>NC_142031.1:16027981-16334117 GCF_982192425.1 Myodes glareolus
GAAGCTGTGACAGATGAGTCAGCACACTGGGTTACTTAGGGGAGATTCTTAGGTTAAGCCCGGTCTTAGAGTGGGTGATCATGTAACCCGTCACCCTCAAGAATAATTTTGGCGCAATGAGGAACACTATGCAACCTCATGAGAGTGAAGGCACATTAAAGGTCTGAGGTCTTGCATTCTAAAAGGAACTTTCTGGTATGCCTACCTTTGACTGATATTAAAACAAAATTCTCAGGAAGCTGAAAATCCAGAGGTCGCCAGGGGATAGGGGAGTTAGCCACTGAGAGGAAAGACATCACGAGGAATCACCTAGGTGACATTTAGCCTACGGGAGATTATCTTGATTATTAATTGGTGGAGGAGGGCCTGGCCCAGTGTGGGTGACACCATTCCCTACACAGATGGTCCTGGGCTGTATAAGAAAGCTACCTAAGCACAAACCTTCCAGTTGAGCCAGAAAGTGAGCCTGCAAGCGCTGTTCCTCCAGAGTCCTGCCCCAGTTTACCTCAAACATTGGATTGGGGTCACGAGACTGTAAACTAAGCAAATCCTTCCGTACTCTAAATTGCTTGTAGGTCAGAGTGTTGTATCACAGCAAGAGAGGAAACTGGGGCACAGGGAAGGGGGCAAGACTCATCCTTTAGTTAGTGCACGTACATCACAAGGTTGTTAGTGTGTGTCTATCACACGTCTGTGTGTACCCACCACACAGGTGTTAGTGTGTGTCCATCACACTGTCCTTAGTGTGTGTTCATCACACGGTTGTTAGTGTGTGTCCATCACACAGTCATTAGTGTGTGTCCACCACACTGTCCTTAGTGTGTGTTTATTACACGGTTGTTAATGTGTCCATCACAAGGTTCTTAGTGTGTGGCCATCACACTGCCCTTAGTTGGTGTGTGGTCATCGTACATCTCTCCTCTACCTCTCGATTGCTTAGGGGCTTGGATAGATGGGTTGAGAAGCTTTCTTTGGGGAAGAGAGGGTTATGAGTTCCAGGAAATCTCTCAGGGGGCTGCCTGCCATTCCCTGTAGCAGTGGGGAGAGAAAGAAGCCACTGTAGGTGTGGCCTGAGTCGTCACTAACCCACACCTAACATCTGACCCTAAAATCGGTGATGAAAGCATATAACTGAAACCAAGTGAATTCAGTTAGAAAGCTGATTAAGTCATTCTCATAGGTGCAACATGGAACGTTCTGGAAGGACCAGATGACTCATCCAAGTGCTTCACTTTGGGAGGTAGAGGAGGGAATCCCACACCTTAGAAACAATGAGATGTGCTTTTCGTTCGTATGCCAAAACGTCTAAAAATATCTCAGGGTTGAAAATATTGCCTCTAAAAGACTCTATATAAGAAGGCGAATAAAAGCCAGGCAACTCATGGATGGAAAAACTCCAATCTTTAAACAGAAAGTGATGACTAAGCTGTCTATGTAAAAAGCAACCTTAATATATTTAAAACAAACCTGTAGGACCAGCGAGATGGCTCAGAGGGTAAGGACATTTTAAATTAATTAATTCGGTGTGTGCACGTGAGCCCAGAGGACTACTTGTGGGAGCCACGTCTCCCATCTGTGGGTCCCTGGGATCTAAGTCAGGAGTCAGACTAAGTGGCCAGCCCCTTCACTGAGTCTGGCCGGCCCCAGACTGCTCATGTGGGTAACAGATTTATTAGAAGTTATTTAATACTACAGGCAGCATGGCGGGAGTTTTAGAGTTTGGTTCCACAGAGCAAAGTGGGGTTCCCTTCTTGTGGGTTCAGGGAGCAGGGGAGAGCCCCATGCCACACAGTTAGCGCTGAGTACCTGCTTGTCCTCAGGCCGCCTCTGACTCTGGTTGACAGGTGACCTTTAGCACCTGTTTAGTAATGGCAAGGTCACAGAGGGCACGCCTGTCAGCTGCTGGGGATCGGCTTGGTCTGTGAGACTGGAGCTCCTGACCCAACACTTCTATTCTAAAGTTTTCCCTTCCCCTTTATCCCTTCCTCCTTTTTTCCCTTCTATTTCCCCTTTTGAAAGGAGCGCTCACTTTGTATTCCAGACTGGCCTCAGACTTGCAACCCCAAGGCGCAGCATCCTGGGTGCTAGGATTAGTGGACTTGGCCTCCAAGCAGGGTCTCTGCCTCTCTTATCTGTAGCCCTGCAAATTCATTGTAAACAGTGTCTTTTTGTTTGTTGTCCCCCCCACTCCAGACAGGGTTTCTCTGTGTAGCCCAGGCTGTCCTGGAACTCACTCTATAGACCAGGCTGGCCTCGAACTCACAGAGTTCCGCCAGCCTCTGCCTCCCTAGTGCTAGGATTAAAGGCTTATGCCACTGCTGCTGGGCCCTGTAAACAGCATCTTAGCGTCCAAACGTATCAAAGTTTCCTTGGCTATGGATCTCGTGGACAATTCTCTGCTGCTAGAGTAAAGATTTCCATCACAGTGGTTCACAGCCTTCCTAATGCAATCCTACCTAATACAGTTCCTCACGTTGTGACCCCCAACCATAAAAATTATTCCATTGCTACTTCATCACCATAATTTTGCTACTGTTATGAATCATGACGTAAATTTATGATATTTCCAATGGTCTTAGGCGATCCCTGTGGAAGGGCCATTTGACCCCCGAAGGGTTGTGAGCCACAGGTTGAGAATGTGAAAACCTAGGACCTAGGGCTTGATCCTTTGTCTAGTTAGCATCTGAAAAGGCCCAGTCAAGCCTTTAGTTTCAGACATCTCTCAGCTGTCACAGTCCAGACTACAGACATTAAACGTTATTGTAAGGAGACACGGTATGGTTTGTATCCTTGGAGAGTCCCAGGGGCACTGGAAGATAATTTACACCCTGGGCCCCCAGATGCAGGCATGTCCAGTAGATGGCAGCATAGGACAGGCCAACCTCAATTGCCAGGCACTAAGGGGTGAGAGGGTCCTGGGTCGGTTTTTTTTTTTTTTTTTTTGACTATTTTCTTCTCTCTTACCTCCCCATGCCTGTTTTCTGTTTTTGTTTAGTTTTGTTTAAAGATACACAAGGCAACGACAGAAGGGATAGTTCAAAGCTGTGGGCGACCAAACAGCATTCATTTCTCAAGAACAAACCCGTAGGCTGCATTTTGCCACTTTAAAACACACGACACAAATAAAAAACAGCTTATCACTTTATATAATACTGCCATCCGTCCCCTGTGCAGAGAGGAAGAAAAGAGATTTGTCTTAGCCATGGAAGCTTAAACCACAATGCAATTTACCCAGTGGGTTTGTTTTGCAAAGGAAAGGGCAGGATCAGATGATGGCTGGAACGCTCTGGGAAGCAGATGCGTCTTCTCTGACCCGTGAGAATCTGGCTGTTCACTGCAGCCCACAGCACAGATTGTCTGCTGAGGGTTGGGAACTGCAGCCGTCTGTATCTCCCCAGTTCTCAGGGCAGGAAAGGTCTTCTCTTTCGGAAAGTGGCAAATGGGAACGGGATCAGAAGAGCACACATCCCTTAAAGTTAAAATAGCTCATTTAACAAACGCATTTTTGTTTGTAAAGGAGTCTCCCATTGAGCTGTTTGACTCTGGCTGCTGGTTTGCTTGTTTTTTGAGCCAGGCTCTCTCCCACCTGCCTCTGCTTCCTGGGTGCTGAGACTGACAGCACGCACCCCCCACACCTGTCCAAAGCCAAGCATCTACCACACAGGTTGATTTAAATTTGTTGGTTAAAGAAAACAGAATCCAGGTATAGTAACTCATGTCTGTAGTTCCAGCACTCAGGAGGCAGAGGCAGGAGAATCATGACCAATCTGGTCTACCTAGTAAGTTTCAGGCCAGCCTGGACTACAGAGGGGGATTTTTAGAGAAAAAAAAAATGGGGGAAGGGTGGCAGGAGAGAAAGGAACCATTCTTCAAGAGAGTTTTATTAGGTGTTATTAATGCCATAAGCAGACAGGAGCATGGTATAGCTAGGGTCTGATGAGAGAGGGAGGAGGGAGAGAGGGACACAGTAAGGCATCATTCTTAAAGGATCCTGCGACTGGGTCTCAGGGTCCCGCACCAGGAAGCAGAAGGTTCGGTTAATAAGTGTGCCCACAGTCAGCTGCTTGGACTCAAGGATGGTGGTGAGGGGGGCATCTACATTAGTGAAGGGGTAAAGGGGAAGAGGTCCGAGGTACAGCAGGCACTGCAGGGAGCCTGTTAGCTCTGCACAGCAACCGTGGAGGGGGTGGGACTGAAGGTCTGTGTGGCCCATCTGTGAGACAGTGGTAGCCATGACCTGACACACTGGGTTTCCAACCTTCCCTGCAGCTTTAATGAAACGACTGGAGTGTCCAATACAGGTTCTTAGCCTTTTTGTAAGAAAATCAAAAATCAAAACACAGCCTCCCCCGCCCTGCCCAGCAGGCTGTCTGTTGTGTTTCACTGATGTGTGCGTCTGCTCTTACACCTGCAGTGTGTCCTATTCCAGCCTTGGAATGCAATTTAATTAGGCAGAGTAATGTCTCCTGTGTGAGTCTTCCTGCTTGAGCTGACTTTGGCTCTTGGATATTAGTGTTTGTGTGTGTGCATTTCTGTGTGTGTTCATGTGTTTGTGTATGTATGTGTGCGTGTGTGTGCATGTGTTTGTGTACACCTGTGCTAGAAATGTAGTTGTTGAGCTTGTACATTTGTGCTTATGTTTCTGTTGCTTTTTCGGGTGTGCATTTTTATCTACATGCGTTTTGTGTGTGTATGTGTCTGGGTGTTTATATATTTTCTGTGTGTTTGTGCATCTGTGCTCGTGTGTTCATGTGTGTCTGTGTTGTGTCTCTATGCATTTGTATGTGTTCATATACATTCATGCACATTGTGTGTGTTGTATTTGCATGTGTGCACATTATGTTTGTGTGTGTTTCGTGTACACTATTTTATTTGCATGTGTGACTTTATGTTTGTGCACATGTGTAGGCCTGTGTGTTTGTGTAAACACATGCATCTATGTGTTTGTATGTGTGCATGTGTTTCTATGCTAGTGTGTACTTGGTGTGTATATGTACTCATGTGTATGTATCTTGTGTGCATGTGTGGGCTTGTTTTGCATGCATCTGTGTTTGTGGTTTTTGTTACCATCTGAATGTTGGTTTCAATGTGTTTGGATGTGCATTCAGTGTGCACGTGCTTATGCATGTATATTTTGTGTGTTTGTATGATCTTACATCTGTCCCTTTTTAGTTTGTTGTATGTACCTGTGTATGTGTAAATGTCTATGTGCATGTTTTTATACTCCTGCGTGTTTATGCTGGTGAGTGTGTATGCATTTAGGTGTGTTTGTGTGTGCATGTGTATGTGTGTTGGTATTCGTGTGTGCCTGTGTGTTTGTGTGTTTATGCTGGTGGTTAGTTTGCGTCTGTTCACTTCTGTGTTTAGTCTACTTGTGCACTGTGTTTTTGTTAGTGGGTGTGCATGTGTATTTGTATGTGTCTGTGTGTTCTTCTGTGTGTTTGTACATATGTGTGCACATGTGCATGTAGAGGCCAGAGGGTGACATCGAGTATCTTCCTCAATTACTCTCTGCTTACTTTTTCAGTCAGGGTCTCTCACTGAGCCTGGAACTCACCAACTTGGCTAGACTGGCTGCTCCAGAATCCTCTCATCTCTGCCTCCGCACACCCTTAGATGTTGGGGTTATAGGTGGGCCTAGATTTTTGCGTGGGTGCTGGGTACCCAGGCACAGGTCCTCACAATTGTACAACAAGCCCTGTGCCCACAGGGCCAGTCCTCGGCCCCTGGATGGCGCCTGTCAGCAAGCACACTGCTGGACTAGCGGGGCCCTTTGGGTGGCAAGGGCCCTTGGATGGGGCTGCTCCTCCTTCTCAACAGCACAGGGCATCTCCTGTCCCCTCGTCCTCTATAATCTCCTCAAAGCTTCAGTGTTTCAGAGTTTCCATTTGAGAGCTCCTACAAAACCATTCCTGGGGATTTTAGGGTCTGTCACTACCATACATGTTTGCTCCCTTCACTTCTAGTTCCTACCAAAGTCCCTGCTGGGGCTTTTTAAAGCTGCCGGGTTTTGTGCCTTAATTTTGTATCCTGATTTTTTTTTTTTTTTTACTTTATCATGGAGTCTTTGGGGTTTTCCATCTGGAAGAGCAGGATGTGTTCAAACGGACAATTTGATAACCACACTTTCTCTCTCTTGGTTTGGGTTCCTTTTATAATTGCCCAAGTAAGTCTATTTTGAATGCTAGCTTATTACTTTGTATTTTGCCCTTCATATACTTCACCCAGCGATTACCGCAAAGCTGTTTTTGATCAGAACAAGCTGTTTTGAAATGATAGCGGCAGAGCGTGTCTGTAAAAGATGAAAAAAATGAGAAAATTGGGTCACCTTCCAGTAGAATTAGTATATTTTCTTCTTTTATTTCTTTTGTCTTTATAAATATGCCACCTAGTCGTTGTTTCAAACTAGCTTGTGATATTTACTAAATTTCTTGACTTAAGTCTGTCAAAATAATACTTATGGATACAGAGTCTCATGTAGCCCAGGCTAGCTTCAGCTCACATTGTAGTCAAAGAGAACCTTGAACTTCCGAACTGCTGCCTCTGTGTCCCCAGTACTGGGATTGTAGACATGCCCCACCATGGCTAGTTTATGTAGGGTTGGATTTTGAGCCCAGGGCTTTATGCATGGCAGGCAAGCCCTCTACCCACTGAGCCACATCCCCAGCTGGGCTAAAACATTTAAATTAGAGCTGATGTTATAGCTTTTAAGGCCCGGATTTGATTAGCAGTACCGAAGGTTTTTGCTTATTTGTTTTTTTTAAATTGTGATATCATGGAGCTGAGATAATGCCAGGACTTTGAGATCCTCTATTGGTGTAGGAGGTTCTTCTGTTCATGTGTTCCTTTCATTGGTTAATGGCTAAAGAAGCTGCTTTGGGCCTGATAGGGCAGAACTTAGGTAGGCGGAGAAGACAGAACTGAATTCTGGGAAGAAGGGCAGAGTGAGAGAAGCCATCTCATACCTGAGATGGATGCCGGTTAGAATCTTGCCGGTAAGCCACAGTCACGTGGCAATACACAGATTAATAGAAATGGATTAAGTTAAGATGTAAGAATTAGCCAATAAGAAACTAAAGTTCATGGGCCAAGCAGTGTTTTAATGAATACAGTTTCTGTGTGGTTATTTCGGGGACTAAGCTAGCCAGGTGGCCAGGAAGAACAAGCAGGTCTCCTGCCCTAACACTCCATAAACAAACAGAAGCCCAAATAAATACTAAACAGACGCTAAACCTTAGAGAGTCCCTCACTGTGGCTTTCCATCTTAACAAATGCATTTTCAATTCCTAGTTTCTCAAACATTTTATAAGATTCTTTTTCTATTGTCCCCATCAGCGACAAACCTCTCATAATCTTGAGCTGCCTGATCTCTGCACAAATCAAATTTGCTAGATTTTAATTGCCTAGGTTTCTCTTTTTAGCGATTCCCGTAGAAGATCTGGCCTGGGGCTTGGTGTTGCCCATGGACCTTTCTCTTGGCATCCTGAGGGATCCCACAAGCTGTAACAGGTACATCCAACCTGTGGCCACGTGTGCCCCAGACCACCTACAAACACAGTCCAACATATTTGTACATTTAATCACTGTGTCTCAGTGCCTGTCAGTGGGACAGCCTGGGTGTAGCATGTGTCATGGATGCTGGGTGGAGTGGAGGGACGGGGGTGGGTCTGAGTGTCTCAAGGTTGGTCTCTGCTGGGTACAGCATCCACGTCTGTCACACAGGTACTTCCGGCCTCACATGTCTCCTTAGGAGTCCTAGAGAAAGTGCTCAGCCATTTCTGTGTCACTCAGCATGAACCTGCCTCAGGTCCACCTGTGACTAGGTTGCCTTTGTCGTAAAACTGGGGACAGGGGTGAAATAAAATGGACTCTTGTGTTACCAATGAGCTCAAGACTAAAACAGAAGAGAGAAATCAGTGTCTCCCTCTAGCTAGGTGGTATGAACTTCTCAGAGGCCCAGCGAGGTGCTTTGGGAGGGGACACTCAAAGACCAGCCCTTATTCCAGATGGCTCTGGTTTTGACTTTCACCCTTCCCAACAATCCCACATGTCACCGTGTATTTGTTTGGGTGCCTGTGTGACCACATGTCTAGAGCCTTTTTCCACAAGTGATCCAGGGATAAATGTTTGCCTTTTCTTTTAAAAACCATCATTGAATTTATTTATTCATTATTTATGTGAGTGTGTGCATCTCTGAATCTTGGCAGATGTGTGGAAGCTGGAGGCTGGTTTGTAGGTGCCGCTTCACTCCTATTTTGTGAGTTCCAGGGATCGAACTCAGGTCCAGGCTGGGTGGCAGGCACCTTTACCTATTGAGCCAGCTAGCCGACCCTAAGCACCTTTTTAATGGTCCAGTTGCCCTGCCAGAGGCCTCTCTTCACGACATGCTACTATCCCTGGCTGGTGGAAGACACAGTTGTGCTATACTGCATCTGTTTTCCTCTCTCGTCCTCCACTCACCACTGGGACTACTCTTTATGTTGTTTAGAAGTATGGTTCCTCGAAAAGGACTCAGTGTTTGTGGAACTCTGTGTGTGCTAAATTATACACACGATGCTGCACTGTACACCCCACCCCCTTTTTTGTGTGTGCCAAGACTGCAAATTAGCAGAGGCTCCTGGCTCCTTTGCCAAAACCAGTCTGGCAGAATGACAGGCCTGAGGGAGGAGCTTGGATCTGAGGAGATAACAAAAGATCCTAAGCCAAACTCTGTAGGAAGCTGGGGACAACCTAGACTGCAGGGTGCAGTTATAGGGAGCTGAGCCAAGGGTCCTGGAGCAGGGGATGAGCAGGGTCAGACCGTGGGTGGGGGTGGAGGAAACTGTTCTTTTCTTTTCTCTCATCATGTAGCCTAGGCTGGTCTCAGATTCGGGCTCCTCCTCAGCCTCCCAAGTGCTGGACTTACAGGTTCAGGTTACCACACCTAACTAGAGAACTTTCTAGACTGTGCTTTTCTTCTGTTTTGCTCTTTGGTTCTGAGATGACCAAGCTCCAGGTGTGATGATGTCACCAGAGTCTTTAGGGTCAGAGGCTTGGATCCTGGCAGCTCTAATGAGCCAGGCTCAGTCACCCAACCACAGCAGGCCAATTAAAGGAAAACCTCAGTAAAAGAGAAGAGAATTATATAACCAATGTAGCCACAGTGGGAAGAGGAGCAAAGGGGCCCAGTGAAGCCCAACCTGTCTTCAGGGTCTTGACATGAGAGTGCAAGAGGTTTGCCTAACTCAGCATCCCTGGTCAAGACGTGGTCCTGCGTATCACTGTCCCACTGTCCCCTCTGCTCTGGCCACCCCCAGAAGGTGGTCTGGCGAGCTCTCAGAACTGTGTGAGTCAGATTCTTCCTCTGGCGGGCACTGGAGATTCCCATGGAGATTCCCATTTCTTGGGACCTTCACTGAAGGGTGGGCACAGGTGTCTGTCTAGGGTATCTTCCTTCTGTCACAGTGACAGCTGGCCCAAGCCACTGCTGGTGAGAAATGCGGAGA
The DNA here is from genome assembly GCF_982192425.1 of Myodes glareolus. Taxonomy (NCBI): domain Eukaryota; kingdom Metazoa; phylum Chordata; class Mammalia; order Rodentia; family Cricetidae; genus Myodes; species Myodes glareolus. Next base: position 16,037,467 of record NC_142031.1, read on the forward strand.
GCAATGCAGGCTCTCTCCTGCCCCCCGAGTTCATTCCTCCCTCTTCCTGTATACTTTTAACCGGGATGGCAGGATGAGGATCTCAGTCAATGATGCCGATTCAAGTGCTTGGTGCAAGGTGCTGAACAAAGTACCTGTCTATGGTGGCAGCAAAGGGGATGATGGGAAAGATGGCCTATCACCTCTCTGTCCCCTACTGACAGTCATCAGGAGACAGGACATTGACTGGACCACACAGAACATCTGATTCAGAGCTGCCAGATAAGGGACGATGTCAGCCGCCCAAGGCAAGGGCAAGGAACTGCCTGAAAGCCCGTGAGTATAAACACTAATTATAGAGAATGTAATTACAAACCCAGGCCAGCTTGCTGGGTGTGAGGGAGCAAGCCGGTAGCCCCAGTGTAACGGAACACAGTGGGTTAGCCTCTCGGTGGCTGTCTTGGCTTCTTTTCTGTTTGCTGTGATAACCTGGACAGAAGCAGCTCAGGGGAGAAGGCACACACTCTGGCTCACAGATCAAGGTAAGCTCATTGCGGTGGGGACATCAAGGCCACAGGAGCGTGAGGCAGCTGGTTCCGGTGCATCCACAAAAGGAAAGAGCAAAGAACGCTCCCTAGTACTGTTTTCAGGGCCCCTGATCTCGAGAATGGCGCCAACCACAATGAGGATGCGTCTTCCCATGTCAGTTAATGGAATGAAGACAATATACATATATGCATAGGCATGCCCAGAGGCTCTGCTGCCAGGCTGAGTCCAGCTTCTGTGCAGTGGACGCAGTGGGGATGGCTCTCTTTTACTCCCTGATACAAGGTTTCTCTGTATAGCTCTGGCTCTCCTCTAAGTCACTCAGTTTATATGTTAACTAGCACTAGATGATAATGCACTGCCAAAAGAGCATCCTAAATGTAATAATAATAATAATAATAATAATAATAATAGTAATTGCTATTATTGCATTTAAAATTGCATTTAAAAAATTATATATATATATATATACGTATAAACACATCACACACACACACACACACGTATGTGAGTATGAGCACACAGGTGCCTCCCACTACACCCGTCATGTCTGGGTCAGAGGACAACTTTCTCCCCTTTCACTTTAGCAGTTCCAGAGATCAAGCGGGTTGGCAAACCTGTTAATAAACATTTAAACTCACGAAAGCCATATTGCCGGCCTGCCAATGCCCCTACCTGGCTCAATCCTTTTTTTTTTATTTTTATTTTTATTTTTTTGCTTTTCTTGAATGTTTACTTGACTCCTCAGTTTGGGTAGGAAGTGTTTTTGGGAATGAGTTTTGGAAGGTTATTGGCAGTGTTGGTGTGGGCATGACACTTGGAACGGATTTCTTGTGCCAGAGATCTGACTATTGCACAAGGCTCAGGCTCCGGCATTGGGGGACTTGAAAGGGCAGAACAGCTTCATGAAGCTCATCATCTCAAGCCTCAAATCCCAAGTTTTCATGTCTGAGGAGGGTGCCTCAGGCGCCTGGGTTGCCAAGGAGTTGATGTAAGTTGCAGGATCACTATCCGATGGTGGGAGGAGTTAAAAATCTCATCTTCTATTGGATTAAAAAAAAAAAAAAACCTCTCATCTGGGGGTTGGCATGTTTTATTTTTTTTATTGCAGTTTGTCTTTATCTTAATATGTGAAAAAATTAGCAGATTCGACGTAGGCAGAAGGGACAGCGGAGAGAGACAACTGAGTGCCGCCCCTCATCAGCCTTGCTCCCACAGACGCACCAGGAACTGGGGGACCTCACTGGTTTCTGACTGTTCCTTTCCAGGCAAAGAGAAGTGTGGAGCTGTCAGGACATCTTAAGGATCTGTGCAAAGCTTCTCAGTTTGACAAGTGCAGGAGGCCCAGGAGTTTATTTTTGCTCGGTGGGCAGCTTTGCACACGCCATGGCTCTGGCAGTCTTCTGGAAGTGGGTCTGCGCCAGGCGTGTGGGCACATGGTGCCATCCACCGTAATCTCTGTTGTCTTTAAGTTCAAAGTGGCAGAGCCTTGACAGAAGCAACTCCACTTTCTTCTGCCTGCTTCAGCTTCTGCATCTTCCCATAGGCTAAGAAAAACAGTTCTAGCCTGGGGGCGGGGAGAGGGAGTTCAGCCTTTGACAGGGATGGCAGCTGTAGTGGTTGGACACTGCTTGACATCTGTGTCCCCCCTAAATTGCCAAACAAGCCCTAGCAGGAGGCTCTGACAAGGAGCTCCACCTGAATAAGAGAATCAGGGCTTAAAGTGGTGGGGTATTTATAGTTAGACCCGTTTTGACTGACCAGGAAGCCTGTTCATGTGTGTATGTGTGTGTGCATGTGTGTCTCTGTGTCTGTGTGTGTGCATGCCCATGCATACATGCATATGTGTGCACATTTATGTGTGGAAGCTGTAGAACAAGCTCAGGTTTTGGTCCTCAGGACACTATCTACCTTGGTTTTGGAGGCAGGGTCTCTCACCGACCTGGAACTCGCTGATTCAAGTAGGCTGGCTGGTCATGGAGCCGCAGGATCCACCTGTCTTTGTTTCCCCAACTCTAAGGTTGTAAACAAGTGTGTGCTTCATGTGTGTGGGTTCTGGGGTTGAACACAGGTCCTCAAGCTTGGTAAGTTCTTTATGGACTGAGCTATTGTCGCAGCCCCTATACTTTTAGCATATATACTTTATATCAGCCTCATTCCATGGTAAGAGAACACACATGGTTGTTAGTGAAGTACTTTATTTGTAAGAGCCTCCCAGGGTTCTCTTTGGTACTGCAAGGCAGGAAGTTGCATGCAAAGGGGAAGCTGGAGGCCAACAATCTGCCCGTTGAAGGTAGATGAGTGATGAGGAAAGATCAGTGTAACACACCAGGCTTTGGGGTCTCATTCTGGATGAGTACAGAAGGGCCCCCACTCTGTCTGTAGGGTGGGAGAGGGGTGTTTTTATCACTGGGGGGACTTGGTTTGGCTGGGAAGGGTTGCTAAAGGAGACAATGTGTCCAGATGTTGAACAAGGCTACTCCCTCAGCACTTTGGCGACTTTCCACTGCAAAACTTGTTGGGATAGAATTGATACTTTAAATTGTAGCTTTTCCGGTTGCGGTAGAAACATTCAACTGCGACTTTGTCACATTGGCACAGCTGTCTCTGACAGGAGTTCTGGTTGGCTGAAATTAGAGGAAAGCAGACACTGAGCTGACGGTTGTTAATATCCTATGGCTGCTGCTGGGGACCGGCCTGTTCTGAGACAAGTACTGGGGCCACTGGAAAGGCAGACCCCATTGGATAGGCCAGGTCCTTGTGTATGTGAGGCTGGCACTCTGCCAACTGAGCTATATCTCTGGCCCCACCTTCGTGTTAACAGACCTGCTTGTGTAAGGAAACCCAGCCTCACTGACCTCAGGATGAATGGAATTGGTGAAAACCTGTGTGGTCTATTCCTTCCCCTTTGTTGTGATTGGTCTTAGGTAATATGCAGCTTTATTCTGAATGAAGTGCTAAAGAAGAAGTCAGCAGGGGCTTCTGGGAAGTGTTCATTCCCCATCTTCAAAGAGTCTTGGAGAGGGAAAGCCACCTGTCGTGGGTGGCCAAGGTCATTCTGGGAGCTCTAGTGTGACTTGCAGTATAAGCACAGATGTTGGCACCATGCCGGAGCTGAGGAGCAGGCTTGATCCCGGGCTGTAGCAGTTGCCCAGATTGGCACCACACTGCCCTAGAATTTTTCCCATCTGACAGAGGCCCCATTACTCCATGTGTCACCACCCTGCAGGCAGCATGGCTCGCTGCCCCCCACCCCCGCTCCTGCCCATCATCCCCAGCCAGGGTGAGCCCTCTTTGTGCAGAAGTGTCTTTTGCTGCTTTGCTAAATAATAGGTCTCTGTCGCTGTGGTCCCCAAACCTCAAGACAATGGCTAGGAAGGCCCGGCTTGTCCCTGTCCCTTCTTTGTCTCACTGCTCAGAGTGGCCAACGGTCCTCTTTGAACTTTTGGCCATGTTGTGCCTTGTTTGGGGGATGGCCCAACCTTCCTCTCCCACTGTGAGCCTCACTGACTCTCTTAGGACTCAGCTTAGGTACCACAGTTTGCAGGCCACCCTGCAAGCCTCAGGCTGTACAAAACCTGTTTCTGCCTTTCCATTGGAGTCTTCTTTGAGGTTCTAAGCAGAGATAAATTCCCCTTCTGTTCCAGCACACTGCCCAGCATTTATTTGCTCAATAAACACGTGAGGGCCGTTTCCCAGGATCTCAGGGTTTTTCTTACCAGAGCAGGTGATTTTGCCCCCTCGGTAGGAGAACTTGTAGGTCAGAAATTTTGTGCCACAGCCGTGCTTCTGCAGCCGGGCGTAGCAACAGTCGTGAGCAGCACAGCACCTGGTCGGTGGGGGCAGGGGGGGCATGTCCTGTTGAGGCTGCATTTTCACAGCCCTGAAATCCTGGTGCCTCCCCCACATCCCCTGATCTTTAACTCTGAGCAGAGACTCAGAAACATTGGAGGGGTCTAGAACAGAGTTCCCAAGGCACTGACTGTTTTACTGGCGGGGGTACCCCATGGCCCTGAGGAAAAATACCAGGTCTGTCCTAGTCCTGACCCCACCAGGGCCCTGAGGCAACTGGTACCACCTCTGTCCTAGTCCCGTCCCAGACAGAGTGAACTGAAGATAGGGGTGTCCTCACCGATCTGTCGCATCCTTGGAGGATCCCTTGCCACCCCAGCCACAGTGGCAACCATAGAAGGCATAGCTTGTCTCAGCTCTCTTTCCCGTCTTAAGTAAGATCATTTGTCTAAACTCTGCAAGGCTCCCTTGGATCTGTATTGGGCCTGAAAGGAGATGGAGAAATGGCCAGTGAAGGGCAGTGAGCCCTGTGCCCCTCCTCCTCCGCATTGGCATCTCTCTACTGCTTCTCTCCCCACAAATGCCTTCCTCCCCATTCCCACTGAGAGAGGGCTGGGGCAATGGGAAGGGGCACTGGAGGATGGGGTGCCCCCTCCTTAGATTACGCCCCACTCTGCTGAGTTCAGAACAAGTCTTACCAAAGGCCATGATCACAGCTGTTAGCAGCAGGAGGACCTTCATGTTGTCAGCCTGTGAACGACAAGTATAGACGACTGGCCCGGGCGTTTCCTACAGGAGTCTCATCCTCTGCCCCAGCCCCTGCTCTGCTGTCTGACGTAACAACCCTGGAGTACAGACGTGCTCTTGCGTGGGGCTAAGTCATAGAGAGCATAGGGTGGCCTCAGACAGTGCATCACGCATGTCACCTCTTGTCCCTTCACGCGTGTCACCTCTTGTCCCTTCCCTGCTCTGGGGAATATGATACAGTACCGGGATCACCCAGCACCTCCTTCAGTTCTCCTGGGAGACTGGATTCATTCCACAACACTGGGAGGCTGAAGGCAACGCCTCTCCTCCTTAGATACTCAACCCGCATCCCTACATTAGAGTGAAGGCTTGGGAACTCCAGCTATGGGGTCTGTTTCCCAACAGTTCTTGTCCTGAACTAAACTGCACATTCTCTTTGCAAGCCTTTCTAACCCCATGCAGGTCGCATGTGTGCACACGTGCTCTTGAATTCTTGCTCAGTACCTTCACAAACCCATACAACATACTAGCATACAAATACTGTCTTTTACATGTTTACACGATGGAGGCTCACATCCATAGGCTTGTCCATTAGCACACACATGCATGCACCTAGACAACCACTCAAATGCAGTCACAAGGCTGGAGTTTCTGGGCACTTACCTCTCGGGTGATGCCGCAGCTTCTTCCTCAAGGGCCTGTCTTGTTTTCCCTGAACGTCAGCTGCCCTTAAATAGCCTTTCCTTCTGCAGGGTTGGGGGGTGGTGAGACACCGGGATAGATAGGTGGGCGTGGTCAAATAGTGGACTCGTAAATAGGACACCGAAGTCCCTGAGCAATCCCCCCCTTTTCCCCCTCATCATCTGGCTGGACAGCCTTGAGGGCTGGAAACTCCTCATAACATAGGTTGACACTATAATAAATCCAGCCGATTTTGAAACTCTCTGGCTGCTGAGAAAAGGGCTCAGTTCCTGGCTGAGGAAGTTTCTCTATCCAATCTGGGTGTAACCAACAGGTCACCTCCTAGCAGCCACTCCCAGGAGTGGGCAAGGTCTGTGTAAGCAGTGGGAATGAGAGTGTTTGTAAGCCAGGAATGTTCCTTTTTCTAACGGATTTTGACATTTGCAAATAGGAAAGAGGACATTGATTCAGTAGAGTTTGTTCATTTCATCCATTTATCATTCATTCAATCACAAAAGATACATGCTAAGCCTCTGTGAGGTTCAAGGCTGCACAAACTTCTTGAGGGGGTGATAAGGACGTTCTGGAGTCAAGTTCTTGGGGCCCCACAGACCACTCCAGCACGGGAAGGATTGGATTAGCTGGATTCTCTGTTCCCCAAACAGCCCAGCATCTCCATATTCTCTTCTTCCTCCCCTTCATGGTCCTCCCCCTCTCTCATCCCATGTGATTTTCTTCTCTGTGTGGTTATGTGTCTGTGGTTGTGCCTGTGTGTGCAGGTGCATGTGTGTGCAGCTGTGTGTGTGCACATGTTTGTTTCTTCCTTGGAAGTGGTGAGTACAAATATTCCTCTCACTACAACAAATTATAGTCAAGTTTCCCACATCTGGGGAAATGGCAGGGGTCAGCACATCCAGGGTGCAGTGGACAAGCCTCACTGAGAAAACTACCTTCATGATCAAGGTGTCTCCCCTGTCAGGAAAATAGTATTCTCCGTGGCTTTCTACTAATGCCAAAGCTCCTCAAAATGAGTATTCTAAAGGAGGCAAGATAGAGAGACCCAAAACTGGAGTGACATGAGAAGGAACCCCTTCACCTGAGATCTGGTTGGTTTATTCTTCCTGCTGGCACAGCCAGGAAGCTCCAACACTGGTGATAACACCAGAAGCGCCCACATAGGTGACAGGCAGTTTCCTTGAGACATCTCAACCGAAAATGTTAAAGACAAATTCAGCCATGCCTACTGAGGACCCAAATGATTGCTACCCTTGACTTTTCGCACTTCTTATTCCCAACAACACACCTTGTAAACCCACTTTCCAACTTTGTTCATAACAGGACACCGTTTGACCTCCCAACTTGCTGGGAATTACCCAGAGTGATGGAAACTAGAGAGACCCAGGGCCAAGGGTGACACTCCCATGAGAAACCCACATCCACACTTGAGGATCTCTCTCTTCCCCTGGGCACCTCACTGTTAATTTCTGTGCTTGAGGCCTCTGCTTTAAGAGTCCTTCCATGAGCCTGTTTCACTGCAGGCTAAGCCTGATACACTTTCCATGGCAAAGCCAAGAACCCAGCTTCACCTCAGTGCAAGGCTCTATGTGGAGAAGGAAGGAAGGAAGGAAGGAAGAAAGGAAAGAAGGAAGGAAAGGAAGGAGGAGGGAAGGAGGGACAGAGGGAGGGAGGAAGGAAGGCACAATGAAGTAAAGTGACTCCTTGCCAGCTCCTGCATTCCTCTCTGGCCAGGCTCCTCCCCTGAGTAGCTGATGTGAAGCCTACATCAAGGTTCAGGGAGATCTCATCTCCTTCAGAGACCTCATCCCCTGGGGTGGACATTCCCCCTTGGTTCAGCCTCTCAGGTTCCTGAGCACTTACTAAGCAATAGTCAGAAGTGTCTTCCCCCTCCATATATCCCGGTGGCCCCACCAAGTCCAGTCTTTAGGACTCCATCAATACTAAGGACCCTGGTGACACCAGATGGAATTTCTTCATTTCTCATTTTCAGTACTTTCTCTTAGAATTCTGTCCACTTGTTTGTGTTCTTTCCACCCATGTCTATACCTAAGCTCTTGGGCATCTCTGAACAAGACAAGATGTCTGCTCAAATGGGAATCACAGGATGGATGAGGGTAATGAAGACCAAAATGTGCTCTCTGATGACCAGAGTCAAAAATTCTCAGCAACATGCTCACAAACTAGATGTAACATTAGGTTAAAAAGGTCACACCCAGGATCCCATGGGATTCATTCCTAGAATGCAAGGATGGTTTGGTATCTGCAAATTGATGAAAGAAGGCATTTTGTGTCAACAGAGGGGGAAGCAAAGCCATCTGTCCATCTCAATAGATGTAGTATATCAACTTTGTAACATACAAACTATGTTTATGATAAAAAACCCTCATTAAATTAGATAAAATCCTAAAGGCTATGTTTGCAAAAGCCGTAGCCAATGTTCTTGGGAAGATGGAAACATTTCTAAGGCAAAACAAGACTTGTCACTCATAGCAAGGTAGGATAGAAGGAATATTGAGGAGGTGGGATAGGGAAAAGAAATCCTGTGTCCTGAGATGTGGTTGATTTGTCATTCCAGCTGTCAGAGTCGCACACTGCTGATAAAGCCAAAATTGCCTGCATTGATGATGGGCGTTTTTTCCTGAAAACATCTCAAGTTAAAAACCATTAAAGATAACTAAACTAAGCAAATGGTGACTTTTCTAGGCTCAAAGAACTTCTATCTCTGATTTTGTATATTTCTTCCTGACAACACCCTAACAATTCCATTTTACAGCTTACAATGCAGTTAAGTTTTGGATCCACATGATCCACATGTGCCTTCTGTAATTTCTCTTCAATCAAAGTCAATTCTCTCTCAGCTCCAGCTGATAATTCCCTGAGACTATTGAAGTCCTTGTTACTATGTAAAGTTTTGTTTAAAGGAATCAAGTCATCAAGACCTACCCCAATAATGTGCTATAGATGCAAAATGGCTTCTAGCAATCTTTGGAAGTCATTAAGAATCTGCAATCAATCTCCCCTAATTTGCACTTTTTGGGGTCTACTTTTTTGGAAACCTATTTTATAGCCAAAAGAATTAATAGAATCTCCTATTTATATTGGTTCCGGAGCAATTTGTAATCCCTGACAAGGCAATATTTCCTTTGCTCCTTCAAACATTCTTTCTAAAGTATATACATTTGAAACAGGTGACGAAATGTCATCCATGTAGTGGTAAACTATAGACTGAGGAAATTGCTTGCATATCATTTCCAATGGCTGATTTATAAAAATATTGGCACAGGGGGAGGCCATTTAATGCTCCTTTTGGGAGAATCTTCTATTGATATCACTTAACAGACTGAGAAGGGCTGTAAGTAGGCACTGTGCCGCACTGTGAAGCCAAAATTTTCTCTATATTTTTCTTGAAAAGATATAGTGAAGAAAAAAGCTTTTAAATCAACAACTATGAGAGGCTATCCTTTAGGCAGTAGAGAAGGCAAAAGAATGCCAGACTGTTGAGAATCTATTGGCTGAATCACCTTATTAACAGCTTCGTTTTGTTACCATTTTCCAGATTTATTTTTAATCACAAATACAGGAGTATTCCAACGGCTGGTTGATTCTTCAATATGTTGAGCATCTAGTTGCTCCTGTACCAGCTGTTCTAAAGCCTGCAGTTTCTCTATTGTTGAAGGCTATTGTTTAACCCATACAGGTTGTCTGTCAACTATTTTAAAGGTAGGGTGGTTGTTGCCTTTAATTTTGGTCTTTGTTTATTTATAGAAGTTTGCCAAAATACTCGTTTTATAGTTTCTCCTGAATTTTTCGTACTCTCTTCTAGAGCTGTTCTATTATTCAGAGCAGAATGGTTTCTTACAATAGGCATTAGGTTCTTCAATTGCTCTGGGAATGAGTTTTCTCTAAGAGGGCAGAAAATGACTGAACCAGATTTGGCATAGGGGCCTGAAAGTGACCACTCATGGAGTTTCCTGATGGCACAGGATTACCATGAATATTCCTCGTTGACCTACATTCATAGTCCAATGCCTGCCTTTGCCACACCTTCCATATAATCCAAAAGGGAAGGGTGTTTTGAATGGATTATTCTTAGAAAAATCATTGTCCCTAGGAACACCCTGTCTACAATCCCTTTTAAGGTGACTTTGTTTGTCACAGGTATAACATTGGACATTTCAATTTTTTCTCAAACCTCTGGAAATCACTTCTCCTATCCACGCATCATCATCTTCATGAAATTCAATATTAATTGTATCTCAGATCCATTCCACCAAAGGTGCTGGCCTTGCCTTTAATGACCTTTTGTGTAGGGAACTGGCATTTTCAAAAGCCAGAGATTCAATTATTATTTGTCTAGCTTCTGAATTTGGCATCCTTCTATTTACTACAGAAGTCAGTCTTTGTAAGAAATCTGTAACATCTTCCTTTGGGCCATGTACAACTTTTGTGAGTGATTCTTACTAAATTTACTTAATTTACCCTCCTATTTCTCCAATTCTGTCCCAAGCATTCAAAGCTGCGACATGGCATAAATCCAGGGTGTGGTCATCATATACAGCTTGCCCTTCTGTAGTAGCATAGTCTCTTCCTCCAAGAATTTGATCTTGGAAGATTTCCCTACCTCTTGCTTTACACCATTGCTCAATAGTCTTAGCCTCTTCTCTGAACCAGCACTCCATTGTAATCGTGGACCAGGCTCTAAAACACTTTTAACGGAATCTATTCAGTCATTAGGGATGATTCTACTACAAACTGACCATGAGTTTAACGTTTGCCCCACAAAAGGTGACTGCATGCCACATGAGACGATTGCTTCCTTGAATCCCCTTAAATCTAACATTGGCCCAGGAGTCTTATTAGCTGTAACAGATCCTCTGTATTTGACACTTCCTGTAGCGTTACTGATTATATGAAGGTTGGTTGTCTGAAAACCTTTGGCTGTTCCTCTCTATTCTTATAATACAGTGCTGTGTGGTAGAATGTCCTGATGGCCCGGTACCAGAGGGATAGCAAGCAACCTCCACTAACCATGAAGCCCCCCTTGGGTTATACCTGGCCTGGACCCTGGAATTTTCACCCCAGCCCCAGGCCTTAGCTTGTGTTACATTTCCCTTTTGTTGTCCTATGTGAATTTTGAGTGAGAGTTTCCCATGGATACAAAGCCTATGCAAAACTTAGTCCAGGGCCAACGTGTGATCAAACCAGACCCTCTGAATGTGGCGGACAATGAGGGATGACTGAGAAGCCAAGGACAATGGCACTGGGTTTTGATTCTACTGCATGGACTGGCTTTGTGAGAGCCTAGTCTGTTTGGTTACTCACCTTCTTAGACCTGGATGGAGCAGGGGAGGACTTTGGACTTCCCACAGGGCAGGGAACCTTGACTGCTCTTAGGACCTGAGAGGGAGGGGGAGGGGGACTGGGGGGGAGTGGGAGGGAAATGGGAGGAAGGGAGGAGGTGGAAAGTTTTAATAAAAAAAAAAAAAACTTGGTTCAGGCGAATCCCGGAAAACTGCAGTATTTCATGAATCAGGGATTTGTACCTGGCGTTGTATTATCAGAAACTTCTCTCAGTTTGTTTTGAGATGTGGAAAGCTTTCTAGCCAAAGTGTTAATATAGGAAAATTTAAGAAGCTGGGAGGTGAAGGGAAGGCTTCAGTTCACCAGGACTGAGTCCTGTGGCTACAGAGCTAAGTTCATTCTCAGTGTGTCTCTGAGTCTTCATTTCTCAGAACCGTGTGAACTGCGCTGATTTGCCTCGACAATGCTAAAATTGCCTCTCCGTTAAATTCTTCTGTCTGGATTTGAATATCTCTGTGAACTGTTTCATTACGTTTTTCTAAGGCCTGTATCTTAGCACTCAGATTAACTCAAGCAAACATAATACAGCAAATCTCTGAAAAACACCCAGGGGACGGTTCAGGCACATGTGTTAGAGGGCTGCAGGAAGGATCTGACAGAAAAATACCAAACTTGCTCAGAGTCTCGGGGAGCAGGGAGAAAAGAACGCCTAGCCAGGTAAGGCTCCAGCTTCAGTAGGTGCCCCACGTGTAGCTGCGGCCTGTTCCGGTTGCTTTTTTCATGAATTTGTGCTCCAAATGTTTGGCACCAATTGTACTACAAATAATAGAAATGCAGAGACAGATATTGTGGTTCAACCTGAAGATCAGAAAAGCAAAGCAGCCTGCCACTGGCTCTTACCTCTACTGTAGATCATGGCAATCCTGCCTCCAGGAATCCTCAGACTGAGACCTATTCTTCCCATTCTGTAATCCTCTCTAGTACTGGGATTAAAGGCATGAACCACCCCACCACCCAGCGTCAATAGCTACCTAGGGTTTCTGCTGGGATTAAAGGTGCTTGCCACCACTGTCTAGTTTGTATTGCTGATCAGTATGACTGTTTTACTCTCTGATCTTCAGGCAAGCTTTATTTATTAAAGTACAAATGAAATGTCAACTACAGAAATGTTTAACCTTTCAACTTGCTGTGAACTATTTTCTCCTAGTGATGGGAATTAGAAAGCCGAGGGGTTACATGTGCAGCTATTGCCCAGACACGGAGCGACTCTCCTTCGAGGAGCCTCTACCCATACTTGGGGGTGTCTCACTGTTCCTTTGGGTGGGTACTTGAGTTTCAAATCTAGGTCAAAAACGCCTTTTAATGAACTTGACCTCTACACTATCCTGAAGTTCTTTTCTATGGTGTAGACAGGAACATGGTTTTACTTGAGAGGAAGTCACAGAGGGGAAAGGAACTGCCCGGGCTGCAGGCAGCCGCGTGGAACCACTCGGTTAAGATGATGATGTTTGTGTTTCTGTGGCTGCAGACAACAGGCTGTGCTCTGCCCGAGCTAGGCTGCTATCCCCAGGAAGAAAGGTGAGAGATTAGAAATGGTCGAGAGAGAGAGAGAGAGAGAGAGAGAGAGAGAGAGATCAAGGAATCAAGGATTCGGATAGCCCTTTCCCGACATAGCCCCAGGGATTTCCCTGATGTCCACTATCTTGCTAAATTTCCATCATTTCACAATATGTCAAGGCTGGACACCAGGGTTTCATCATTAGGGCTTTTCAGGGACATTTAAATCCAAATCATTACACCAGCTGGACAGCCTCTTTCACTTTCTCAGGCCTTTATTCCTTTCTGGAATGTGGAGTCCTTTCTGGAATGTGGAGAGTGTCCGTGATGTTGGAGTCCCACAGTCTGTAGTCTAATATGCTAAGAAGGTCCTGCTGCCCTTGACAGTTTAGGACTTTGTTGATTCCACATGAAGTTCTGGATTTTGTTGTCTATCTTGGTGGAATTTTGTCGGAGATTGCATTGATAACTTTGTCAGGTTAAGTCTGGAGTGTCTTAGGTGTTTCCTTTTTCCTGAAGGATCGATGGATACATCAATGGGAGCGGGGAAATCAAAGCTCCCACTAGCACTGTATCTGGATTTGTCTCTGCCTTTGCATACAGGAATGTGACAGAGTTTAGTGCACATGGGTTATTATTCTGTTGACCTTCCCTGTCACCTGGGTACTCTGTGCCTTTAAGAGACAAGCTCTGCCCACTCCCAAACCCCCTTGCACCAAGGTTAGCAGATCCCCCCTCCTCTCCAGTGGGCTCTCTATCTTCCCCTTCCTCTTCTGTAGAGGTAACTTCTTTCTCCTCTTCTCCCCTTCCCTTCCCCTCCCTAACCCACTAAATAAACTCTACACTCAAACTTTCTCTCTGCAAGACATATCTGTCTCTCACTCTCCACAGTCTCCCACCCGCTAAGGGAACCCACTGAGGACTCCCGTGACCCGCCAATGCTCCTGGTGGGACCACTATCCCTCAAGGGACCGGTCCCCTACCACCATATCTTTATAAAAGAATAACAATATGTTATTGTCATTTTGTCTCTCCGGTGGTGTGATGTAACTCTGACCAAAAGCAATTCGAGAAGGAAAGGGTTTATTTGACTCACAGATTACACAGGTATCATTAGGGAAGCCAGAGCATGAAGTGGGAGCCTGGAGGCAGGAGCTGATGCAGAGGCCATGGAGGGCCTTCCTCTTTTTTCCTTGGTTGTTGATTTGGCAGGGTAAGGAGTAATGTCTGCTTCCTCTGTTGCTCTTAGCTCATCTGTCACTCACTTTGTTGATGTTGGTGGCATGCCTGCTTCTGTACACTGTCCAGGATTGGACTTCGACATCCCCAGGGGTCATGACTTTCCCTGAACCTGTGAATCTGAGCCCCAACCAGACAGAAATTTTCCCTTGTTATTCAGAAAAGCATTTTTGGAGTAATCGAAACTGAAACTGTGCTTCTCTGCCAGGGATCTACAGGTCTAACCCCAATATCCAGAGACACTCTGGCCTCTTCAGAAGCTTTAGCAGCACCTAGTTCTCCACTGTCCCAGGAGCCATCCCAACGGCAGGATCTGTGTCCACCCTCTGGGCCAGGACAAGACCAAGGCACCTGGGGCCTCAGACAGTCAAGGCTCTTAGCAGCCTCTCAGGTAATTAAGTTTCAATGCAGGCTCCATGGGGGTCAGTCAGGACTGCAGGGAAGAGCACATGCTTGTGACAAGAAGAAGGCTGTGACTTGGATAACCTGGGACTGGACCACTCCCCTCCCTGCTGGGATGTGCTGGGTGACTGCCCAGGGCCCTGGGGCAGAAGAGCCAGGGCTGTGCCAGTCTCTTCTTTTGTTGGACTTTCTGCCACCCTGAAGGCTGTTGGGGGCTGAACAGGGTGACTGCAGGCCAGTGTTCACTGTGTGCTCCCACAGACAGCGTCCGAGTCTGTCCATCCTATTTCGCAGCTTGGGGGCCTAATGCTTGGGCTGCAGGCCATAAACTTGGGGATTCTGATTACTAAGACTGCTCATGGGAACAGCCCTCGGAGCAGGAGCTGAGACCAGGCCAAAGAGGTCAGTTATGGGGAGAGAGGGGCCTCAAGGAGTGGGAGGCAATGGACTGGAGAGAGAGAAACCAGAGGGGGCCAGGGGAGGGGTGGATACTGCTTCTGCCAGAGGAAGCTCCTAGGGCTTCAGGATCCCTTACACGCATCTTTATCAGACCAGGGCTGGGGCAGTTCCTGAGGCAGGTCATGTCTAAAGTAAGGGTACTCAGATGGTCATTCCTAAAATGAACAAAGCCAGGGCAGAAAGGGTTATGGGCAGGGTGGGTTATGGCTCACGCTGACGTTCACCTGAAGGCTTGTCCAGCTTTCTCAGATGTATGAACATGTTTGTGTGGGCATGTATGTACATATATTTGTACAAGCATGCATGCATATGCATTGTATGCATGTGGAGGTCAGAGGTTTAACTCAGGTGTCTGACTCAATCACATCTCCAATTCATTTTCTGATCCTGGAGCTCACTGACTGAATACACTGGCCATTTTGTAAGCTCCTTGCCTCCTCTGTGCTGGGATGACAGGCACAAACGCTGTGTCTGTGTTTTGTTTGCATTCTTTCATTTCGTTTCCTTTACATGGGTTCTGGGGAGCAAGCTCAGGTCTATATGCTTACACGCTTCTATGGACAAACCATCTCCTCAGCACCCTGGATTTCTTCTTAATCCAAATCAGAAGAAAACATTTCCCTTTGGGGAAGGGTTCATCCACCTTAGTTAACACTCCCTTACCTTCTGTGTGCCATTCACCTAGGGCACAAACCAGGCAATCCGGAGAAGTGTGCCACACCATTGCTGGCTGGATCTTACAGGAGCTCTTTCTTTTCCCTTCTGCATCCTCCCTTCTCTGAGTGCCCCGCTCTGGACGGTATTCAGCCTTGACATTGGGGCATTTGGGTTCAACCCAGAGATTAAGTGCTTTGTGACTAGAAGGAGCCTCTCTGCGCTCAGATCTGCAACAACCGTACTGCTGCAGGGGAACGTGACAAGCCTTGTTAGCAACTTGCCATAGGCCTTCACTGTGGTGGTGATTCGAGTCAGGCAACACTCCAGAGCAAGAGTGGTTCAGGATGCCCCACCCTGACAAGGGCAGGCTGTATTTATAGCCAGAGGAAAGGAAGTGGTGTGGAAAGAGAGGGAGTCAGCCTGACTGGGTAGAATTCACTGGGTTGTGAGTGCCTGATCTGAACATTAGGGAGCTTGTGAAGGCCCAAGGACTGTGTTATTAAAAACAAAACAAACAAACAAAATACTTAAACCTCCAGTCTAAATATTCACATAGGCAGTGTGTTTTGGCTTCTTACATTGAGAATATGCTAACTTTTTCACTATCATGTGTTCATTGTGTAAAGTGATGGATTTCATCATGCATATTTATTTCTTTTCTGGGATTGTGGAGACTTGCACAAGCCAGTGTTTGTGTATGTGTGTGTGTGTGTGTGTGTGTGTGTGTGAGAGAGAGAGAGAGAGAGAGAGAGAGACAGAGAGACAGAGAGACAGAGAGACAGAGAGAGAAAATAATGTGTGAGACCTAGTTCTCTCCTTCCACCATGTGTGTCCCGCGCTACCGTCTCGCCAGCAAGAACGACGCGGGACACTTAGGATCCTTCTGCAGCAAAGCTTTAATGTGTCTTGAGAGGGAGAGCATAAGCTTACATGGCAGAGACCAAGAATGAGGGAACCCAGCCCTTATAAAGGAAACAGTCCTCGCTTCTGACGTGTCACTCTTGAATTGGTCTGCTGCCCATTATCCCAGATGATGCCTCAGAAGTAGGCAGGGACGCAACAGTAGAAAGTTACCAAGCACATGTGCTGGGATTAAAGGCATGTGTTACAACACCTTGAACTCACAGAGATCTGCCTGTCTCTGCCTCCCAGGCATTGGGACCAAAGGCGTGTACTACCACACCTTGAGTTCACAGAGGTCAATCTCTACCTTTGTCCCTTGAAGCAATGGAGAATGTGGTTGTGGCCCTCCACACATGTGGGTCCTTGGGATTGAACTCAGGTTGTCAGGTTTAGCTGCAAGCCCCTTCACCCACCGAGCCATCTTGCTGCCCTCACTATGACGTTTTTAGGCCTGCGCATTACACCCTCTGCTCACTCACCACTATTAGCCATTCTTCTCTCTCTTCCTCCCCTACTGGTCCTGTATCTCAACCCTTCCCTCGTCCTTTCATGTAGTATGGATCATTACAGATGAGGTACTGATAGACAGACGAGTAGATGGATGGAGAGACAGATTCCACACACAAGAGGAAGCATGGCATTTGTCTTTGTGTCCCTGCCACTTCCCTTAACATGATCATCTCCAATTCTGTCAGTTTCCCTGCAGATGATGTAATGTCGTTTATTGCCGAATAATTCTCCATTGTGCACACCTGCCACTCTTCTATTGGTGAGCGTCTAGGGGGTTCCATTACTTGTTGTGTGGGTGACTATTTTTGTAAGTAGGTTTTATTTGTGTGTCAAGTCAAGCTTCAGTTCACTATTTAGAGAGAAGTCTTTGAGGCAAACTTTACAGAGGTGGTGTCAGACAAAACATTTGATTTAGCAACACAATTGTCTCTACCCTATAGATGAAAGGATTTGCCCCACACGAGGCATGAATGTCAAAACAAGACACAATTTCTGTCTCTAGGGATTTTGTTGGAGTGGGCATCACAGCACAAATAGGTTCTATTAATCTCACCGGGTGAGAATAAGATCGCTCGCTTCCACAGTTTTGGGTCAAATTTGAACCAAGCTTTCTTAAGTTACTGACCAGGATCATGGATACTACCCAGGTCCATAGTTGAGATTCCCAGAGAATGGCTGCAAGCTACATCGGTCAGGTACTTATAAAGGCAAAAATTCACAAGAATACATACGTCTTGCCTTCGTCCAATCAGGGCCAAGCATACATCACGACGTACTTCCTGCCTATGTGCCACCACCTACTTGTGATCAAGCACATCCTCTGCAATTGGGGCAACCAACCTTGTTTATAGAAGGGAAAACACGTGGCTCATTATCATCCATAAGCAACAGCCCCAGCATTCCAGGAATATCTGCCTTTGGGCAAGCGTGGTGGGTGGGGGCTACAGATTGGAGGCATTTTTGTTTTATAGCTCTCTTAAGCACAGCAATTTAAACTTAAAATTTTAGCCTTCACAGTTTCAGGGTGCCCAGAGGGCTCAGAGTTGGGTCTTTGTAGTTCAGGGTAAGGTGAACTCTAAGAAAGTTTTCCACCAAAGGGAGACCTGGCTTACCTGTCGCTCCAGCTCCCAGGCAGATTTCTTCCCCAGAATCTCCGCACTTCTCCCTGCATGGAGTATTCTTAAGATAGCCCATGCTTGTTTCCTTCAGAGCTGTGTCCAAGTGCTTACTAAGGAGCTATTGAGGGACGAGCATGTTGTATCTACAAAGATAAGAACAAGAGGATAGAAGGCAGCTAAGAGCGGAACAGGTGAAGAGGGGTTGAGGGGAGAGAGGCAAAAAGAAAGAATGAGAAGTGGAAAAAGAAAAAAATGGAGGCAGGACATGCTGTGTGCTCTCATGGGGGTGGGAGAGGTGGAAGGATGGTCTTGGGCAGCCAAGAGGGAATATCAGAAGCGTATGATGGTTTATTACTTTTAATAATAATAATTTTTAATGAATAAAGCTTACCTGCAGATCTGAATGCAAAGCGGCCATACCAGTCAGCGGTGGCACCCACCTTTAATCCCAGCAACAACACTAGTTAGCCATACAGCCCAGGCACTGGTGACACACGCCTTTTATTCCAACACTAGAGAGGAATATAAAATGGGAGGAGACAGGTCTTAGCTCGGTCTCAGTCTTAGGACTGGTGGAGGCAGGATCGCCCATTTTGGTCTGAGGTAGAGGTAAGAGCCAGTGGCTGACTGCTTTGCTTTTCTGATCTTTAATGTGAACCCCAATATCTGTCTCTGGTTTCTATTATTCAAGCTACAGAAGAGCAGGGGCCCAGGGAAGGTCGTGTCATTCTAGGGGTTGCAGGCATTCTGAAGGACTCTTCACCCTGCCCTTCCCAAGGAAAGAGATTGCTTTCTAAACGTGATGTGGGGCTGCCGGGTCTGGATAAGCTTGGCCACAGCCCCTCCCCTGGGGACCACATGCTGCTTGGAAAAGGTAGAGATGAATGGTCTGGACTGGAGATGTGTGTAACTCAGGTTCAGGGATCCAGGACCCTAGGTGCCATCTAGGACAGTCAAGAGCAGAAGCTTGGGATCCATTGCCTCAGCAGTCTGATAACCAAAGGGAAGGGTATGAATGGCTACACATTCCTCCCCAGGACGGCTACAGAGGTGGACTGGAACCAGTGACTGAGCGGTAGCTGCGACTGTCACCCGACTGTGACATGCCATGAACCACCGGAGAGGGAGGGCTAGCCGTGTGTGTCTGTAAGACTGGCTGCCAGGCCGACGCTGGGCTCCAGCCCAGGGGGAGCCACTGTTTCCACCAGCTCCAAGATTTCATCCTATCAAATTCTTCATACAATAAAGAAGACAGATGTGTGGTTGTCTGTGAAAGTCAAGTTCTGGATAATATGTAATTAAAGTTTCCTTAAAATTTGATTTAAATTGTGGTAGTGTTCTTATTCTAGACCGGTGGGATGAACAGTTGGCTTCTCAGATTACCTCCCTAAGTTCAGCAACCTTGCTTTCTTAACTTGAAACCATTACATGCTTCTTTGACATGACATTGTCCCAGCACCCCTTCCTGCAGAACTTGACACTTGGGGAGTGAAATCACGTGGCTTGTTATCACCCATAAAAAACCACAGCCTCCAGCATTTCATGAACGTCTGTCCTTGGGCAAGGGGCTGGCAGAGCAGAGACATTTTTGTTTCATGGATCTCTATGGAGTAGATATTAAAACTTACGATGTAGCATTGGCTCTCACACATCCTGGAAGGGGTGGCATTTAAGATGAGTCCCAGAGTTTAACAAACCAAGAGCACTATGACTGCTGAGTACTCTAGAGGGCATTCTGTGAAGAAATCTGAGTAGAAAACACGTGAAGGTTCTGGAACAACCCAGTCGCCCCACTGGTGCAACCGCAGACATGGTGGGTACATGATGCCCAGTCTGGCTCCCACTTCGTGGGTTTTGTCATTCTTTGCCATGTCACTGAACAGGACTCTGGCCTGAAGAAAAAGTGGGGAGGGCTCCAGAGTACAGAGGGAATGATGCTTCCAATAGACCCCTCCAGGTCATATGGTTGCTGACTGACTGACAGGTACAGAATTTTTCTTCAGCTCAGTGGTTAAAAGCACTGGCTGCTCTTCTAGAGGACCTGGGTTTTGTTCCCAGTGCCCACATGGTGACTCACAGCCTTTGCAATTCCAGTTCCAGGAGACTGGACACTTGGTTAATGGTCTCAGTGGGCACTATCCATGCTATATGTGCAGGCAAACACCCATATATTTAAAATAAAATAATAATAATTTCAATAAAATATACTAATACTGTGTTGTGTGGCACAAGTTAGTGTTCCCAATGCTCAGGAGCCTCAGACAGTAGGATTGCCAGCCTGAGATATATAGTGTGTAGGCCAGCCTGGACCACAAAAGCAAAAACCAAAACAAGAAACACCAAATGCCAAAAGCAAAGCAAACAAGCAATAACAAAAATACGAAAATGTTTTTACTTTATCCCCCCCCACACCTTTTGTTTGTTTGTTTGTTTGAGACATTGTACCCTATAACCCAGGCTGGTCTTCAACTTGAGGTATATTGGCCAATCAACTTAAACATTATATCCTCCTGCCTCCACATCCCAAGTGCTGGGATCATAGGTGTGTGGAAGGTTTCTGTACCCCAATATTAAGTCTCTCTTAATTCGAATTAGGATTTAAAAGCCCACAGGTTATTGAGATGGCTCAGAGGTTAAGAGCACTGGCTGCTCTTCCAGCGGTCCCAAGTTCAATTCCCAGAAACCATATGGTGGTTCACGATCATCTATAATGAGATGTAGTGCCCTCTTCTGGCCTGTAGCCATATATGCAGGTAGAACATTGCATAAGTTTAAAAAAAAAGATTTAAAAGTCCAGGTTTAATGAGTAAAGCAACTCTCAGGTGGTGGGGGCGGAGGTGGAGAGAGAAGAAAGCCACAAGGGAGAACCACCTGGCCGGTTGGGAGTCAGCCTCTTTAATAGCCTAAAGGTATGGTCTTGTGCATCTCAGGGGGAGGAGCTGGACTTTCTCAAGGGCAGTGTCTGGAATGAGAGGAGCAAGGCTGGGTGGAGCTTCCTGACAGTGCTCACTACCACATCTCATTAAGGCAGTGCTGGAGAAGGGGCTTTATATAGATAAGTGCTGAGCCACACTTCTGGGTCTTTGATGGACAGCTTTACGGAGTAGCATGGAGGTGTTGCAATGATTGATTTGATAGAGCACTGGGGAGTGTCCCACTTGTTCTATCCCTCCCTACATCCTGCTCCTTGTTGCTTTTCCTGACCAGTGGCAGATAGAAAGTGTCCTATAGTGTAGCAAACTTTCTTGTCCGACTATCTTTTATGGGATTGCCAGCTCCCCAGTAATGACATGGAGACTTATTATTAATTATGAAAACTTGGCCTTTAGCATAGGTTTGTCTCAACTAGCTCTTATAATGTCAATTAACCCAGATATATTAATCTATGTTCTGCCACTTGGTGTTAGCTCACTTCCTGGTGAGGAAGAATTGTCTGTATTCTGTCAATCATGTTTTAAATAAACACTGATTGGCCAGGCAGGAGGTGTAGGTGGGAAAACCAGACAGGAAGTGGAAATGATGCAAGGAGAGCAGGAGAATTCTGGGGAGGAGGAAGTTGATTCCTCCACTCCTGCCCAGATCACCGAAACAGCAGGATGTGAGCTGCCCCACTGAAAAAGGTACTGAGCCACATGGCTAAAATAGATCAGTAAAATGGGTTGATCAAGATGAGAGATTAGCTAATAAGTAGCCTGACCTAAAGGGCCAATCAGCTTTATAACTTACAGAGATCTCAGTGTGATTTTTCTCTGGGACTAAACAGCTGGGGGCTGGGCAGGATAGAAAATCTAAACAAGCAGGCCCGGCCTCCTCATGTTACAACTTCCATTTTGTGCCTCCTTCTTTCTCTCCATGTCTGGCTCCCAACTCTGCCTTCCTTCTTTCCAGAGTTCTCTCTCCGCCTGGAAGTCCCACCTTTACCTCCCGCCTAACTATTGGTCATTCAACTTTTCATTACACCAACCACATCAATACATCTTCACACAGTGTGCAAATATCCCAGAACACTAGGGACAAGAGAGTCTCCCATGACAGCTCATTCTCTTCCCAGGACACATGAGATGTCTTGGCCTAAGGCCAACTTCAACTCCATAAAGCTGGGAAGCTGGTGTTGGTTCGTCCATCTGAGCCCCATGTTATATCTGTGATCTTCTTGATGTCCTCAGTCCTTCAGAGATTTGAAGACAATGGTTCCCTGAGCCACCTTCACAAGGCCAGTCAGCCACTTCCTCTACCTATGTCCTGTGACCCAGATGTCCCCTGCTCTTCCGGAAGTCTGTTCAGCCCAAGGCTGGGCTCTGTGGTTCCTCCTGCCTTCCAGGGGTGGTCTCTGGCCTACTGGATTCCCATGGGTTTGTCCTTCTGCCACCTTGTTCAAGGTGCCCTTTGCAGGTGATATCATGGAAACTGGCTTGGGGGTGGTGTCACCCCTGTGATGGCTGAGCTGGGTTACCCCCTCCCCTTGTGTGTTTCAAGCCTGGGACAACCAGAGTCTCTTCCTAGGGACTCGATCAAGGCCTTCTACAACAAAAGACATCAGACTGAACTCTGCCTGGTCTCCTATGTCCCTGTGACACCGTAGCTACATGCTAGACCTGTCCTCCCCAAAGCTCTTCCGGGATCCCTACTTGCTAGTAAAGACATTTATCATTTTCTGTGATTAGTGAACCTGGAGTGTCCCCCTGTCCACACACACACACACACTGAAAATAGGCAACATTTATCAACACCATCCTGTGTGCCTAAACACCTGGTTTAGGGCATCTCAGAATGGGGAAGATTCCCTGCCCCCCATTACTCCTAATGGTAAACTGAGATGTGGGGTCGTTGAACAACTTGTCCAAGGTCACACACAGTTCAGGGACCTTGTGCTGGTGGCAGGGGGTGGTTCACTCTGGAATGTGTTTGCTACAGAGCCTGGGAGGTTTTAAAGAGCAATTTCTTCCCTTGCAGTTATTCATAAATGCCAGCTCTTCCACAGCTATTTTCAGTTCCCTGAAGGTGCCTGTGGGTCTGACATAGTCCATTCCTTTTACCCCAGACACCCTTCAATGTCAATGCCCTCCACCCGGTTCATGCCCTTAGAAACAGGGTTTCATGTATTCTTAGTGAACTAGAACTTGTGGCTGAGGGCGACCTTGAACTTTGGTCTTTCTGGTTCCATCTCAGGTTCTGGGAATGTCAGCGTGTGCCACTAGGCCTGGTTTACAGTGCTGGGGTCTGAACTCAGGGCTGCAGGCAGGGTAGGAAAGCTCTGCCAACTGACCACCTCACCCTGCGGGTTTCCATACAGTGTCTCCTCTTCCCCTGGAGTGGGTACCCCTTACGTACGCCACTGCGCACTGACTTAAGCAACTTAGGCCTGCTGCTCTTAGATCCAGAAAACTCCAGAGAGATAATATGTTAAGAGATGCCTGGTTCAACCCATGGGGATTTCCTGGGGACCCTTTTAGTGTGACAAGCCGTTCTTGTGACTGAGCAGACAGGATCACACAGGAATTCTGGCCTCAAGAGCCCAACCCATCTCATCAGGCTTGCTTTGCCAGCGCTAAAGACAGCCATAGCTTCGCTATAGTTTGTGTGAGAGAACTATACTTCGGAGCAGTTAAATACCCTGCGAGGGTGACAACGCGCGGATTGGAATCGGGGCGTGTGACTGGAAACTTGGGTCCCCTGACTGGCACTGTGTCCTCTCATTCCCATACCCTGTCCTTTGGTCATTAAGCCTATCTTGCTAAGTCAAAACTCCTACTGGACTCAGCCTAGCCCTCACACCCACCTAGACACCTGTCACCTAGACACCCGTTCAGGACTAAGAGCAAGTCCCTGAGCGCTGATGGTGAGTGGAGAGACACTCCTGAGAGCGAGTCAGGGTGTGTATGTGTGGTGGGGCGTCTGCCCGTGTCTGGGGTGTTAGGGTAGGGTAGCAGGATCAGAGAAGGATCTAGACAGGGGGCTGACTCCGAGTGGCTTGTGCCAGCAGAGGGAGAGCCTGGAGGAGGTGAAATGCCCTGGGCTCCCCTGGAGTGAACCTCAGGTACAGGGTGCCAGGCTTGCAGCAGTGCAGAATCCAGGCCAGGGAGGGTGAAGATCAGGGGACATGGAGGTGTCTCCCCAGAAATGGGATGTTTAGAGAAAAATAAAAGCTAGAGAAGGCCATCAGAGGCAAAGGGAGGTGGCACTTTTTTTGGTTTGGAGATACGGTTTCAATATCTTGGGCTGGCCTTGAACTTGCTATGTAGCTGGGAATGGCCCTCTTTGCCTACACCTCCCGGATGCTGGAATTACAGATGCATGCCACCAGAACCATTGGAGTTACGGACCAAACATAGAGATTCCTACAGGCCAGATAGTACTCTGCTACACACGCGTACACATACACACACACACACATACACACACACACACACACACACACGATTTACACAGGCACACCATGTCCTATTTCTAGAACATTCCATCACTCATTTATTAACAGTGTTCTGCCTTTGCATTGTTATAAGTGTTACATGTAAGAGCACGCATCCGTATGTCCTTGTCTTCTGTTACTTAGACCGTTTTGTCCCATATCGAATGGCGAGGCCAGCAGGTGTTTGTGACAGAGAAAGTGATTTGAGGGGCTGGCAAGTTGGCTTAGCAGGTAAAGCCTTGCTGCCAAGCCTGCTTCTGTGACTTCTGTCTCTGAGCCCACCTGGTAGGAGAGAACCAACTCCTGCGAGCTGTTCACTGATCTCTGCATGTCCCATGGCCACGCATCCCCACCCAGCCTTCCCCAGGGAGAAGACACTCGGTCAAGGAGGAGGAAGAGAACGCAGAATAGATGGTGCTGGCTGCAGCGCATGCCACTACCAAACATGTGCCTTTGCTAATGGTCTCTTTCCTCCAGAGGGCAGGGGCTCTGTCTCCTTCAGCACTGAACCCCCTTCGGTGTCTGGCAGACAGTAGACAAGTATTTTTTTATGGAGTTGAGTTCCCAGGGCTATGTAGAAGTTCCTGTGGTTAGGCCCTAGGGAGAGAAGTGGTCATGAGTATTGCTTGCTG
Source organism: Myodes glareolus (assembly GCF_982192425.1). Lineage (NCBI taxonomy): Eukaryota > Metazoa > Chordata > Mammalia > Rodentia > Cricetidae > Myodes > Myodes glareolus. The sequence continues at coordinate 16,062,417 of NC_142031.1, forward strand.
TTGCTCCTGCAAAAAAGAGAGAGAGGGAGAGAGAGAGAGAGAGAGAGAGAGAGAGAGAGAGAGAGAGATAGGAGGGGGGCAGGGTAGAGAGTCAGGAGGGCTGTGGAGATAGCTCAGGCAGCAGAGTGCTTGTCACACAAGTAAATAAGTAAATGAGGCTCCAACTTTGATCCCTAGCATTAAAATAAAGCCAGGCATGGTGGCATACACTGATTGTCCTAGGTATCTCTGGGGCTTGACGGCTAGCCAGTTTAGCTGCACTGAGGAGCGGAAGGAGAAGGAGGAGGTGATAATGGCCGTGATGATGATGGATGGAGAGAGCTTTCTGGATTCACACTAGTGCACGCTGTACTGTTTCTAGAACACTCCATCATTCATTTGCTAGCAGCGTTTGGCCTTGACCATTGTGACCAGTGTTAAGATGTGCACTGATTCCTTTAAGGCTCAGGGCTGCTTCTCCAAGCAGGCAAACTACCTGAGACGATGTTTTCAGTCAGTGACCACGTTTAGATTTGAACCCAAGATGTAGAAGCTGTGACATTACCCACTGAGCCACATGCTCTTCTGTGTGACATTACTTAATAGTTTGTTCAGTGTTGTGTGATGCTTTACTCTTTTGGTTTTTTTAAAGGATCCACCACTCAGCCCCCCAGTCCCCCATCACACACGTGGAGGTTTATTCTTTTTCATGAGTGCCCAGCCTTAGCTTGCCTTGTTTCTTGAATGTTTTTTACTTAAATTATCCTGCCTACCTTTTGCCTCTGGGATTTTTCCTTTCCTTACTTCTGTATGCCTGACTTTCTTTCTTACTCCATGGCTGGTTGGGTGACTGGGTGACTGGCCGGCTGGCCCCTGATGTCCACCTCCCCTCGCTGTCGTGTTGCTCCTCCTCATCCTCATTTCTCCTTCTACTTATTCTCTCTGTCTGCCAGCCCCGCCTACCCTTGCCCCTGCCTTGCTCTCGGATATTCAGCGCTTTCTTAGACCATCAGGTGTTTTAGACAGGCAAATAATCACAGCTCCACAGAGTTAAAAAAAATGCAGCATAAACAAAAGCAGCACACCTGAAAATAATATTCCCCAACAGTCCAGAACTGGCTTATGGGGGGCGTCATTGTGTTTAGTGTTTCATCTGAAGAAACAGAGAGGTTTCGTTACTTGCCCAGGGTCACACAGCTACTAAATAGCTACTGGGGACAAGCTGGTGTAAGAATTCCATAGGGAGTGAGTCAGATGTCAACAGTGGTACCATCTAGACTAAGGAAGTGGCATCTTGCAGTGTCCCCAGAGTGGGGGGAGGGGCTTTACAGGCTCCAGAGAATGTTGAGGCTGAAGGAGAGAAGGAAGACAGAGTTGACCTGGCTCTGAACTGAGGCCGAAGAAGACAGAACAAAATAGAAGTTGTTGCTTCTATTTTGCTTCTAATAGAAGTTGTGGCTGGAAAACCACAAGGAACCAGAGACTGGATCATTCCACAAAGGCCTACTGTCGCAGAGGAAGTGCGTCTGGGTGGGGATCCAGGGCTCCCTCTCTGGTGGGAAATACAGCCTTGGACCCAGGTCAGCTCAAGCCAGTCCCTTCAGAGATCTCTCCTGAAAGCTACCCAGCCCTGAGGCCTGCAGCAAGAATCTAGAGGGAAGAGCAACAGGGGGTTTTGAAGTGGGCCTCTTTGAGTTCCCAGGAAACTTGGAGGTGGCCCAGGCAGCTTGTGGGAGGCGTCAAGTCCGGCTTAAAACCAAGCAGGCCCAGCTGCTGCCCATTCTCTGGAACTGAGGACAGAGAGGGGCCCTCAGGTGAGGCTATCATTCTTGGGGCTTCCCAGTAGGGGTGAGTGGGGCCTGCCCCTCTGTGGGGGAGCAGAGGCAGCACAGGGTGCTGCCGTCATCTCAAAGCTAACTGGACCATGGTATTCTTTTCCAGGCAGGAGATAGGAGTGGGGGTCTGGGGCTTAAGGGGCTCCCTCATGTGGCCTTGAAGGGCCTGTTCCTCACATGACCTTGGCAGCTCCCTGGTTTCCACATTCTCCTCTGTGTTCCTTTACGTCTGCCTTGGCCTTCCCACCTTTCAGTATTGCAGCCCTACTCCACTCTGAAATTATCAGCCAGTGCCCCTGTGATTATCAGATAAAAACAGACAAGCCACAGCCTTGTCTCGGGGCTGCCCTGGGCTCTACCGATGGTCAGCTGGACAGCTGTCTCCAGGCCCTACTGCCAGCTCCTCTCCCCAACGTGTCTTTTTTTTTTTTTTTTTTTTTTTTTTTTTTTTTTGCAATTCTTTTGTAGGAACTCCCTTATCCACACAGCAATGGTGCAGCCCAAGGAGCTCTGTAGAGTCCCGGGTGAGGAGAGCAGGTCAGAAAGACAATGATTATTTAAGAGTCTTCCCTACACAGGAGAAGAGGGCTACAGAGCCAAGGGTCACTGGGTGGGGTTGTCACTGGCATGAGCGAGTCTGAAGGGCAAGAGAGGGAGCAGAATGGGTTGGCTAGTGAGATTCGCTTGGGCAGCTCTGGGCTTCTCTCGAGGGTCCATTGGGCTAACATTGATTGGACTGGCCTGTGAGAGTTAAGTGTGTGGGAGCTGGGGCTGAAGGTTTTGACTTGCTTGACTGGCATGTGAAAAGCATGCCCACAGGAGAGCCGGGTGCTAGCTGTGTAGGAATTGGCTAGCCTACATGGGCACCTTCTATTCATTAAGATCCTTGAGATGTCAAGGCTTTATGAAAGAAAATACATGGGCCGGGAATGTAGCTCAGTTGGCAGAGTGCTTGCCCAGCATGCATGAAGCCCTGGGTGCCGCCCAGCACCATATAAGCTGACCAGTGGTTGGTGCGTGCCTGCAGTCGAGGGGTGGGGGGAAGGGGATCAAAAATTCAAAGTCAGCCTTGGCTATGTAGTTCAAAGTCAGTTTGGACTTCAGGACACCCCTACAAAAGAAAAAAAAAAAGAGGGAGAGGCGGGGAGAGAGGGAGAGAGAGAGAAGAAGAAGAAGGAGAAGAAGAAGAAGGAGAAGGAGAAGGAGATGGAGAAGGAGAAGAAGGAGGAGGAGGAGGGGAGGGGAGTGGAGGGGAGGGAAAGAAGTTAAGACTAAAAGAAATCAGGAAAAGAAAAACAGAGTTAACCACCTGGTAACTCAGAGAAGTGAAGAGTCAGTAGGAGGGATTCACCAGATTGGGCTAAATCTTTGGGTAACTGTTTCACCCATGCAAGGTCTCTCTCTCTCTGTCTCTCTCTCTGTCTCTGTCTCTGTCTCTCTCTCTCTCTGTCTGTCTCTCTCTTTCTCTTTCTCTTCCCCTCTCCCACCCTCCCTCTCTCCCTTCCTCCTTCTCTCCTTTTCTCCCTGTCTCCCTCCCTTTCTCTCCCTTTCTCCCTCCCTCCCTCTCTTTCCCTCCCCCTCTCTTGCCTCCTTCCCCTCCCCTCCCCCCTCGTGTGTGTGTGTGTGTGTGTGCGCGCACACGCGCGTGTGTGCACATTCTATATGTGAGCACAGAGGTCTGAGAGCACTACTGGGTGACCTGCTCTATCACCCTGCCCCCTTACTCCCTTGAGACAGGGTCACTTACTCAGTGAATCTGGAGAATCTGGAATAAGTCAGCCAATCCCAGGGCTGAGCCCCACAGCACTAGGGTAGAGGCAGATGCAAACACCCAGCTTGCCTTAGGTGGGTGCTAGAGCCACACACATCCCTATACTTGCCCAACAAGGCTTTAACTCATGGATCCATCTCCCCAGCCCCTTGCCAGAGCCTCACAGTTCCTGAATCTGTCAAATCAACAACTGTTATCCATTCATCCTCTCATCGGACAAATCCCACTGAAGGGGAGAAACAGCGGCTTGTCTGTAGGTACCCTGTCAGGGCCATGGCTGGCTTGGGAGTGATATGAACAGTGTCTGGCACATTGGAGATGCCCAGTGTGTAGCCTCTGGCGTCTTTACTTCAGAACAACCTCAGGAAAGCAGCAGAGGGGATGACTGTGGGAACTTGTGTCTCGGGTGGTTTGATCTGGGGATCTGGGTGCCTGGAGGCCTCAGAGCACAGGCTGTGTGGGGACAGCACTCTCAGGAATGTTCTTGGAACTCAGAGGTGCTGCTGGACAAAGGCCAGCTCAGTAGCCAGAAGTCCCAGGAGTCTAAAATGCTGTGTTTGGAGACCAGGCCTTTGCGGGGTTCCAGGGACCTGGGCAGAGAGCACCGGCCCCTTGGGGGGCTTGGAGACAGTGTGGCATCTGAAAGGAAGTCCTAGCTGGCCACAGACCAGCTGGAAAGCTGTGCACACTCAGGGGTCAGGGATTCTGGGAGTGGAGAAGAGCAGACAGCTTCTGGCAGAGGAACCTTCTAGAGGCCACCTTGGAAACCTTTCCTCGGCCTATTGGCCAGGACTGCCAGCAAACTTCCAGCCGGGAACTGTGTTTTTGTTAAAGACAGACACTAAGGCAGAGTCCTAGAGGATGAGTTTCAAGGAAGACAGAATGCCAGGACTGAGAGACATTACCTCTGGAGGAGGGCTGGCACAGTGTAGAGAGGGGCCAGACCCGGGTTCACATTCTGATTCCACTCCATTCGCTGAGTGACCTCTGGCAGATTCTGGGCAGTTTCTGAGCCCCATTGTTCCCATGGGAACAGTGACACCTGTAGACTGTCAGAGACCTGCAGTGTGCCTTGGGGCCACAAAGCCATAGTGAAGCCCCCAAAGGCCAGGACTCACTATGGGTCCTGGACTCCATTCCAGAGCAACTATCTGGCCAGCCACCATTCTCAGTGTGGCAATAGTGCCCAAACCAACAGCTACAGCCCTCAAATAACCATCAGGGAGCTCAGAGACATTAGTCCCATGAACTTCAGGAGCAAGATACAAGTGTCAGTTCCCTCCTCCCTCAGCGCTCCAGCTCACACCTCCCTCAGTGCTCCAGTGCCCACCTCTGTAGAAAGGAGCTGCGGGCAGGCCTGCTTTTCATCCTGCCCGGCTCCCGCACAGCTAGCTTAGCCCCAGAAATAATAACACACAAGTTATATTCATTTAAACACTGCCTGACCCATTATCTCTAGAGAGTTAGTTACTGACTAACTCTCATATCTTGATATTAACCCATTTCTAATAATCTCGTGGTAGCACCACGAGGTAGTGGCTTACCGGAAAAGATTCAGCATGTCTGACCTGGTGGCTGGCTCCATGGCGTCTGGCTCATAGCCCTCTTCCCAGCATTTTGTTCTGTTTACTCCGCCTACCTAATTTTCTGTCCTATCAAGGGGCCAAGGCAGTCTCTTTATTGACCAATGAAAATAACACAATAGACAGATAACCCTCCTCCATCACACCTCCCTCAGCGTTCCAGCTCCGTCTGCCCTTAGTGCTCCAGCTCCCTCCTCCCTTAAGTTCCAGTTCCCTCCTCTCATAATGCTCCAGCTCCCTCCTCCCTTAGTGCTCCAGCTCCCTCATCCCTCAATGCTTCAGTTCCCTCCTCCCGCAATGCTCCAGCTCCCTCTGCCCTCAGTGCTCCAGCTCCCTCTGCCCGCAGTACTCCAGCTCCCTCCTCCCTCAGCGCTCCCTCCTCTTTCAGCGCTTTAGCTCCCTCCTCCCTCAGTGCTTCAGTTCCCTCCTCTCTCAATGCTCCAGCTCTCTCCTCCCTCAGCGCCCCAGCTCCTCTTCCCTTTATTTACATTCTGTTTGGTACACGGTGTGTATGTATAAAGGTGTGCTCCTGGAGATCAAAGGACAACTTGTGGGAATCAGTTCTCTCCTACCACGGAGGACCCAGGGGTCAAACTCAAGTCACCAGGCTTGTAGTAGGCACCTTTACCCACTGAGCCACCTCACCAACAGCCCGCCACACTGATCCTTAGCTGGACCTAGGGCCTGCCAGTTCCTGCCCTTAATCTTGTGCCAGCCATATCCACTTACACATCTGCCAGGGCACAAACGTAGGGGGTACTTGTCATCCCCACTTTCTGCTAGAGTCAGTAATGGCCTTCTGTCTCCAGGGAATTCGGAGGATCAAGGCCTGTAGGCTTTGCCTGTCTTTTCCGGCTGGAGCTGTCTGTGGATTACCCAATGAAGGAGGGAACACCCAGACCTAATTTGGAGTTGGGTGTGGACCGAACAGGCCTCAGCAGCGATGATTTAAAAGACACCATGGGATGTGTTTTGTTTTCCAGAACCCAAGAGATGAAGGGCCTCCTCATACTGGCTTGGTTCCTGGTCTGCAGTAAGTGTTGGCTCCTTGATCTCTGGATGTCCTCCTCCCCCAGCCTTGGGAGTGATGGGTAGAGGAAAGAAAGGTGACCAGCAGCCTTTGAGGCTCAGAGACCTACGTCTGAGCCTCAGCTCTGTGCTGACGGGGCAAACAAAGATATCAGCAAAGGCCTTGATCTCCCTGGGCCCCTGCGTTTGCACTGGTGGACATGGTGCTGTGGCAGGATTTGGATACTGTAGGTCAGGGTGTGACGGCTATGAACATGAAGACGTGGAGCTTGTAAATGTGGGAGGCAGATATCCCCCCGAAGTATAAAAATAGAATAAGGACAAACAACGAGAATAAAGTAGAGCACAAAATCCTTCAGAAATATCCCAGCCCCGGGCTGGGGGCCAGCTCAGCAGCAGGGCGCTTGCAGCACAGTGGTGCATTAGGTTCAATGGCTAGGTCGATGACAGATAGATAGGTAGATAGATAGATAGATAGATAGATAGACAGACAGACAGACAGACTCCAGTTGATGATTCTGGAGTCATTCTCTGTTCAGTATTTCTGCATACTACCCCATCTGGAAGGTTCTGAAAAGTTGCAGGGCAGCCCTCAGAGAAGACTACTTGGACCTGGGTTTAAGTCAATAGAACGTCTACTAGTGGGGCTGGCAGCCACACTGGATATTCACAGTGTAGCCTTGAACTTTTCCCCGGGTGTGCTTTTAAGTACAAAAAACCATATCCTGGCTTGACCGACTTCAGTTAACAAGAACAGTTAGCCCGAAGCGGAACCAACAGAAGGTAAAAAGCAAGGTTAGTACAATTAGAAACTTTCCCAGTTTGAACTTTAATGAATTAGGCTGTTGCTTTCATTTTGGCAGGTGGTGCTGTCTATGTGCTGCTTTTTATGGCCCAAGTGGTACTTCCCTCATGGAGTCAGTCATGCTAAGGTCTGAGGGCCTGGTACAATGCATCTGACTTTAGGCTTCATTGTAGCTCCCTAGCCCCTCATACAAGTCCCTGATGGGCAACTCTGCTCTTTGATGCCTTTCCAGCTATCTGGAGATCCTAGGAGGAACTTGAGACCCAAGGCAGGAAAGGAGCCCCTGGCTCCTTACATTGAAAACCCTAGGCAACATCCTTCCTTCTAGACTTATAGGAGTCTTAGTTTCCCAATTTGTGACGCAAGGGAGCTGGCTCCAAACTCTGCTTCTAAATTCGATTTTTGATTTTTTTTTTTTTAAAGAAAGTATCTCATGTAACCCAGGCTGGCCTTGAACTCTCTACGTAGTCAAGGATGACCGTGAACTTCTGGATCTCCTGCATCCACCTCGTGAGTGCTAGGAAAAGGCCTGCTCCACACCCAGTTTGCAAAGTGCTGGTGGTCAAAACTAGGTCTTCACGCATGCTAGGCGAGCCCTTTGTCAACTGAGTCACATCCCCGGCCCCCAAGTGGGGTTGCTGCAGCATGCCCAGTGTCACCTGGAGGCTTGGGCTGTTTTGCAGGTGTGCCTGCAGTGCCCGGAGGCTTCATAGAATTGAGGTCCATGATCGACGAAGTGACTGGGATGGATCCAATATTGGACTTTGGCTTCTATGGCTGCTACTGTGGCTTTGGCGGCAAAGGGATGCCCAAGGATAATACTGGTTGGTGAGTTGACATTACCACCTTTAATGCCCTGGGCTCTGCTCTCATTACCCCCTTTGATTCTGTGTCTAGTCTACCACTGAGGCTCAAGACCAGAGAGATGGCTCAGTGCTTAAGAGTGCACACTTCTCTTGCAGGGGACCCGAGTTCAGTTCTCAGCACCCATGTTAGTCAGCTCCCAACCACCTGTAACTCCAGCTGCTGGGGACCTGATATCTCAGGCCTCTTTGGCCACCAGTGCTCACATGTGCATGCACACACACACACACACACACACACACACACCTGAAACTAAAATATATATTTTTTTAAATTTAACTTTTTCGAGATAGGGTCTCACTATGTAGCTCTGGAACTCACCCTGTAGACCAGGCTGGCTTTGAACTCACAAAGATCTGTCTGCCTCTGCCTCCCTAGTGCTGGAATTAAAGAAGTGCACCCCTACACCTGGCTTCTAAAATAAATCTTTAAAATAAGGAGAACTAAGACTCAGAGGAATTAAACCGCTTTTAAAGATATGCCATGTAACTCCCAAGAGTCCCAATATCTCAATGGCTTAATTTGTCACTTGGTTTATTGCAATATAACAAATGATCCTTACGTGTTGGCTTAATGCAAACACGATTGTTTACTTTGCCCATGGACCTGATGTCTGGGGAGGCCACGGCAGAATGGCTCCTATCTGTTCAGTTTCCTTTTGCAAAACTTGGCTGGGGCTGGTTGATCTACACCACAGGTGGATCATGGCTGTGACTTGGGTTGTTGCTGTCTGATAGGTGGAATCTCGGGCCCTTTCTATGAGTTCTTTGCAGGGTTTTCTTGACTTTCTAACAGCATGGTAGACTCTTGGGAGGTTATGAACAAACATTCCCAAACTACAAGGTGAAGGAGTGTGAGCCTGCAATCCCAGTTCTGGAGAGGTAGAGGCAGTAAGAGCAAGAGTTTGAAGCTGATGTGAGCTATAGAGCAAGTTCTAGATCAGTCCCAGTTGCCTGTCAAGACCCTGTCTCAACAACAACAGTACAAGATAGTATTTTTTTGTCCTAGGCCTCTGACGCTCCACGGTATTGCTTATGTGGCCCTCTTAATTGGTCCAACCACAAATGCTCAAGAGAGGAGAGACCTAGGGTAGCCAATGATTGCACAGATGCATCGGGAGGAGACCTAGGCTAGCCAATGAGTGCACAGATGCATCGGGAGGAGACCTAGGCTAGCCAATGAGTGCACAGATGCATTGGGAGGAGACCTAGGCTAGCCAATGATTGCACAGATGCATTGGGAGGAGACCTATTCTAGCCAATGATTGCACAGATGCATCAGGAGGAGACCTAGGCTAGCCAATGATTGCACAGATCCAACAGAGGAGGAATAAGCATCGATGTTCTATGACTGCAGTCAATGGGCAGTGAGCAGCTCAGGAGATGAGCAGCCCAAGAGAGATCTTGGATGGTCTCGCCACAAAGAAATGTGTGTTTGAGGTGATGGGTAAGTGATTTGCATCGCTATGATGGCTATGCAGTGTCATGGGTACTTTAATTACTTCTCTCTCTCTCTCTCTCTCTCTCTCTCTCTCTCACACACACACACACACACACACACACACACACAGTGATGAAATAACTGTCAGAACAACTGAAGAACATAATCAGCTATTCTGGCACACAGTTTCAAAGCATTCAGCTCATGGCCACTTGGGGCCGTGTTTCTGGGCCTGTTTTGAGGCAGGATATGATGGTGGAATATCTGCCACCGGAGCCCCTTCATGGTGAGCAGGAAGCAGAGTGAAGGATACAGAAAGATGACAGGGCAAGGTTATCATCACCAGAGACACACTTCCAGTGGCCCGCTTCATTTAACTAGGTCTTGCTTCCACCTTTGGCTTCATCCTAATAATGCCATCGTATTCTGAATCCATCAGTGGATGAAGCCACTCGTTAGCCTCCATGATCGAATCACTAGAGAATCCCTCATAGACACATTCAAGATTCTATAATCATCTAGACAGCTACTAATCCGGTCAAGCTGACAGTCAAGATGAACAGTTCTAATGGGATGTATAGTATCCCAAGATGAACAGTTTTAATGGGATGTATAGTACCCCATTGTGCCCATCAATATGCCTAGTTACTGTGTGTCAACTTGAAAAGAGAGAGGAAAGATCTGGATTCTACCTTTTGATAGGGGAGTGTCACCATTCCCACGGCTCTGGCATCTCCAACGTCATGGGGTCTCCAAGGCAATCCAGGCTTCACCTTCACAGCTTCACACAATGGCACCTCCAGGCCTCCTTGCAGGGGCACCGCTGACATAAACCTGGCCTCAGTGGCCTTCCTTAGTCGGGAGGGAGACTGCACAGCTCCTTTCTTGTATCCTTCACTCGAAAGCCAGAACCACGTGGCTGAAGCTGCCAGGTTCTGCTTGCTGGGGCTGGAACATGGGCCCCTTGTTCAAACACCAGTTTTCTGGTGTTGATGGTCTCCTTCACTGCCTATGCCTGGCTGTTCTGAAACCAGGCTGGCCTTGACCTCTACAATCTACCTACTCCTACCTCCCCAGTGTTCAGATTAAAGGTGTGTGCCACCACACCTGGCCTTAAACTTTGCTTTAATTCCTTCATACAAATTGGAAGCTTAGCTGGGTGGGGTCTTTCTCTGAGGTCACCACCCTCTGTATTCCATCTAGCAGCAGACTTTTCTTTAACCTCTTTATCTCCTTGAATACAGGACTTAGCTCCATTATACTTTCTGGTTCCCCCTTTCACCTCAAACTGTACTTTTTCCCCCCAATTTTTCCTTACTCAGCTTGCAACCTGCATAAGACTGGCCAGTAATAACCAAGCAACACAATCAATATTAAGTCGTTTTGGAAAGACCTCTTTTCTGCCAAATTACTGCCAAAGCTGGTAATTCATAGCTATTCAGTTTAGCTTCAGGCAGATATTTTTTGAACAAGGGCAGGAAGCAGTCATATTCTGTATCACAAGAGCAGTCTCTAGGCCGCATATTGATGTTCTGCTCTGAACCCTCTTACACTGCAATAAACCCCTCCCCCATTCAAATCACCCTCAGCACCACTGTCTTCCATTAGCCACTAGTATGGCCCATTAAGCCTCGCTTAAAGTGTTCAGTCACTTTTCTAGTGCCAAGTCCCAAAGTGTTGCACATTCCTCCAGACAAAAGCATGGCCCAGCCTATCAGGGCAGTACCACAGTCCCTGGTACCGACTTCTGTCTTAGAGTTCTGTTGCTGTAAAGAGACACTATGACCACGGCAACTCTAATAAAGGAAAGTATTTAATTTGGATTTGCAGTTCAGAGGTTTAGTCCAGTATTGTCTTGATGGGGAGCATGGCAGCAGGCAGGCAGACATGGCACTGGAGAGGTGGCTGAGAGATCTACATCTGCATTAGCAAGGGCCAGGCGGGGAGTGACACTGGGCCCAACTTGAGCATTTGAAACTTCCTCCAACAAGGCCATACCTATGCTAACAAGAACACACCTCCTGATAGTGCCAGTCCCTGTGAGCCTATGGGGGCCATTTTCATTCAAACCGTCACACCTACACTCCACCTAGCCACCAGGAGGCAGAAGCGGGCCCGTGGACTTCTGATCAGTGGCAGTTCTAGTGGGTGACACCATCCCTGCCAGTTCACACTCACTGCCACAGCTTCTGCCAGGAGGATATGGTTGTAGTTTCACACCTACTCGGGATGTCAGGCTAAATAACATTCAGAGAGAATCTCCAAAGAATGACTATTGATTTGGGAACAGGGTGCACTGTAAGGAAAATATGCATGCCGTAGACACCATGGGCCTATTCAAGGAGGGTGAGATAAGGGGAAGTTTTAATTAGCAGGAGAACCAGAGCTTTTACATAAGCTGCTTGGATGCCAAGCTCATTGGTCGTGGAGGCCAGAGGCAAGTGCTAGCATTGGCTCATTGGTGGAGGTGCTGTTACTAGGCAAGCCTTCTATGTAGAGCATCTTGCCTGAACTGTCACGGGCTTAGAGAAAGCCCAACTTTCTCAGGCAAGCTGCATAAAGCTTGGGGTGCATGCAGGACAAGGAGAGACCCTCTCGTAGGGGCGGGAGGTTAGAAAGTCCTTCAGAGAGAACTTAAACAGCCAAGCACCACATCATCGTGTGTCTCCCCACCCCTCAAGCACCTCTGGCTCTGATTTCGTTTAGATTTGACATGAACTTTCTCTCATCTTGGAATCTCTCCCAGGTACAGAGGTCAGAGGGGTGCCTGTCCACTCAGCGTCCCCATCTCTCACTTTGACAGGTGCTGTTGGGCGCATGACCGCTGTTATGGGGAACTGGAGAAGAAAGGCTGTGACATCCGGTTTCAGTCCTATGACTACAGAGTCACAGGGGGACTGGTCACCTGCGGTAAGGGGGGCTTCCCATTCAGACAGGGTGTCATGCTGCCCAAGAGATGGGCCAGCTTGTATCTTGTGAGGCAGAGTGAGGATGAGGGGCCAGGCTGTTGCAGTCTTTCTAGGTTTCTGGGGAAGGGTGGGCCCGGTTTAGACCCATTCTTTACTAGGTGCTATGGGCTTGCAGATTTCCTCTTCCTGGACAGAGTAGGTTTCACCTCCCTTATTTCCCATGTGTAACTGAAGCCCAAAGGTTTGCCAGTGTGCAGCAGGAGGGGCTCGTGCCAGGGCCCTGAGTTCACAGCCAGGCCCCAGGTGCATCTCTATTTAATGTCTCCCACAGAAACTGTCTCCACCCTCAAGTTAGGCACTCCACCCAAAGGACATGCGTCTGTTCCACCAGACCAGGTACTCCCTGAGTGGAAACCTCGAGATCTTGGCCCTCTAGTTCAGGAGCCGAGCCTCCTCCATCAGATTACACATCTCCCTAACTCAGGAGCCACAGCTCTGCCATCAGATTCTGTCTCACCCTGGAGCAGATTCCTCCTCCACCCACTATGGGATCCCTCAGAGCAGGACAAAGATTGGGGGGTCTATGCAGACTAGAAGACACCCTCTGATATGACTTTGAACAAGTCAGTATTGGTGGGGCACAATTTTCCTGTGCTTACTCGGCACTTGGTGTCTGTTTTGTAGAATACGGGTCCTACTGTTCGACGAGGCTTTGTGATTGTGATCGGACGCTGGTCTACTGCTTGCGGAGAAACCTCTGGAACTACAATCCTGATTATCAGTTTTACCCCAACTTCCTCTGCTAATGCCCCGTGTGGGCTCTGCTCTGGGGGTTCCTCCCACAGTGGAGGCCCCCTCTGCTGTATTCCTGATGCACGTCCCAAGGTCTTGGACCTTTCTTCTTCTGTGTTCCATTGGGCTGGGCAGCACCCCAGGACTTAACCCAAGGACTTAGAGAGGGACTCTGACCCCAGCTTGGCAAGCTCCCAGGATGGCTGAGCTGGCACTTGTGAAGTTGGCTCTGGGCCTGGGAGCTCCCCCAGCTCCAGGCCAGCGCTGTATTGACTTTTCCTTCGATTTCTGGAACCGAACTGTCATTATCACCCTCCAGAGACCTTTTACTCGAGTAGAAGCCAAATTAACTCTATAAATCTGCTCTGTAGATATTAAATAAACCCATTTGCAAAGCTAGAAAACACCCCCAGCATTTCCTCAGATAGGGCTGGGGTAGGATTGCCTAAACCTTTGTGAATCTCCTCAGCACCTGCATGCCCTCAGGGATGGAGGTGGAAACAGGTGAGAGCCTTTTTAGACTTTCATGTTTTATCTGAGTTCATTTTCTTAAACCTTGGCTTTCTTCAAACCAGACCTGGAGCTCATGTTTCTTCTAGAGGAAGAGAAGCACAGCCCTGTACTACCTGGGACTCACCCTGGCTAGAGAGGGCAGCATCCGGCTTCTGCAGCTGGGTGGGTTCGAACCTCTGGGTAGTCTGAATCCCTCTGACTTTCTTTGAAATAGAAAATGAGACGCTTTCCGGGAGCATATGGGTGCACACCCCTAATCCCAGCACCTGGTGGGTGGAGGAGGCAGGGGAGTCGGATTCAAGGTCAGCCTCTGTTCCTTAGTAAGTTTGAGAGCAGCTTAGACTACATGAGACTGTGTCTCAAAGGGTGCCAGTTAGCTAACTGAAATGAGACTCCTAGAGCTCACCTGGTGCAGGCACAGGGATGCTGGAGTTCTGAGATGTCACTGGGTGGGGAGACACAGTTTAAATGAGACTCAAGGAGGCTGAAAGAACAGGTTAGCAATCTGTTTATTTTTCACCAAGTTAGGGGCATTGAAAATCCCTATTACCTGTCACTTTGTAAAAGGCAGAGATTTCTCACACCAATATGACAGGGAGGAGAGATGCGTTGTTCAATAATAAAGAAGGAATCTTCCCAAGGAAGGGCCCAGGCTCCTTCACTTACATCTCCAAAATATGTGCAGGACACTTGAGGTCTCTATTTAGAAAACTCCAGTGTTTGAACACTTTCTAAGTTAAGGTAATTACATGAGATCACCCCAAATTCACACGTTTTCGGTATACGCTAGCGACTATATTTAAACAACACCAGAGTGGGCCTCACAAGCTGATTTCACACGTGGAAATTTCAAAATTGGGGTGAGGGAGGGCCTGGAGAGATGGCTCAGCTGGTAAAGAGCCAGCTTCAAGCAAGCATGAAGATCTGGATTGGATCACCAGGACTCATTAAAAATAAAACATAAAAAAGCTGGCTGTGGGGGTATATACTTCTAACCTCAGCAGTGGGGAGGTGAGGTAGGCAGATTCCTGGGGCTCAATAGTCAGCACCAGAAATGACTACTGAAGTTGCTGTATGCGCACACACACAGGCGTGCACACACAGGCGCGCACACACAGGCGCGCACACAAGCACATGCTCACTCACATGGGTATGGGCACAAACACATGTACCCAAACATTCGTTTTCTTTCTCAAAATCAGAACTGTTTCCCAAGCTCAGCCTAGAGTGGGTTTGTGGGGAACTCAGAAGTGTCCCTCTGTCTGTTTCGATGTCATGAAGAGGCCTGGACTCTGCTTCTGTCACAGTCTGGTGGCAGGCTAGGTGTCATGTTGCTGGTAAGTTCTACCAAATGGCAGATGCTCGGGTCCTTGTCTCTGGGCCTCCCAGCTCTGAGCCCCAGTATCCAAAGATTCTCAGCCAGGCCAGGGATGCTGTGAGCTTAGAGAAACAGCAGCACACCTGGATGGGACCACGAGGAACCTCTACCTACCCACTCGGGCCAGGAGACGTTGGGAGACTGGTCCCAGAATCAGAGGGATATACTGAAGGCAGTTAGAGTCTGGGGCAACTTGAGTTTCTGGCATGAATCTTCCAGATCTCTGAAGTTGGCACGGTAGCCCAGAGGTCAGTGTGTGGGAGACATGTCCTGATTGTGAATACAGGAGATATCACGACAAGTGACACCCACACAGGTACACTTTATTGGTTTTTTTTATTACCTTTTAAGGGCTTATTTATAGCTTCCTTCATCTGTTATGGCAGAATAATTTCTTACAATGTGGTCTTCAACTTCTCTGTTTTTTTTTAAAAAAATAATTTATTTTTATTTTCTGTGCATTGGTGTGCATGCATGTCTGTGTGAGGGAGTCATATCTTGGAGTTACGGACAGTTGTGAGCAGCCATGTGGGTGCTGGGAATTGAACTTGGGTCCTCTAGAACAGCCAGCTCTCCCAACTGCCGAGCCATCTCTCCAGCCCCTCTGCTTTTAAAACAGAGTGCATGCCTGTCACAACTGCCTTACTCCCTCCCGCATGTGAGTGTGTGTGCACGTATGAGAGCGTGTGCATATTCCCATGTGTGCATAATGGCGAATCAATCCCACACCAATTATGTTTTAACGGGGTATTTATTTTGGGGGCAAAACATACATACACCATAAACCATCGGGAAGGGAGCCTAGTTGCTGGAGCAGGAGCCGGGAGCAAGCGCCAGAACCAAGAGGCCCAAGCCGAGAACTGTGGCTCTTTTTAAAAGAGAAATATACCACGCCCCAGTGGGCTGGTATTTCAGTGGCTATTGGCTGACGGAGCGGAAGGCGCTCCCGCAGCACCGTGGGCTCCTGTTTCAGCAACTATTGGCTGAAGCAGCGGAAGGTACTCCCGCAGCACCTCCCCATTTTGTTTAAGTAAGAGAGTTCTAAGCCTACTACGAAATTATATACAGTATTCTCTCAAGGTCTGTGAAGAAGTTTGATGGGATTTTGATGGGGATTGCATTTTTTTATTTATAAAAGTTTATTAATTTATAAAAGTTTCCATTTCCGCCCTTCCTCCCAACACCCTCCCAATCCCCCCACTCCCTCTCCTCCTTTCTCTCCATCCCTAAGAGCAGTCAGGGTTTCCTGCCCTGTGGGAAGTTCAAGTTCCTCCCCCCTCCCTCTAGGTCCAGGAAGGTGAGCATCCAAACAGACTGGATCTCAAAAATCCAGTATATGCAGAGGAAACAAGTCCCAGTGTCATTATCAATGGCTTTTCAGAAAGACCCTGTGCCAGCCACATTCAGAGAATCTGGCCACATTCAGAGAATCTGGTTGGATCACGTGCTCGTTCAGTCCCAGTCCAACAGGCCTTGGTGAACTCTCATTAGATCAGTCCCCTTGTATCAGTGGGTGAACGTACTCCTCACGGTCCTGCCTTTCTTGTTCATGTTCTCCCTCCTTCTGCTCCTCATTTAGACCTTGGGGGCTCAGTCCAGTGCTCCAATATGGGCCTCTGTCTCAATCTCCATCCATCAGCGGGTGAAGGTTCCCTCTGGTCTTGCCTTCTTTGCTCACGTTCTCTCTCTTTCTGCTTCTCGTTTGGACCTAGGGAGTTAAGTCCAGTGTTCCAATGTGGGTCTCTGTCTCAATCTCCATCCATCGCCAGATGAAGGTTCTATGGTGATATGCAAAATATTCATCAGTATGGTTATATACAGTAAGTACAAACCTACACAATTATATACAATAAGTACAAATATCCTATTCTAACTAGCTAAAGTCTTGTATAATAAATAACTTGGCCAAGTCATGAGAAGAAAGTAGCTACATTTATCTAGTCTTCAACCCCATAGAAGATCCGAGAAGGGAAATAATGTTACCTGAGTAATTAGGAAGTGCAATCAAAGAACTTCTAAAACATGCAACAAATCACAGAGACAACTGGCTACCTGGGCAATCACCAAAGACCTGTTTGTAGCGTTGAAGCAACCAACTTTGACTAAGGCCTAGAATAACTGACAGATTATTTTTAACAGGCAAGAGATTTTTCAAAACCATCTTACCCTGTCTTGGCAAGATTTAACAGTTCTGTTTATCTATTTCCGGATTTTATCCATTTCCAGATTTTAACAGGCAAGAGATTTTTCAAAACCATCTTACCCTGTTTTGGCAAGATTGGACAGTTCTGTTTATCCATTTCTGGATGCCGTGTATTTGTCAGTAGTTGAGGTATGGGCAGTTCCTTACCCAGAGGCCAGTTTTGCCAAGAAGACAAGCTCCAAGTGGAGTGTCTTTGGTGCTCAACAATCTCTCGGGAATAGGTCGGTGTTGCCAGGAATGATTGTGTCTCACTACCCAGAACACTAAGATTAAATTAAATGCCATTTTCTACAGCTCTTTGAAGAGGTTGAAGACTATTTATATATAATCTCTATGTATCTAACGAACCTGATTAGTCTAACCATAAATATGACAGACATAGATGACTATTGATCTACAATTCTTAACATGTATCTAACTTAATGACTAAGAGAATAAACAACTGTGCAATAAATGAGGACAATGACCTCCAAATGTAAACAATAAATATCAATACATAAACAATATATGAGTATCATAATCAGAGGTAGAAATGTACACTGCAATATGGCATACATATATCAATACAATATATATCAATACATAAAAATGTTTTTAATAGGTAGATGCATGCATACATACAATATTCAATATATGCCGATGTAATTATCTATAAACAATAACTCACAAATACCATAATTATCTATCCAATTATCCCCCGTTTTTTTTCCAAAAGATCCCTGAGCTTATAAAATTCCTTTCCCAACTCTCAACCGTATACTAATTATAATCAATCCCTAAATATTGTTCCTAAACCCGAGGACAAACTTTGCTGAGAGAGGGGACATCGTCTAGAATTAGCTGTCATGGGGGTAAGGTTCTTTCTGGAGGATCCTGTGAAAGTAAAATGATGGTTAAATTTCAAGATCAATGTCTTTTAAAATTGCAAACAGTCTCTGAGTATTTTGCGGAGGTCTGGCCAGAATGTTGTTCAAGATGTGCACCATTTCAGCTAACCAAGTTGGAATCATCTGTGTAGCTGATACCCGGAACAGGACTTGAAGTAGTACTATCAGTATCATGACGTCATATCAACCGAGTGGAGTTGTTGTTATGGGGGGTCCCATCTTCTTCCTGGAAACTTCAAAAGTCAGTGCACGAAAAACTCATTGTTCATTGTGGAAAACTTAAACATTAATTATATAGACATATACAAATATATATTCAATGAAAGGTATGATAGACATATTCAATGAAAAGTATGATAGATATGAAGAAAAGCAAAGATGTTTTCTAAATTCATATTTCTTTCTGTCTCATATCATGGCTCTTGACATAAGACAGAAACTCCAGAAACTCTGGTTTTTTTCTCTTAACAACAGGCTTTGAATTAGAGAGGGACCGAGCCAAGAGTCCAACTCTAAAACCAGCTCTATAAATTCAGAAATATGATTTAGTATATTCCAGAGCTTCATACTCACAGAACCTATTCAGTTTTCTTGATAATCCATATTGGGTAGTTATTTTTCCATCTGTCAGTATTCAAACATCCAGGGTCCTTTGAATTTTCCAAAGATGAGTGTTTTCCTGTGGAGACAAGAACAGAACCCTGCCCTCATTTTATGTTTTTCTTACCACCTGTATGGTCATCATCATTGTAGATGCTGTCATTTCTCCTTTCCAAGAGGTTTCTTCTCTTCAGATCTAACCTTTATTAATTTTGGTGGTATCCACAATTTTTCTTCTCCTGTGGAAACAAGAGCAAAACCCCTTCCCCAACGCAGCACATCTCCTGGCTTCCATTGTGAGGTCAGCACATCCTTGAAATACATTGGTTGATTTAATTCAGCAGACTTTTCAAATATCCAATGTCTTTCTGCAGCCGTTGTCCCCTTCTCATTAGCATTGAGAAAATTCAAGGTTAATAAAACATTATGTAACCTATTCCTGGGGGTATTTTCCACCCCTTTCTGTTTGTTCAACATATCTTTTATAGTTCGATTTGATCTTTCTATAACTGCTTGACCTGTAGGATTGTATGGTATACCTGTAACATGCTTAATATTATAATAAGCAAAAAATCGTTCTAGGGAAAATCATTTTCCTAGAAATATAAGCTGGACCATTATCCGTCTTTATCTGTGTAGGTATACCCATGATGGCCATAACTTCTAATAAATGAGTGATTACTGAATCAGCTTTTTCTGAGCTTAAAGCAGTTGCCCATTGGAAACCTGAGTACGTGTCAATGGTGTGATGTACATATTTTAATTTGCCAAATTCTGGAAAGTGAAACACATCCATCTGCCAAATTTCATTCCTTTTAATACCCTTTGGATTAGTCCCTGCAGGCAATGGTGTTTGGTTATAAAAAGAGCAAGTAGGGCATTTCTTTACAATCTCCTTAGCTTGTTGCCATGTAATAGAAAACTCTTTTTTTAAGCCTTTGCTATTGACATGATGTTTTTTATGAAATTCAGATGCCTGCAGCACAATACCAATCATTAATTGGTCAATATCTGCATTACCTTGTGCTAGAGGACCTGGCAGACCCGTATGGGATGGGATCAGATATGCGTTATATACATAGGGCAGAGCCTGTTCCTGATCATGTCTTGTACCTGGATAAACAATGAGGTCAGTTCTGTATCATCAGGTATAAATTCAGCAGTTTCAATATGCAAAATAACTCTTTCTGCATATTGTGAGTCAGTAATTATATTAAGAGGTTCTTTAAAATCTCTAAGCACCATAAGGATGGCATATAATTCTGCCTTCTGGACAGAATCATAAGGACTTTGTTCCACTTTACTCAATTCTTCTGATTTGTAACCTGCTTTCCCTGATTTATTAGCATCGGTATAAAATGTACGGGCTCCAGTTATTGGAGCATCATGGACAATTCGAGGGAGGATCCAAGAATTTCTCTTTATAAAGTTAAGTCTCTTGCTTTTTGGGTAATTGTTATTGATTTCTCCCAAAAACTTAGCACAAGCTCTTTGCCATGGTTCATTGTCTTCCCACAACTTTTTAATCTCATCTTCAGTGAAAGGCACTATAATTTCTGCTGGGTCTACACCTGCTAATTGACAAAGTCTCAATTTTCCTTTTATAATCAATTCAGAGACTTTTTCCACATAAGTTTTTAATTTTTTACTTGGTTTGTGTGGTAAAAAGATCCATTCTAAAATAGTATCTTCCCTCTGCATTAAAATTCCCGTAGGAGAAATTCTGGAAGGCACTATGACTAGAATGCAACTAAGATTTGGATCCACCGTATCTACATGTGCCTCCTGTAATTTTTCCTCAACCATTGTCAGTTCCTTTTCTGCTTCAGCTGTTAACTCTCTGGGACTATTCAAATCTTTGTCACCATCTAAGGTTTTGTTTAAATGAATTATTAGATCAGGTGTTATCCCAACAGCTGGTCGTAGACTGGAAATATCTCCTAATAATCTTTGACAGTCATTAAGAGTTCGTAATCGGTCTCTCCTGATTTGTGCCTTTTGAGTCTTAATTCTTTGTAAACCTATTTTATAACCTAAATAATTAACAGAATCTCCCCTCTGATTTTTTTCAGGAGCAATTTGCAATCCCCATTTAGGTAATACTAGTTTTACTTCTTCAAACAGCCTTTCTAAGGTATCTTTGTTTTGATCAGATATCAGGATATCATCCATATAGTGGTATATTATGGACTTAGGAAATTGTTTGCGTATAATTTTCAATGGTTGGCTTACAAAATATTGGCACAGGGTGGGAGAGTTTAACATTCCCTGTGGGAGGAAGGTCCACTGGTACCTCCCTGCAGGCTGAGAGTTATTTTAAGTAGGCACTGTGAAGGCAAACTTTTCTCTATCTTTTTCTTGTAAAGGTATAGTGAAGAAAAAATCTTTCAGATCAATAACTATAAGAGGCCATCCCTTTGGTAACAGGGAGGGTAGAGGAATTCCAGACTGCAGAGGGCCCATTGGTTGAATAACCTTGTTGATAGCTCTAAGATCTGTCACCATTCTCCATTTACCAGATTTTTTTCTTAACAACAAATACAGGAGAGTTCCAAGGGCTGGTAGATTCTTCTATATGTCCAGCATCTAATTGCTCTTGTACCAGCTGTTCTAAAGCCTGTAACTTTTCCTCAGCTAAAGGCCACTGTTTAGTCCATATTGGTTTCTCAGTCAACCATTGTAGAGGCATGGCTGCTGGTACCTCTGAAGGGCCATCAATTGTATTGTGTTCTTGTATAGCTCTAATGGCTGGTTTCTGCCATCTGTAATATCTTGTAATATTGTCCTCAGAAATATAGGCTCTGGAAGCAGCAGGAATGTTAATTTGGGTATTCCATTGCTGCAATAGGTCACGGCCCCATAAATTCACTGCAATATTAGCTACATATGGCCTTAGTTTTCCTATTTGTCTGTCTGGACCTATACAATTGACCCATCTCGTGCTTTGTCTTACTCGAGATAGGGTTCCAATTCCTAAGAACTGAATATCTACCTCCTGAAGAGGCCAATGCGGATGCCAAGATTCTGGAGTAATGATACTTACATCCACACCTGTGTCCAGTAAGCCAGTAATAAATTTGCCATTTACACACACTCTTAGCTGTGGTCTTTGTTCATTTGTAGAAGTCTGCCAGAATATCCGTTTACTTTGTCCTCTTAGATTTCTTGATTCATTCACCACATTTAACTCATCATTCAGGCCGTTATTGCTTTTAACAGCAGGCATGGGACATTCTAATTTCCCTGAAGAGGCATGTTCTCTGCAGTGATCAGAAATGACTGGACCACATTTGCCAGTCGAGAGGCCCCCTATTGAGTTTCCCGATGGCAACGGGTTACCCTGTTTATCTCTTGTTGACCTACACTCATTTGTCCAATGCCTGCCCTTTCCACATCTCCTACATAAACCAGAAGGCTGAGTCCTCCTATTCTTGTTATTCCTAGAAGAGGCATTATTCCTGGAATTCCATTGTCTGCAGTCCCTTTTCATGTGTCCCATTTTGCCACAATGAAAGCATTTTGTAATCTGATGTCTCCTTTTACCTTTGGAAATTGCTTCTTGCACCCATGTTTCATTGCCATAATCAAATGTATCAACATTCATTGTATGTAAAACCCATTCATACAAAGGCACTGATCTGATCTTTAAAGGCCCCAGGATCCTTTTGCATTCTACATTGGCATTCTCATAAGCCAAAGACTCAATTACTATATTTCTTGCTTCTGGATCAGGTATCCCTATTTGTACAGCCTTAGTTAGTCTTTGTAAAAAGTCACTAAAGGGTTCTCTCTGACCCTGTTTGACTTTGATATATGATTCTACTCTCTGACCTAAGTCTTGAACCCTGTCCCAGGCCCTTAGAGCTGCTGTAGCACATATGGATAAAATGTTTTCATCATAAAGAGCTTGTTCCTGAGGATCAGAGTAAAGTCCTTCCCCTAGAATTTGATCTAGAGAAACCTCAATTGCTTTCGCTGATTCTTGTTGTTGTAAAATTCTGGCCTCTTGTTTGAATAGGCATTTGAAATGCCATGAAGGTCCATTTTCTAGGACAGCTCACGTTAATTGTTCCAATCTTGAGGGTGGCCCTGCTGCTCAGAGCCCAGGATTTTAACATCTCCCTAACAAAGGATGAATGTAGTCCATAATTCACAATTGCTTGTTTAAATTCTTTCAGATCATTCATACGTATAGGCTCCCATGTATGTTCTTTAATGACCTTAGGGTTTTTGGAGCCAGTTATCTTTTCTGATGTTATTACTGGAAAGGCAGGTATAACTCTATGTAGACTGAGAGTTTTTTGAGGTAAATGTTGCCTTTCTACCTTTTGCTCCTGTTCTTCAGAGTCTAGGATTTCCTCAATCTTATTAAATCTGCTCACCATTGCCTTCTGTAAGTCCTGAATCTCCTGTCCAGTATTATGCTCCAAAGCCTACATTAATGATTCTAAGGCATGGACCTTGTCCATCAGAGACACCATTTCCTCCTTGGACACAATCGCCTTCACTGATAATTCTAAGGCGTGGAGCTTGTCTTTTAGAAATACCATATCCTCCTTGGACATAATCCTCATGGCATGTACTGTGCCTTCTTGTATGGAAATCCTGTCAATTAATCTATCGTATCCTTTTGATAAAGTCCAATTTTCACATTCAATGGTTTTAATCCTCTCAGCTAATGTTTCAGCACTTACAGTCATGGACTGGAGGCTACGAATCATCTTGGTTGTCCCCTCCTCCAGAGCAGTGAAGCTCCCTTCTAAAGAAGCAATATCAGACTGTACCTTCTTGATATTTTGGTCAGTCGACCGAGTCATATCAGACAAAGATCTAGTCTCCTCCTTGAGAACTCCAAACTCTGATCTCGTCTCCTGCTTGAAAACTCCAAACTCTGATCTAGTCTACTCCTTGAAATCTCCAAACTCTTTTTTGAGGTGATTGGTGTCAGTCTGAATTATCCTTAAGGTTTTAATCTCTGCCCTCAGCATTGCTGATTCAATCTTGAAGGACTGCATCATCCTTATAAAATATCCAAACACCAGAAAAGCGACAAGTCCCAGAAATAGCCAAGTAAGAGGAATATCAGAAACCTCATGGAGGATATCCTCCATGGCGCAATTAAAAAGGCCATTGAATTTTTGGATAGTAGTATTTTCTGACATGTTCAATCAAAAGAAATTGTATTTATTTATTTGTTTTCAACGGAAAAGAAAAATCTTACTTGTAATGACCCTTGCCTGCCAGTAAGTGGCGGGGGTGCACCTTAATCCACGTGGCAGTGGCACCGACCCGGAAAGATTATATACACTGAAATATATATACACTCAAATCCAGAGGTTACTTTCGGGCTAGCAGTGCAAGCCAAACTCAGCGGGGGGGGGGGGGGGCAGAGTATACACTGCCTGAGTGGGGGTAGAGTTGCCACTTGCCCAAGTTCCGCGGTGTTTGCAGAAGCCGGAAAGTCCCCAGCCCAATTCTATTGAATGTAGCTGGGATCCAGTGCAGGCTTTACTGTAAAGACCCTGGGACCGCCAAGGTGCTGTGTGCGCTCAGGCTGCTAGGCCCGCACCACGAGGTGGGAAAAAGGGCCCATGTCCGGGCGCCAAATAATGGCGAATCAATCCCACACCAGTTATGTTTTAAGGGGGTATTTATTTTGGGGAGTAAAACTTACATACACCATAAACCTCCAGGAAGGGAGCCTAGTCGCTGGAGCAGGAGCTGGGAACAGGAGCCGGAACCAAGCGCCAGAACCAAGAGGCCCAAGCTGAGACCTGTGGCTCTTTCTAAAAGAAATACCAGTGGGCTGGTATTTCAGCGGCTATTGGCTGACGGAAGGCGCTCCCGCAGCACCGTGGGCTCGTGCTTCAGCGACTATTGGCTGAAGCAGCGGAAGGTACTCCCACAACATGTACATATGTATGTGAGGCCAGAAGGTGATACTGATGCTGGGAGATTCTCACTGCATCTGGAGCTCATCAGTTCAGCAGTACCAACTAGCCAGCCTGCATCAGGTTCCACCCATGCCCACCTCAGCTGGGGTGCCAGCCAGCCGCTACTGTGAAGGATCTTTCACACAAATTCTAGGGTATCAGACTTCAGTCCTCATTCACCTCACTCACACGTGGAGCAAGCGGCTTAGAGACAAAGCCATCTCACTAGCCCTTCCTTACCCTTCCTAAATGGTTCTGGGTCATAGGGTCAATCCCCCCCCCCCCCCCCCCGCTCCCCATCATGCTACTACTGATCTTTTCCTAGCCCAGCAAGAAGCTTAGGAGAACACTAAATAACTCAGAGAAAAGAAAGGTTGCATTTTAAAGTCATGTATTCCCCTCTGCAGAGTTTCTGGGAATCTGCCAAGCCATCAGACTTGTCGAGTCTGAGCACCCAGCTCTGAGACTCTGAAGGCTGTTTTTCTCGGTGCCAAAAATTTGTTGAGTCATCAGCCCTGAACTGCTGATCTGGGAAATTTAGAATGTTGTGCGACTGGTTTTCCATGAGTCAAAGCGAACCAGCTGCTGGGTGCCAAGTTTACTCCGGGTCCCAATAAACCTGTGGGGCTGTAAACTGTGAACCTGTCATTACCTTCCAGACCATGGCTCCATCTAGACAGGCCTGCCACCTTGTGGAACATGAAGAACTCTAGAGATTCAGCCCAGTGTGGAGCACTGGGTTGTCCTTTTCCAAGTATTCTGACCTGGACTGAATCTCCCAGAAGCCCACTTGACTGAGAGGGAACCTGAGAGATGAAAGAAGTGTCTTGGGGAAGGTTGCACTAGGATTTGTGATGAAGGTAGCACTCAAAACAGGCTCTCTGACCCTGGAGTTGACAGTCCAAGCAATCTAAGTTCGCTCCCTGTAGTCTATTTTCAGGGCAACTCAAGGGACCAGGACAGTGTAGCTGCTCTCCCAGGAGAGTACATGTTGGTGGCATCTGTGAGCTACTCTTGATTCTCCAAGTCACAGTGGCAGCAGAACGATCACTCCTCTGTGACTTGCTGGATCACTTCAGAGAGCTCAAATAAGCTGCTCTGGGTGGCAATGAGCCCCGGGGAAGGACGGAAGGACACGGCCATAAAAAGTGCCAATAAAACACATCACCCGTGGCCTCCAACACTGATGATAACAAGGATGATTGCAGCTGCTGGGTTCCACACTGGGCTCTGTACTGTGAAACACACTCCATTTCATCGGAACACTTGGAGACTAGTGGGGACGGGACTGTAATTCTTCTTCCTGGGTAATAACTGAGGCTCAGAAAGTGCCAACAACTTGTTATCCATGCTTCTACAGCCTGGAAATGAGGAGACCCCAGCACTGACAAGCTGCTCACGGGACTGAGCCCCATAGATGGCCATGACAGGGGTGTTCTCTGCCAGTCTTCCATGCAGCACATCTCCCCAGTAGTGTGTAACGTGTTTGGGGCTATCTAGTCATTTTTCTATTAGTACGAGTTTTTTTCTTTTTCTTAGTCACTTGAAAGTTGATGGGAAATTACTGGCCACTGTTGGAGAGAAAATGTTCTCTACCCTCTTGTGTTCAGTCACTGTGGGACCAGCAAATTGGACTAGGAAAAGACAGATTGGTAGGAAATATATATAATATGTATGTATGTATAATATAAATATATATAATATATACAATAAGTACGTGTGTGCATGTCCATTCATGGAAGTGTAAAATGAAGTTTAACATCTATAGAATTTTAAGAAAGAGAAGTTTGGTCTTCAAGGGATGATGAATTGAGGACAAAATTATCAGGAAGTGCAGGTAATGAAAGATAACAGTTTCTAAACTAAGGTCTATATGTGTAAAGTCATCTTGATGTTCATGCCCGATTTCCACAGCGCAAGAGGAAAGGGCCCCCTTCCCAAAGGGAAACTGGTACCTTGCTGGTCTGATAAGGGGAGGGCCAAGTGCTCTCTTTCTAATCTATCCATTCTCAGTTGCCGGTACACAGTCCTTACATCGAAGCAGCATATTGTTTGGGTAGTGTGTTCTGTTCCTCTTCATAACTGTAATATTAGCTGTCAACCCTGACAGAATCTAGAATCACCTGGGAGATGGGTCTCAGAGTATGCCTGCAATGATCCTGATTACGTAGATTGTTGTGGAAAAACCCATCTTGATTGCGGGTACAACCATTCCCTAGACTGGGGCTCCTGAGTTGTATAAAACTGAGGAAGCTAGCTGGGCTTAACAAGCACACATCCATCCCTCTGATTTCCTGGCTGCTTCAAGCTCCTGCTGGCTTGACTTCCCACCTCGATGGACTGTACCCTGAACAGTGCTAAAATGAATCCTTCCTCCACCCAGAAGTTACTTTTGTCAGTACATTGATCATAGCAACAACAAAGGAGGGTATGGTAAGTCCTTCTGTATATGCGTTGCTTTTATTGCTTAATGAATAAAGAAGCTGCTTTCGGCCAATGACTTAGCAGAATATAGCCAGGCTGGAAAATATATAGAGAGAGAGTAGGCAGAGTCAGAGAGAAGCCATGTAGCTGCCCACAAGAGACAGATACCTCTACTGGATCCCACTGGAACCACAGCCATGTGGCGATACACAGATTAATAGAAATGGGTTACTTTAAGATATGAGTTAGCCAGAAATATGCCTAAACTATTGGCCAAACAGTATTGGAATTAATACAAATTTCTGTGTGATTATTTCAGTTCTGGGCAGCTGGGAATGAACAAGTGACCTCCCCCAACAAATTGGCACCAATGTGGTGACTACATTCATAAAACCTGAGAGTGCTTTTTTTTATGGGTTCTGTTTGCTGGGGGGAGTAGGAGTACTGTGGCTCCTTTAAGAGAGGTCTTCCTGACTCAGTGGTAACAAAACAAAACAAAACAAAACAGAAAAGTTCATGAGGTTTTAAAATGGCAGCTTCCTGGTTCATGCTGGCAGCATGAACTCTGGCTCTTTCAGGAGGCCGAGCACTTGAATGGGGTTTGTGGGCAGCATGCTGCAAGTTACTTGATGGCAGCATGGGCCAACTGGTTACCAGAGTTGAGGTGGTGAGCGTGGCTCCCACCAGGCAGTCTCAGAAGCAGTGAAGACCTCCACCATGTTGGACTGGGTAGAGCCAAAAGGCAAAGCATCCTTAGTCCTAGCCATGCTGCTTAGCATTTTAAGAAGTGGTCCTGGTCAAAATATAATTACAGAGATGCATGAAATAAATACAAATCCAGATGGAAAAGACCTCTAAATGGATCACAATGTTGGGTAAATGCACATGGGCTTGAGAAAGAGAAGAAAAAGAATATAGACAGTTATAAAAAGAAGTAAATGGTTTTAAAAATTAAAACAAAGTCTTTCAAGGCACAGAGTACAGATTTAATCACAGATTAAAGGGGTAAAGAAAAAAAATAAACCACATGAAGGTGGAATATACACAGAGAGTCTGGATTATGTTTATTATTGTGTTTTCTTTGAATTTTTTGACTGTGAATGAGATAAGTACAAAGAGACTTTTTTTTTGGTATGGGCTGCTAATCTAAACCAACCTATATATTTTAAAGGTATCTTGACTTCAAAATTTGGGTCTAAGAATTTGTTGCTTTGAAAAAGAGTTTCTGTTTTTGTTTCCACAGAAGATGAGAACCTGTGGATTGCTTCCAGACTAATGTCGTTTTATGGACCAAAACCCTCTGAAAGGTTGCCGTAAACAATTCCCCAAAATTACTTCACCCAAAATAAGCAGAAAGAAGTTTGGAGAGTACTATGCCCAATTTCCCAAATATTGATTCTAAATGTGTCTTTACATTTAAAGCGGGATGTGATATAGAGATCAATAGTTTGCATTGGTCAAGATCTTGGTTTATTAATACAAATATAGTACAATTTTGTTATATATACATATATATCTTATATTTGCGATATATTGATCTTAAATTTGTGATATATATCTTAAATTTATATATATATATATATATATATATATATATATTTCTGCTCTTGATTAAGGTATTGTGATTGTGCAGCTCATTTAAAAATGTAATGTATAATTAAGAAATATAGGTTAATAGTGAGTCAACCATAATAGTCAAACTTGTAGTCATGTTAGGTTTTCTAGATGTACAGAGATGTATTGTGTAGGCCCAAAGAGGCCAAAGGTCAGAGAGTTTAGGACTTGTTTCCAGTTCATTCAAGGTTATTGTGCTTCTAAAAAAGGTCCCACCTAGTAGTAAATCAGTTCTGCTCATCAAGGCAATTGTCAACAGGTGTGGCTAGTTGTCAGACCTTGTGCTCCTGAAATAGGGAAGTAGTTGGTTACTACCTAAAACAAAAGTCTAAGGAGCCAACTAAGTTCCAGTTCCCTTAAGGGAAATCACTTGGGATTCCACCCAGGGAGTAGTTTGCCTACAGAGTGTTTGGTCTAGGTTATGAGTCTAGCGAGTTAAATGTGATGGATGTAACCCATGACTTTCAGTTGGTATGTTAATGCAGTCTTCTGTTTTACTCCTACTTTTTGGAGTCAGGGGTATATTAACCAGTTGGAAATTAAACACAGTGACTTTTCAGTACTCACTGAAAAATTCCCCGCAAATGCTATCCTATAGTTTTCTGCATTTTATTGTTTTCATTCATGTCTTCATATTCTTTACTATATTTCTAAATTACCATGTCTCCACTCTGGAGAAAGGTGTTTTTGTCAAGGCTGGCCCCCAACAAAGTATTTCAGATGGATAGATATTCTTCTGCTCTTTAAAAGACTACAGAATATGGCATTTAAAATGGTTTCTTAGACTTTTCATGACAATGAGACACATTTGCCTCTTGCAGCACTGATTGTTTCAAGAGGTTGATGGGCATTGAGTCTTCTTACAGAGTTTGTTAGCCATTTGGGCAAGAAACTGCTATTGCCTGAACTGTTTGACTGGACTTGCAGGACTCCCAGAAAAATGACTGCTGAAGTTGCCTAAAGAAGGTGAGACAGTCCTTTGAGGTTCCTGTTTCATGAAAGAGTCTGCCAGACATTCTGCAGGACACAGAGAAAGCAACTGATTGACTTTGCCATTAAAAGGCAGAACAGACCTTTGGATTTCCTGCCTCATGGAAAAGTCTGCTGGATACTATGGGCCAGTAGGCTGAATTCACAATGCCCCAATGTTACAGAAGAACTTTGGGTGACTGTCCAGGCAGTGAGATGTTTCTGTCAATTCTAGAACATTGCAAGTTGTTTACAATGCACTTTCTGTTAACTTAGGTAATATTATAAATATCTTTCTGTGGTCTTTGATGGAGTTGAAGAATAGATAGTTATAATTATAGTTTTCATTGATTCTTATGATAAAAGATAGAGAAGATATAAATGTTGTAACTGTAATTCTTGCTTGAAACCTGTTTCATTATATGTAATCTTTCTATGTTAAAGGTAAAACCTTCCTTTTTATTTAGATAGAAAAGAGGAAACCATGAAAGCCAGAAGGTTCTGGAGAGACTTACTGCAGAAACTAAGAGACCATGAATGCAAGCCCAGACTACTATACCCAGCCAAGCTATCATTCACTATCAACGGAGAAAACAAAATATTCCAGGATAAAAACAAATTTAAACAATACGCAGCTACAAATCCAGCCTTACAGAAAGTATTAGAAGGAAAATCACAACCCAAGGAATCCAACATTCCCAACACTGCCTACAATAACTCAGACAGTTAGCGACCCTTCACAAGCACAACTCAAAGAAGCGAAACACATACTCTCTTCTACCCCCCCCCCAAAATAACTGGAGTCAACAACCACTGGTCATTAATATCACTTAATATCAATGGACTCAATTCACCTATAAAAAGGCACAGACTTAGAGATTGGATATGAAAACAGGATCCAACATTCTGCTGTTTACAAGAAATACACCTCAACCACAAAGACAGACACCTACTCAGGGTAAAGGTTTGGGGAAAGGTTTTCCAAGCAAATGGACCTAAGAAACAAGCGGATGTGGCCATTCTAATATCTAACAAAATCGACTTCAAACTAAAATCAATCAGAAGAGACGGAGATGGATATTTCACACTCATAACAGGAACAATCCATCAGGAAGAAGTCTCAATCCTGAATATCTATGCCCCTAATATAAAGTCACTCACTTATGTGAAAGAAACACTCCTAGAACTCAAGGCAGTCATCAAACCACACACACTAATAGTAGGAGACTTCAACACACCTCTCTCACCAATGGACAGGTCAATCAGACAGAAACCTAACAGAGAAATAAGAGAATTATTGGAGGTATTGAATCAAATGGACTTAACAGACATCTATAGAACATTCCATCCAAATAGGAAAGAATATACCTTCTTCTCTGCAGCTCATGGAACCTTCTTGAAAATTGACCACATACTCGGTAACAAAGCAAACTTCCACAGATACAAAAAAATATTAGTAACCACCTGTGTCTTGTCAGATCACCATGGATTAAAGTTAGAATTCAACAACAATGCTACCCCCAGGAAGCCAACAAACTCATGGAAGTTGAACAGTCAACTACTAAATCACCCCTGGGTCAAGGAAGAAATAAAGAAAGAAATTAAAATCTTCCTTGAATTTAATGAAAATAAAGACACAACATACTTAAACCTATGGGACACTATGAAAGCAGTGCTAAGAGGAAAGTTCATAGCGCTAAGTGCCCAATTAAAGAAAACGGAGAAAGCACACATTGGAGACTTAACAGCACACTTGAAAGCTCTAGGAAAAAAGAAGCTGATTCACCCAGGAGGAGTAGAAGACTGGAAATAATCAAACTGAGGGTTGAAATCAACAAAATAGAAACACAGAAAACAATCCAAAGAATCAATGAAACAAAAAGCTGGTTCTTGGAGAAAATCAATAAGATTGACAAACCCCTCTCCAAACTAATCAAAAGGCAGAGAGAGAACATGCAAATTAATAAGATCAGAAATGAAAAGGGGGACATAACCACAGACACAGAGGAAATTCAGAGAATCGTTAGATCTTACTACAAAAGCCTGTATGCCACAAAATTGGAAAATGTAAAAGAAATAGACATTTTTTTAGATAAGTACCATATACCAAAGTTGAACCAAGACCAGGTGAACAATCTAAATAGACCTGTCAGTCGTGAAGAATTAGAAGCTGTTATCAAAAATCTCCCTACCGAAAAAAAGCCCAGGACCAGATGGTTTCAATGCAGAATTCTACCAGAACTTCCAGGAAGAGCTAATACCTACACTCCTTAATGTATTTCACAATATAGAAACAGAAGAGTCATTGCCAAACTCTTTTTATGAAGCTACAGTTACCCTGATACCAAAACCACACAAAGACACAACCAAGAAAGAGAATTACAGGCCAATCTCACTCATGAACATTGACGCAAAAAATCTCAATAAAATACTGGCAAACCGAATCCAAGAACACATTAGAAAAATTATCCTTTATGATCAAGTGGGCTTCATTCCAGAGATGCAGGGTTGGTTCAACATATGCAAATCTATCAATGTAATCCATCATATAAATAAACTGAAAGAAAAAAATCATATGATCATTTCATTGGATGCTGAAAAAGCATTTGACAAAATTCAACACCCCTTTATGATAAAGGTGTTGGAGAGATTGGGGATACGAGGATCGTACCTAAATATAATAAAAGCAATATATAGCAAGTCAACAGCTAACATCAAATTGAATGGAGAGAAACTCAAAGCCATTCCACTAAAATCAGGAGCACGACAAGGCTGTCCACTCTCTCCATACCTCTTCAATATAGTGCTTGAAGTTCTAGCATTAACAATAAGACAACATAAGAGGATCAAGGGGATTAGAATTGCAAAGGATGAAGTTAAACTTTCGTTATTTGCAGACGATATGATAGTGTACATAAGCGACCCTAAAAACTCTACCAAAGAACTCCTACAGCTGATAAACACCTTTAGTAATGTGGCAGGATACAAGATCAACTCCAAAAAATCGGTTGCCCTCCTATACACAAAGGATAAAGAAGCAGAGAGGGAAATCAGAGAAACATCACCTTTCACGATAGCCACAAATAGCATAAAATATCTTGGGGTAACTCTAACCAAGGACGGGAAAGACCTATTTGACAAGAACTTTAAGTCTTTGAAGAAAGAAACTGAGGAGGATACCAGAAAATGGAAAGACCTCCCCTGCTCTTGGATTGGGAGAATCAACATAGTAAAAATGGCAATTCTACCAAAAGCAATCTATAGATTCAATGCAATCCCCATCAAAATCCCATCAAACTTCTTCACAGACCTTGAGAGAAGAATAATCAAGTTTATATGGCAAAACAAAAAACCCAGGATAGCCAAAACAATCTTATACAATAAAGGAACTTCTGGAGGCATTACCATCCCTGACTTCAAACTCTATTACAGAGCGACAGTATTGAAAACAGCTTGGTATTGGCATAAGAACAGAGTAGTCGACCTATGGAATCGAATAGAAGACCCGGATATTAACCCACAAACTTATGAACACCTGATTTTCGACAAGAAAGCTAAAGGTATACAATGGAAGAAGGAAAGCATCTTTAACAAATGGTGCTGGCATAACTGGATGTCAACCTGTAGAAGAATGAAAGTAGATCCATATCTATCACCATGCACAAAACTCAAGTCCAAATGGATTAACGGCATCAA
Source organism: Myodes glareolus (assembly GCF_982192425.1). Classification (NCBI taxonomy): domain Eukaryota; kingdom Metazoa; phylum Chordata; class Mammalia; order Rodentia; family Cricetidae; genus Myodes; species Myodes glareolus. The sequence goes on from NC_142031.1 coordinate 16,095,641, forward strand.
CATTAATCCGACCACTTTGAATCTGATAGAAAAGAAAGTGGGAAGTAGTCTACAAGATGTAGGCACAGGAGACCACTTCCTAAGTAGAACCCCAGTAGCACAGACAATAAGAGAATCAATGAATAAATGGAACCTCCTGAAACTGAGAAATTTCTGTAAAGCAAAGGACACTGTCAGTAAGACAAAAAGGCTACCTTCAAACTGGGAGAAGATCTTCACCAACCCCTCATCAGACAAAGGTCTGATCTCCAAAATATACAAAGAACTCAAGAAACTAGACACTAAAACTCTAATTAACTCAATTAAAAAGTGGGGTACTGAACTGAACAGAGAATTCACAACAGATGAACTTCGAATGGCCAGAAGACACTTAAGGACATGCTCAACCTCCTTAGCGATCAGGGAAATGCAAATCAAAACCACTTTGAGATACCATCTTACACCTGTCAGAATAGCCAAACTCAAAAACACCAATGATAGCCTATGCTGGAGAGGATGTGGAGTGAGGGGAACACTTATCCATTGTTGGTGGGAATGCAAACTTGTGCAACCACTGTGGAAATCAGTGTGGCGGTTTCTCAGGAAACTGGGAGTCAACCTCCTTCAGGACCCAGCAATTCCACTTTTGGGAATATACCCAAGAGATGCCTTATCATACTACAAAAGCATTTGTTCAACTATGTTCATAGCAGCACTATTTGTAATAGCCAGAACATGGAAACAACCTAGGTGCCCCTCAATAGAAGAATGGTTAAAAAAGGTGTGGAACATATACACATTAGAGTTTTACTCAGCGGTAAAACAATGACATCTTGAATTTTGCATGCAAATGGATGGAAATAGAAAATGCTTTACTGAGTGAGGTAACCCAGACCCAAAAAGAGGAATATGTTATGTACTCACTCATAAGTGGATTCTAGCCATAGTTAAAGGTCTTTGAGACTATAATTTGTGATCCTACAGAAGCTAAATAAGAAGGTGAACCTGAAGAAAACCATATAGTTATCCTCCTGGATTTTGGAAGTAGACAAGACTGCCAGGCAAACTTGGGAGCTCGGGGGGTGGGGGATGGAAGTAAGGGGAGATGGTTAGAGAGAAGGGAGAGGGGGAGGATTGGGGATGGCTTGGGAGAATGGGAGGAGGGGAGAGAGGAAGGATGGATATGGGAGCAGGGAAGTATATATCTCAACTAAGGGAGCCATTTTAGGGTTTGCAAGAGACTTTATTCTGGAGGGGTTCCCAGGCCCAAGGAGAGGTCCCCAGATTGTTCCCTGAGCAGCAGAGAAGAGGGTGCCTGAACTGGCCTTGGCCCATAACCATACTGATGAATATTTTGCATATCACCATAGAACCTTCATCTGGCGATGGATGGAGATAGAGACAGAGACACACATTCGAACACTGGACTTAACTCCCTAGGTCCAAATGAGAAGCAGAAGGAGGGAGAACGTGAGCAAGAAAGGCAGGACCAGAGGGAACCTTCATCTGACAATAGATGGAGATAGAGATGGAGACCCACATTGGAGCACTGGACTGAGCCCCCAAGGTCCAAATGAGGAGCAGAAGGAGGGAGAACATGAAAAAGGAAATCAGGACTGCGAGGGGTGCGTTCACCCTCTGATACAAGGGGACTGATCGAATGAGAGCTCACCAAGGCCAGCTGGACTGGGACTGAACAAGCATGTGATCAAACCGGAGTCTCTGAATGTGGTTGACATGGGGGCTGACTGAGAAGCCATTGACAAGGGCACTGGATCTTGTTTTATCTGCATGTACTGGCTTTTTGGGATCCTAGTCTGTTTGGATGCTCACCTTCCTAGACCTGGAGGGAGAGGGGAGGAACTTGAACTTCCCACAGGCAGGAAACCCTGACTGCTCTCAGGACTGGAGAGGGAGGAGGAGAGGGAGTGGTGGGGAGGAGGAGAGGGAGTGGGGGGAATGGGAGGGTATGGGGAGGAGGGGAGGAAGTGGAAATTTTTATAAACAAATAAATAAATAAATTTTTAAAAAAAGGTCAAGTAACTAATAAAGGTAAACCTATCAGACTTACACCAGACTTCTCTATGGAAACCATAGAGTTAGGCTTAGTGGCCAGCCCCTTTGCTCACTGAATCTGGCCGGCCCCAGACTGCTCATGTGGGTAACAGATTTATTAGAAGTTATTTAATACTACAGGCAGCATGGCGGGAGTTTTAGAGTTTGGTTCCACAGAGCAAAGTGGGGTTCCCTTCTTATGGATTCAGAGAGCAGGGGAGAGCCCCATGCCGCACAGTTAGTGCTGAGTACCTGCTTGTTCTCAGGCCGCCTCTGACTCTGGTTGACAGGTGACCTTTAGCATCTGTTTAGTAATGGCAAGGTCACATAGGGCGCACCTGTCAGCCGCTGAGGATCTGCTTGGTCTGTGAGACTGGAGCTCCTGATCCAACACTTCTATTCTAAAGTTTTCCCTTCCCCTTTATCCCTCCCTCCTTTTTTCCCCCTTCTATTTCCCCTTTGGAAAGGAGCACTCACTTTGTATTCCAGACTGGCCTCAGACTTACAACCCCAAGGCGCAGCATCCTGGGTGCTAGGATTAGTGGACTTGGCCTCCAAGCAGGGTCTCTGCCCCTCTTATCTGTAGCCCTGCAAATTCATTGTAAACAGTGTTTTTTTGTTTGTTGTCCCCCCCCCCACTCCAGACAGGGTTTCTCTGTGTAGCCCAGGCTGTCCTGGAACTCACTCTGTAGACCAGGCTGGCCTTGAACTCACAGAGTTCCGCCAGCCTCTGCCTCCCTAGTGCTAGGATTAAAGGCTTATGCCACCGCTGCTGGGCCCTGTAAACAGCATCTTAGCGTCCAAACGTATCAAAGTTTCCTTGGCTATGGATCTCGTGGACAATTCTCTGCTGCTAGTGTAACTATTTCCATCACAGTGGTTCACAGCCTTCCTAATGCAACCCTACCTAATACAGTTCCTCACGTTGTGACCCTCAACCATAAAATTATTCCGTTGCTACTTCATCACCATAATTTTGCTACTGTTATGAATCATGACGTAAATTTATGATATTTCCAATGGTCTTAGGCGATCCCTGTGGAAGGGCCATTTGACCTCCGAAGGGTTGTGAGCCACAGGTTGAGAATGTGAAAACCTAGGACCTAGGGCTTGATCCTTTGTCTAGTTAGCATCTGAAAAGGCCCAGTCAAGCCTTTAGTTTCAGACATCTCTCAGCCCTTTGGTTTTGCTGTCAATGTCTACAGGCATTAAACGTTATTGCAAGGAGACACCATATGGTTTGTATCCTTGGAGAGTCCCAGGGGCACTGGAAGATAATTTACACCCTGGGCCCCCAGATGCAGGCATATCCAGTAGATGGCAGCATAGGAAAGGCCAACCTCATTTAATCTTGGGTCAGGCACTAAGGGGTGAGAGGGTCCAGGGTCGTTTTTTTTTTTGTTTTGTTTTTTTTTGTTTTATTTTTTTGTTTTGTTTGTTTGGTTGGGTTTTTTTTTTTTTGACTATTTCCTTTTCTCTTACCTCCCCATCCCTGTTTTTTGTTTTTGTTTTGTTTTGTTTAAGGATACACAAGCCAGCAACAGAAGGGATAGTTCAAAGCTGTGGGCGACCAAACAGCATTCATTTCTCAAGAACAAACCCGTTGGCTGCATTTTGCCACTTTAAAACACACGGCACAAATAAAAAACAGCTTATCACTTTATATAATACTGTCATCTGTCCCCTGCGCAGAGAGGAAGAGAAGAGATTTATCTTAGCCATGGAAGCTTAAACCACAAAGCAATTCACCCAGTGGGTTTGTTTTGCAAAGGAAAGGGCAGGATCAGATGATGGCTGGAAGGCTCTCGGAAGCAGAGGCATCTTCTCTGACCTGTGAGAATCTGGCTGTTCACTGCAGCCCACAGCACAGATTGTCTGCTGAGGGTTGGGAACTGCAGCCGTCTGTATCTCCCCAGTTCTCAGGGCAGGAAAGGTCTTCTCTTTCGGAAAGTGGCAAATGGGAAAGGGATCAGAGGAGCACACATCCCTTAAAGTTAAAATAGCTCATTTAACAAACGCATTTTTGTTTGTAAAGGAGTCTCCCATTGAGCTGTTTGACTCTGGCTGCTGGTTTGCTTGTTTTTTGAGCCAGGCTCTCTCCCACCTGCCTCTGCTTCCTGGGTGCTGAGACTGACAGCGCGCACCCCCCACACCTGTCCAAAGCCAACTATCTACCACACAGGTTGATTTAAATTTGTTGGTTAGAGAAAACAGAATTCAGGTATAGTAACTCATGTCTGTAGTTCCAGCACTCAGGAGGCAGAGGCAGGAGAATCATGACCAGTCTGGTCTACCTAGTAAGTTCCAGGCCAGCCTGGATTACAGAGGGGGATTTTTAGAGAAAGAAATGGGGTGGGGGCAGGAGAGAAAAGAACCATCCTTCAAGAGAGTTTTATTAGGTGTTATCAATGCCATAAGCAGACAGGAGCATGGTATAGCTAGGGTCTGATGAGAGAGGGAGGAGGGAGAGAGGGACATAGTAAGGCATCATTCTTAAAGGATCCTGAGACTGGGTCTCAGGGTCCCGCACCAGGAAGCAGAAGGTTCGGTTAGTAAGTGTGCCCACAGTCAGCTGCTTGGACTCAAGGATGGTGGTGAGGGGGGCATCTACATTAGTGAAGGGGTAAAGGGGAGGAGGTCCGAGGTACAGCAGGCACTGCAGGGAGCCTGTTAGCTCTGCACAGCAACCGTGGAGGGGGTGGGACTGAAGGTCTGTGTGGCCCATCTGTGAGACAGTGGTAGCCATGACCTGACACACTGGGTTTCCAACCTTCCCTGCAGCTTTAATGAAACGACTGGAGTGTCCAATACAGGTTCTTAGCCTTTTTGTAAGAAAACCAAAAACCAAAACACAGCCTCCCTGCCCCGCCCAGCAGGCTGTCTGTTTTGTTTCACTGATGTGTGCGTCTGCTCTTACACCAGCAGTATGTCCTATTCCAGCATTGGAATGCAATTTAATTAGGCAGAGTAATGTCTCCTGTGTGAGTCTTCCTGCTTGAGCTGACTTTGGCTCTTGGATATTAGTGTTTGTGTGTGTGCATTTCTGTGTGTGTTCATGTGTTTGTGTATGTATGTGTGCTTGTGTGTGCATGTGTTTGTGTACACCTGTGCTAGAATATGTAGTTGTTGAGCTTGTACATTTGTGCTTATGTTTCTGTTGCTTTCTTTGGGTGTGCATTTTTATCTACATGAGTTTTGTGTGTGTATATGACCGGGTGTTTATATGTTTTCTGAGTGTTTCTGTGTTCATGTATGTCTCCGTGATGGTGTCTCTATGCATTTGTCTGTGTTCATATACATTCATATACATTGTGTGTGTTGTATTTGCATGTGTGCACATTATGTTTGTGTGTGTTTCTGTGTACACTATTTTATTTGCATGTGTGACTTTATGTTTGTTCACATGTGTATGCCTGTGTGTTTGTATAAACACATGCATCTATGTGTTTGTATGTGTGCATGCGTTTGTATGCTAGTATGTACTTGGTGTGTATATGTACTCATGTGTACGTATCTTGTGTGTATGTGTGGGCTTGTTTTGCATGCATCTGTGTTTGTGGTTTTTATTACCATCTGAATGTTGGTTTCAACGTGTTTGGATGTGCATTCAGTGTGCATGTGCTTATGCATGTATATTTTGTGTGTCTGTATGATCTTGCATTTGTGTGTCCATGTTAGTTTGTTGTATGTACTTATGTATGTGTAAATGTCTATGTGCATGTTTTTATATGCCTGCGTGTTTATACTGGTGAGTGTGCATGCATTTAGGTGTGTTTGTGTGTGCATGTGTATGTGTGTTGGTATTCGTGTGTGCCTGTGTGTTTGTGTGTTTATGCTGGTGGTTAGTTTGTGTCTGCTCACTGCTGTTTTCAGTCTACTTGTGCACTGTGTTTTTGTTAGTGGGTGTGCATGTGTATTTGTGTTTGTGTGTTCTTCTGTGTGTTTGTACATATGTGTGCACATGTGCATGTAGACGCCAGAGGGTGACATCGAGTATCTTCCTCAATTACTCTCTGCTTACTTTTTCAGTCAGGGTCTCTCACTGAGCCTGGAACTCACCAACTCGGCTAGACTGGCTGCTCCAGGATCCTCTCATCTCTGCCTCCGCACACCCTTAGATGTTGGGGTTATAGGTGGGCCTAGATTTTTGCGTGGGTGCTGGGAACCCAGGCATAGGTCCTCACAATTGTATAACAAGCCCTTTGCCCACAGGACCAGCCCTTGGCCTCTGGATGGCACTTGTCAGCAAGAACACTGCTGGACTAGCGGGTCCCTTTGGGTGGCAAGGGCCCTTGGATGGGGCTGCTCCTCCTTCTCAACAGCACAGGGCATCTCCTGTCCCCTCATCCTCTCTAATCTCCTCAAAGCTTCAGTGTTTCAGAGTTTTCATTTGAGAGCTCCTACAAAGCCATTCTTGGGGATTTTAGAGCCTGTCACTACCATCATACATATTTGCTTCCTTTGCTTCTAGTTCCTACCAAAGTCCCTGCTGGGGCTTTTAAAGCAAAGGTTTAAAGGTTTTTTTTGTTTTTGTGTGTTTTTTTTTTTACTTTATCATGGAGTCTTTGGGGTTTTCCATCTGGAAGACCAGGATGTGTTCAAACGGACAATTTGATAACCACACTCTCTCTTGGTTTGGGTTCCCTTTATAATTGCCCAAGCAAGTCTATTTTGAATGCTTGCTTATTACTTTGTATTTTGCCCTTCATATACTTCACCCAGCGATTACCACAAAGCTGTTTTTGATCAGAACAAGCTGTTTTGAAATGATAGCGGCAGAGCTTCTGTAAAAGATGAAAAAAAACGAGAAAATTGGGTCACCTTCCAGTAGAATTAGTGTATTTTCTTCTTTTATTTCTTTTGTCTTTATAAATATGCCACCTAGTCGTTGTTTCAAACTAGCTTGTGATATTTACTAAATTTCTTGACTTAAGTTTGCCAAAATAATATTTATGGATACAGAGTCTCATGCAGCCCAGGCTAGCTTCAGCTCACTATGTAACCAAAGAGAATCTTGAATTTCTGAACTGCTGCTTCTACGTTCCAAGTACTGGGATTGTAGACATGCCCCACCATGGCTAGTTTATGTAGGGTTGGATCTTGAGCCCAGGGCTTTGTGCATGGCAGGCAAGCGCTCTACCCACTGAGCCACATCCCCAGCTCTGCTAAAACATTTAAATTAGAGCTGAAGATACAGTTTTTAAGGCCCGGATTTGATTAGCAGTACTGAATGTTTTTGCTTACTTGATTTTTGAAATTGTGATATCATGGAGCTGAGATAATGCCAGGACTTTGAGAACCTCCATTGGTGTAGGAGGTTCTTCTGTTCATGTGTTGCTTTCATTGGTTAATGGCTAAAGAAGCTGCTTTGGGCCTGATAGGGCAGAACTTAGGCAGGCAGAGAAGACAGAACTGAATGCTGGGAAGAAGGGCAGAGTGAGAAAAGCCATGGATCTTCTAACTGAGATGGGCGCCAGTTAGAATCTTGCCAGTAAGCCACAGTCACGTGGCAAGACACAGATTAATAGAAATGGATTAAATTAAGATGTAAGAATTAGCCAATAAGAAACTAGAGTTCATGGGCCAAGCAGTGTTTTAATGAATACAATTCCTGTATGGTTATTTCGGGGGCTAAGCTAGCCAGGTGGTCAGGTCTCCTCCCCTAACACTTCATAAACAAACAGAAGCCCAAATAAATACTAAACAGACGCTAAACCTTAGAGAGTCCCTCACTGTGGCTTTCCAGCTTAACAAATGCATTTTCAATTCCTAGTTTCTCAAGCATTTTATAAGATTCTTTTCCTATTGTCCCCATCAGCAACAAACCTCTCATAATCCTGAGCTGCCTGATCTCTGCACAAATCAAATTTGCTAGATTTTAATTGCCTAGGTTTCTCTTTTTAACGATTCCCGTAGAAGATCTGGCCTGGGGCTTGGTGTTGCCCGTGGACCATGTGCCTTTCTCTTGGCATCCTGAGGGATCCCACAAGCTGTAACAGGTACATCCAACTTGTGGCCACGTGTGTCCCAGACCAGCTACAAACACAGTTCAACATATTTGTACATTTAACCACTGTGTCTCAGTGCCTGTCAGTGGGACAGCCTGGGTGTAGCATGTGTCGTGGATGCTGGGTGGAGTGGAGGGATGGGGGTGGGTCTGAGTGGCTCGAGGTTGGTCTCTGCTGGGTACAGCATCCACGTCTGTCACACAGGTACTTCCGGCCTCACATGTCTCCTTAGGAGTCCTAGAGAAAGTGCTCAGCCATCTCCGTGTCACTCAGGATGAACCTGCCTCAGGTCCACCTGTGACCAGGTTGCCTTTGTCGTAAAACTGGGGACAGGGGTGAAATAAAATGGACTCTTGTGTTACCAATGAGCTCAAGACTAAAACAGAAGAGAGAAATCAGTGTCTCCCTCTAACTAGGTGGTATGAACTTCTCAGAGGCCCAGCGATCTGCATTGGGAGGGGACACTCAAAGACCAGCCCTTATTCCAGATGGTTCTGGTTTTGACTTTTACCCTTCCCAACAATCCCACTTGTCACCGTGTATTTGTTTGGGTGTCTGTGTGTGACCACATGTCTAGAGCCTTTTTCCACAAGTGAGTCTAGGGATAAATGTTTGCCTTTTCTTTTAAAAACAATTATTGGATTTATTTATTCATTATTTATGTGAGTGTGCACATCTCTGAATCTCGGCATATGTATGGAAGCTGGAGGCTGGTTTGCAGGTGCTGCTTCACTCCTATTATGTGAGTTCCAGGGATCGAACTCAGGTCCAGGCTGGGTGGCAGGCACCTTTACCTATTGAGCCAGCTAGACGACCCTAAGCACCTTTCTAATGGTGCAGTTGCCCTGCCAGAGGCCTCTCTTCACGACATGCTACTATCCCTGGCTGGTAGAAGACACAGTTGTGTTACACTGCATCTGTTTTCTTCTCTCGTCCTCCACTCACCACTGGGACTGCTCTTTATGTTGTTTAGAAGTATGGTTCCTCGAAAAGGACTCAGTGTTTGTGGAACTCTGTGTGTGCTAAATTATACACACGATGCTGCACTGTACACCCCACCCCCTTTTTTGTGTGTGCCAAGACTGCAAATTAGCAGAGGCTCCTGGCTCCTTTGCCAAAACCAGTCTGGCAGAATGACAGGCCTGAGGGAGGAGCTTGGATCTGAGGAGATAACAAAAGATCCTAAGGCAAGCTCTGTAGGAAGCTGGGGACAACCTAGACTGCAGGGTGCAGTTATAGGGAGCTGAGCCAAGGGTCCTGGAGCAGGGGAAGAGCAGGGTCAGACCGTGGGTGGGGGTGGAGGAAACTGTTCTTTTCTTTTCTCTCATCATGTAGCCTAGGCTGGTCTCAGATTCAGGCTCCTCCTCAGCCTCCCAAGTGCTGGACTTACAGGTGCAGGTTACCACACCTAACTAGAGAACTTTCTAGACTGTGCTTTTCTTCTGTTTTGCTCTTTGGTTCTGAGATGACCAAGCTCTAGAGGTGTGATAATGTCACCAGAGCGCTTAGGGTCAGAGGCTTGGATCCTGGCAGCTCTAATGAGCCAGGCTCAGTCACCCAACCACAGCAGGCCAATTAAAGGAAAACCTCAGTAAAAGAGAAGAGAATTATATAACCAATGTAGCCACAGTGGAAAGAGGAGCAAAGGGGCCCAGTGAAGCCCAACCTGTCTTCAGGGTCTTGACATGAGAGTGCAAGAGGTTTGCCTAAGTCAGCATCCCTGGACAAGACGTGGTCCTGCGTATCACTGACCCACTGTTCCCTCTGCTCTGGCCACCCCCAGAAGGTGGTTTAGTGAGCTCTCAGAACTGTGTGAGTCAGATTCTTCCTCTGGCGGGCACCAGAGATTCCCATGGAGATTCCCATTTCTTGGGATCTTCACTGAAGGGTGGGCACAAGTGTCTGTCTAGGGTATCTTCCTTTCTGTCACAGTGACACCTGGCCCAAGCCACTACTGGTGAGAAATGCGGAGAGCAATGCAGGCTCTCTTCTGCCCCCCGAGTTCATTCCTTCCTCTTCCTGTATCCTTTTAACCGGGATGGCAGGATGAGGATCTCAGTCAATGATGCCGATTCAATTGCTTGGTGCAAGGTGCTGAGCAAAGTACCTGTCTATGGTGGCAGCGAAGGGGATGATGGGAAAGATGGCCTATCCCCTCTCTGTCCCCTACTGACAGTCATCAGGAGACAGGACATTGACTGGACTACACAGAACATCTGATTCAGAGCTGCCAGATAAGGGACGATGTCAGCCGCCCAAGGCAAGGACAAGGAACTGCCTGAAAGCCCATGAGTATAAACACTAATTATAGAGAATGTAATTACAAACCCAGGCCAGCTTGCTGGGTGTGAGGGAGCAAGCCGGTAGCCCCAGTGTAACGGAACACAGTGGGTTAGCCTCTCGGTGGCTGTCTTGGCTTCTTTTCCGTTTGCTTTGATAACCTGGACAGAAGCAACTCAGGGGAGAAGGCACGCACTCTGGCTCACAGATCAAGGCAAGCTCATTGCGGTGGGGACATCAAGGCCACAGGAGCGTGAGGCAGCTGGTTCCGGTGCATCCACAAAAGGAAAGAGCAAAGAACGCTCCCTAGTACTGTTTTCAGGGCCCCTGATCTCGAGAACGGTGCCAAGCACAATGAAGATGCGTCTTCCCATGTCAGTTAACGGAATGAAGACAATATATACATATACATAGCATGCCCAGAGGCTCTGCTGCCAGGCTGAGTCCAGCTTCTGTGCAGTGGACGCAGTGGGGATGGCTCTCTTTTACTCCCTGATACAGGGTTTCTCTGTATAGCTCGGGCTCTCCTCTAAGTCACTCAGTTTATATGTTAACTAGCACTAGATGATAATGCACTGCCAAAAGAGCATCCTAAATGTAATAATAATAATAATTATTATTATTATAATGAAATTGCATTTAAAAAATTATTTGTATATATATATATATATATGTATGTATATACACATCACACACACACATATGTGAGTATGAGCACACAGGTGCCTGCCGCTACACCCGTCATGTCTGGGTGAGAGGACAACTTTCTCCCCTTCCACTTTAGCAGTTCCAGAGATCAAGCAGGTTGGCAAACCTGTTAATAAACATTTAAACTCACGAAAGCCATATTGCCTGCCTGCCAACTCCCCTACCTGGCTCAATCCTTTTTTTTTTTTTTTTTTGCTTTTCTTGGATGTTTACTTGACTCCTCAGTTTGGGTAGGAAGTGTTTTTGGGAATGAGTTTTGGAAGGTTATTGACAGTGTTGGTGTGGGCATGACACTGGGAACGGATTTCTTGTGCCAGAGTACTGATTATTGCACAAGGCTCAGGCTCCGGCATTGGGGGAACTTGAAAGGGCAGAACAGCTTCATGAAGCTCATCATCTCAAGCCTCAAATCCCAAGTTTTCATAGCTGAGGAAGGTGCCTCAGGTGCCTGGCTTGCCAAGGAGTTGATGTAAGTTGAAGGATCACTATCCGATGGTGGGAGGAGTTAAAAATCTCATCTTCTATTGGATTTAATTATAATAAAAAAACTCTCATCTGGGGGTTGGCATGTTTTAATTTTTTATTGCAGTTTGTCTTTATCTTAATATGTGAAAAATTAGCAGATTCGATGTAGGCAGAAGGGACAGCAGAGAGAGACAACTGAGTGCCGTCCCTCGTCAGCCCTGCTCCCACAGACGCACCCGGAACTGGGGGACCTCACTGGTTTCTGACTGTTCCTTCACAGGCAAAGAGAAGTGTGGAGCTTTCAGGGCATCTTAAGGATCTGTGCAAAGCTTCTCAGTTTGACAAGTGCAGTAGGCACAGGGGTGTATTTTTGCTCGGTGGGCAGCTTTGCACACGCCATGGCTCTGACAGTCTTCCGGGAGTGGGTCTGCGCCAGGTGTGTGGGCACATGGTGCCATCCACCGTAATCTCTGTTGTCTTTAAGTTCAAAGTGGCAGAGCCTTGACAGAAGCAACTCCACTTTCTTCTGCCTGCTTCAGCTTCTGCATCTTCCCATAGGCTAAGAAAAACAGTTCTTGCCTAGGGGTGGGGAGAGGGAGTTCAGCCTTTGACAGGGATGGCAGCTGTAGTGGTTGGATACTGCTTGACATCTGTGTCCCCTCTTAATTCCCAAACAAGCCCTAGCAGGAGGCTCTGACAAGGAGCTCCACCTGAATAAGAGAATCAGGGCTTAAAGTGGTGGGGTATTTATGGTTAGACCTGTCTAGACTAACCTGGAAGCCTGTGTGTGTGTGTGTCTGTGTGTGTGTGTGCATGCCCATGCATGTGTAGCTGCCAAGGTTTTTCCCTTCTCCTGGTGATTCGCAGGGCCGTGTGACCTCCGGCTCCCTGGAGACTCTGCACTAGCTCTGGCTTGAGGGTATTACCTAGCAAGAACCTGGTTCTCTTTGTTATGTTGATTCCACTTGTATTCAAGGTCTTACCAGTGGGCCTATAGCCTACCTTCCCTAGCTGACCCTGCCTGAGGGGCCGGGAAGCTTTAATCTTCCCTCCTGCTCCTGGATGGGAGGAGGCCTTGCATTTTCGATCCTTCTAGCCCACTGGTATAAATACCTGACTTGAGTTTAATAAAGTGGCCATTTACTCTGGTGAATGAGCAAAGGTCTCTTTTTGTGTGTGTGTATTTCTTTTTTCAACCCTCAGGACAATCGTCCATTCTCATGGGCTCGAGTTCGGGAAAGCGCGCAGCCTGAACCGGGTGTGGGTATCCATTGGGAAGTGCAGACTCTTACATGCATGCAGGCATTTATGTGCACATTTATGTGTGGAAACTGTAGAACAAGCTCAGGTTTTGGTCCTCAGGGCACCATCTACCTTGGTTTTGGAGGCAGGGTCTCTCACCGACCTGGAACTCACTGATTCAAGTAGGCTGGCTGGTCATGGAGCCGCAGGGATCTGCCTATCTTTGTTTCCTTAACTCTAAGGTTGTAAACAAGTGTGTGCTTCATGTGTGTGGGTTCTGGGGTTGAACACAGGTCCTCAAGCTTGGTAAGTTCTTTATGGCCTGAGCTATTGTCCAGACCCTATACTTTTAGCACATATACTTTATATCAGTCGCATTCCACGCTAAGAGAACACACACGGTTGTTAGTGAAGCACTTTATTTTTAGGAGCCTCCGTGGTACTGTGAGGTAGGAGGTTGGGTGCCAAGGGGAAGCTGGAGGCAGACGATCTTCCCGTCCAAGGTAGATGAGCGACAGGGAAAGATCAGTCTAACTCACCAGGTTTTGGGTCTCATCTGAGTGATGACAGAAAGGCCCCTACCCTGCCTCTAGGTGGGAGAAGGGTGTTTATCACAGGAAGGACGTGGCTGAGCTGGTGAGGGGGTGCTAGAGGAGACCTGTCTAGACTACCAGAGAGTGTAAAAATGAGCAGCTGGGTGTCTTCCCTCTGCAACGCTTATTGGAATAGAATATATAAGGAAACTTGAAGGTTTGCAAGTTCCGGGCAAAACAGTCAGCGGCGACTTTGTCACATTGGCACAGCTGTCTCTGACAGGGGTCCTGGTTGGCTGAAATTAGAGGGAAACAGACACTGAGCTGACGGTTGTTAATATCCCACGGCTGCCGGTGGGGACCGGCCTGTTCTGAGGCAAGCACTGGGGCCACTGGAAAGGCAGACCCCATTGGATGGGGACACAAAGCCCATGTGATGGGGATGCACAGTGGCCAAGCTTGGCACCGCCAGAGGTTTGCCTAACTTCCTAGACAACATCTTCTAGGTTTTAGTTTTGCTTTGTTTGTTTTTGTTTTTAAAGACAGGGTCTAATGTAGCTCAGGCTAGCCTTGAACTCTACTTGGTGAGGATAACCTTGAACTTCTGATCCTCGCACCTCTACATCCTGGTCTCTGGGATTCCAGACATGCTAAATCATGCCCAGTTTATACAGTGGTAGGATTGTTACTCAGGTCCTAGTGTACGTGAGGCTGGCACTCTACCAACTGAGCTATATTTCTGGCCCCACCTTCGTGTTAACAGACCTGCTTGTGTAAGGAAACCCAGCCTCACTGACCTCAGGATGGATGGAATTGGTGAAAACCTGTGTGGTCTATTCCTTCCCCTTGGCTGTGATTGGTCTTAGGTAATATGCAGCTTTATTCTGAATGAAGTGCTAAAGAGGAAGTCAGCAGGGGCTTCTGGGAAGTGTTCATCCCCCCTCTTCAGAGTCTTGGAGAGGGAAAGCCAGCTGTCGTGGGTGGCCAAGGGCATTCTGGGAGCTCTAGTGTGACTTGTAGTATAAGCACAGATGTTGGCACCATGCCGGAGCTGAGGACCAGGCTTGATCCCGGGCTGTAGCAGTTGCCCAGATTGGCACCACACTGCCCTAGAATTCTTTCCCATTTGACAGAGGCCCCATTACTCCCTGTGTCCCCACCCTGCAGGCATCATGGCTTGCTGGCCCCCCTCGCTCCTGCCCATCTCCCCCAGCCAGGGTGAGCCCTCTTTGTGCAGAAGTGTCTTTTGCTGCTTTGCTAAATAATAGGTCTCTGTCGCTGTGGTCCCCAAACCTCAAGACAATGGCTAGGAAGGCCCGGCTTTTTCTTGTCCCTTCTTGTCTTATTGCTCATAGTAGTCAATGATCCTCTTTGAACTTTTGACCATGCTGTGCCTTGTTTGGGGGATGGCCCAACCTTCCTCTCCCACTGTGAGCCTCACTGACTCTCTTAGGACTCAGCTTAGGTAGCACTGTTTGCAGGCCCCCCCCCTGCAAGCCTCAGTTTGTACAAAGGCTGTTTCTGCCTTGCCATTGGAGTCTTCTGTGAGATGCTAAGCAGGGATAAATTCCTCTTCTGCTGCAGCAAACTACCCAGCGCTTGTGTGTCCCATAAACACATGTGGACAACTTGCTGACATTTTCGGGGTTTTCTTACAGGAGCAGACGATTTCGTTCCCTTGTTTGGTGAAATGGTAGGGCAGTTCTAACAACGTGCCACAATCACGAATCTCCAATCGATCATAGCAGCAGTCATGATAAAAACAGCACCTGGTTGGGGGACAAATCTTGTTGAGGCTGTCTTCTCACAGCCCTGGAGTCCTGGGGCCTCCCCACTTCCCTTGACCTTTGACACTGAGTAGAGACTCAGAAACTCTGAAGTGGTATAGAGCAGAGTTTCCAATGAGCTGACTATTTTGCTTGCGGGGATGCGCCGGGACCCCGAGGAAGCAGACACTAGTTCTGTCCTAGTCCTGTCCCATCCAGAGTGAATAGGGGATAGAGAGAACAGGGGTGTCCTCACCAATCTGTTTCATCCACGGGATATCCACTGCCACCCAAGCCACAGTGGCAAGCATAGGTGAGGTAGACTAGACCACTGAAATATCCTGTCTTAAGTTCGACCATTTTTTGAAACTCTGCAAGGCCTCCTTGGATCTGTATTGGGCCTGAAAGGAGATGGAGAAATGGCCGGTGAAGGGCAGTGAGCTCTGTGCCCCTCCTCCTCCGCATTGGCATCTCTCTACTGCTTCTCTTCCCACAAATGCCTTCCTCCCCATTCCCACTGAGAGAGGACTGGGGCAATGGGAAGGGGCACTGGAGGATGGGGTGCCCTTCTCCTTAGATTACCCCTCACTGTGCTGAGTTCAGAACAAGTCTTACCAAAGGCCATGATCACAGCTGTTAGCAGCAGGAGGACCTTCATGTTGTCAGCCTGTGAACGACAAGTATACAGGACTGGCCTGGGCGTTTCCTACCGGGAGTCTCAACCTCTGCCCCAGCCCCTGCTCTGCTGTCTGACTTAGCAACCCTGGAGTACAGACGTGCTCTTGCATGGGGCTAAGTCATAGAGAGCATAGGGTGGCTTCAGACAGTGCGTCACGCGTGTCACCTCTTGTCCCTTCCCTGCTCTGGGGAATATGATACAGTACCAGGAGCGCCCTAGCACCTCCTTCAGTTCTCCTGGGAGCCTGGATTCATTCCACAACACTGGGAGACTGAAGGCAATGCCTCTCCTCATTAGATACTCAACCTGCATCCCTACATTAGAGTGAAGGCTTGGGAACTCCATCCATGGAGTCTGGTACCAATGTTCTCTTCCTCAACTAATACTGCGCATTCTCTTAGCAAGCTTTTCTAACCCTGTGTAGATTGCATATATGCACACATGCTCTTGAATTCTTCCTCAGCACCTTCATAAACCCATACAACACACTTGCACACAAATACTGTCTTGTACATGCTTACATGATCATGTCTCACATCCATAGGCATTATCGATATGCACACACGTACATACATGAACCTATACAGTCACACAAAGGCAGGAGATTCTGGGCATTACCTCTAGGTGCTGCTGCAACTTCTTGTTCAAGGGTTTGTCTTGTTTTTCCTGAATTCCAATTGCCCTTAAATAACCATTTTTTCTGCAGGTTTGGGGTAGGTGAAGTACAGGGATGGAGAGAAGGGAGTTGCCAAATGGTGGCCTCATAGATAAACACACACAATGCCCTGGGAAATCCCCCTTTTTTCCCCTCATCATCTGGCTAGATGGCCTTGTTGACATCATGATAAATTCCACCTGATTTTGAAACCTCTCTGGCACTGAGAAAAAGGCTCAGTTCTTGGCTGAGGAGGTTTATCTCTCTAATCAGGGTACGACCAAGAGGTCATGTCCCAGCAGCCACTTACAGGAGTGGGCAGAATTGTGTACTGTGGACGGAATGAGTGTATTTAAGCCAGGAATGTTCTTTTTCCTCACGGATTATGACACTTGCGAATAGGAAAGAGGACATTGATTCAGTAGAGTTTGTGCATTTCGTCCATTCATCACTCATTCAATCACAAAAGATACATGCTAAGCCTCTGTGAGGGCCAAGGCTGCACAAACTTCTTGAGGGGGTGATAAGGACGTTCAGGAGTCAAGTTCTTGGGGCCCCACAGACCACTCCAGCACGGGAAGGATTGGATGAACTGGATTCTCTGTTCCCCAAACAGCCCAGCATCTCCATATTCTCCTCTTCCTCCCCTTCATGGTCCTCCCCCTCTCTCGTCCCATGTGATTTTCTTCTCTGTGTGGTTATGTGTCTGTGGTTGTGCCTGTGTGTGCAGGTGCATGTGTGTGCAGCTGTGTGTGCATATGTTTGTGCGTGTGAGTGGAGTGTAGAGGACACCCGTTGGAAATTGTTCTTCAGGAACTGTCTGCCTTGTTTTTTGAGACAGGGCCTATCATTGACCTGAGTTTCACAAAGTAAACCAATCTGGCTGCACAGAGTCCCAGGGATCTGGTCACCTTTCCCTCCCCAGCACTGGGATGACAACAGTGTGCATGTTACATAGGTTCTGAGGATTGAACTCAGGTCCTTGGGACTGCAAAGCAAGCACTTTACTGACGGAGCCATCTTACCAGTTCTGTCAGAATTTTTAAACCTGGAAAAACTCCTGCAGCTGTTCTTGATTTTTCCCACCAAATGGCCACCACCACCGTCCCTCCTAGCCCTCACCCAATTGGCAGCTTCTTAATGTTTCTTAATTGGCTTCTTAATGTTTCCTTGGTCTATGACACCTTCATTCTCCAGGCTTCTGGGATATAGTGATTTGAGTGCTTTAGTTCCTAAACTAAGCATCTTTCTCCCCCTGCCCTGCAACCTGTGCTAAGAATTTGGCTTCCCTGTCCTTAAGTAAAGCACCAGACACCAGTCCTTCAGATATTCCTACAGTAGAGGCTGTGGGGTTCCAGTGCACCCCAGCTGTCCCTCACTCTTGCAGCCTAAGGTAGATGAGTATCATAGACCTGCTTCAGACATAAGCTGGGCTCAAAGGGTCAGTTCAAAGGGTCATGTCGGCACTAGGACAAAACCAAACCAGACGCACCTTGTACCCTTTCTGTGTTCCTCTTGGAGGATGATGAAGGTGGAGGCTGTCTTCTTGGACACTGAGTGGTAGAATGGAGAACAGCTATTCTGGAACATTCTACTACCCTCAGAGAATCTAGTGTGAAAAGGAAGTGAAGGATTTTTCTTTTATGTTGTTGATAAACAGAATCATTGCATCATTCTGTAGTTTATATGTGAGACATTTTAGCAGATGTCCTTCTGATATTCTGAAAATGAGCTTATTTCATTTCTTTAGAGGTAGATTTTATCGAATATGTTAGTTGAATGGTGTCCTCCTTTTGGACCTCACTTCCTATTCAAATCTTGAAACCTTAGACTACGGCCCTGGTCGGAAATAGTGTCATTGCGGAAATGAATAGCTTGGACGAGGTCATTTGAGCCCTGACCCTATAAACCTTGATGTCTTTTGGCAAAGGGGAAGAAATGTGGGTTCAGAGAGGTGGTCACAGGGTGACAGTTCTGCTTCCCAGGGAGCCCAAGATGCCAACATGTGCAGAATGAAGGAGAGTCCTGGACAGACTCTCACCTTCAGAAGGACCCAACCATCTGGGCTCCTCTGGTCTCTGCCTCAGAGCCCTGAGCCATCTGTGTTTGATACCTGTGTCAGCAGCGAGGGAGGTGGGGTCCACACTCCAGGAAGTGTTGCCTGCACAGTTTCCTTCCCCACATAGAGCCTTGCGCTGAGGTGAAGCTGGGTTCTTGGCTTTGCCATGGAAAGTGTATCAGGCTTAGCCTGCAGTGAAGCAGGGCTCATGGAAGGACTCTTAAAGCAGAGGCCTCAAGCACAGAACTTAACAGTGAGGTGCCCAGGGGAAGAGAGAGGTCCTCAAGTGTGGATGTGGGCTTCTCATGGGAGTGTCACCCTTGGCCCTGTGCCTCTCTAGTTTCCATCACTCTGGGTAATTCACAGCAAGTTGGGAGGTCAAAGGGTGTCCTGTTATGAACAAAGTTGGAAAGTGGGTTTACAAGGTGTGTTGTTGGGAATAAGAAGTGCGAAAAGTCAAGGTTAGCAATTATTTGGGTCCTCAGTAGGCATGGCTGAACTTGTGTTTAACGTTTTTGGTTGAGATGTCTTTAGGACACTGCCCATCATCTCTGTGGGTGCTTCTGGTATTATTAGCAGTGTGTGGAGCTTCCTGGCTGTGCCAGCAGGAAGGACAAACCAAGCAGGTCTCACGTGAAGGGTTTCCTTCTCTTGTCACACCAGTTTTGGCTCTTTCTATCTTACCCTCTTTAGACTACTCATTTTGGGGGGTTTTGCCATTAGTAGAAAGCTGCTGTGAATACTACTTACCTGGCAGGGGGGATGCCATGATCACAAAGGTAGCTGCTTACAAGAAAAGAAGGAAGGAAGAAAGGAAGGAAGGAAGGAAGGAAGGAAGGAAGGAAGGAAGGAAGGAAGGAAGGAAGGAAGGAAAGGAAGGAGGAGGGAGGGAGGGACAGAGGGTGGATAGAAGGCACAATGAAGTAAGGTGACTCCTTGCCAGCTCCTACATTTCTCTCTGGCCAGGCTCCTCCCCTGAGCAGCTGACATGAAGCCTACATCAAGGTTCAGGGAGATCTCATCTACTTTAGAGACCTCATTCCCTGTGGTAGACATTTGGCCTTGGTTCAGCCTCTCAGGTTCCAGAGCACTTGGGGTGCAATAGGCAGAAGCTGCCCCCCCTCCATATATCCCACTGGCCCCACCAATCCAGACTTTGGGACTGCATCAATACTAAGGACCCTGGTGACACCAGTTGGAATTTCTTCATTTCTAATTTCTTCAGGACTTTTTTTTTTTCAGAATTCTGGCCACTTGGTTGTATTCGTTCCACCGATGTCTAACCTAAGCTCTTGGGCATCTCTGAACAAGATAAAATGTCTGCTCAAATGGGAATCACATGCTAGTTGGAGGGTGACGAGACCAAAGTGTGTTTGCTGATGAGCAGAGTCAGAAATCCTCAGCATCATGCTCACAAACCAGATGCAACAGTAGGTTAAAAAGGTCACACCCAGGATCCTGTGGGGCTCATCCTCAATATGCAAGGATGGTTTAGTATCTGCAAATGACGAAGGTAGGATCAAAGAAAATTGAGGAGGTGGGATAGGGAAAAGAAACCCTGTGTCCTGAGATCTGGTTGGTTTGTCTTTCCTGTTGGCAGAGTTAGGAAGCTCCACACACCACTGATAAAGCCAAAATTGTGTGTGTGGGCGTTTTCCTTAAGACATCTTAAGTCAAAAACCATTAAAGATAAGTAAACTAAACAATGTGGCTTTTCTGGGCTCCAAGGTCCTCAAACCCCCTAGCCCAATTCCTTTGGTACTTCTTACTGGTTCCAAGCTCATAAATCCACTTTACAGCTTTGCCTCTCAGCTTGTTGTAAACTATTTTCTCCTAGTGATGGGAATCAGAGAAATCCGAGGGTTTACATGTGCAGCTATTGCCCAGACAAGGAGCGACTCTCCTTCGAGAAGCCTGTACCTATACTTGGGGGTGTCTCACCGATCTCCTGGGTACTTGAGCTTCAGATCTAAGTCAAAAAATGCCTTTTAATGAACTTGACCTCTACACTATCCTGAAGTTCTTTTCTATGGTGTAGCCATGAACGTGATTTACCTTGAGTGGAAGTCACAGAGGGGGAAGAAACTGCCCAGGCTGCAGGCAGCCGCGTGGAACCACTCGGTTAAGATGATGATGCTTGTGTTTCTGTGACTGCAGACAACAGGCTGTGCTCTGCCCGAGCTAGGCTGCCATCCGCAGGAAGAAAGGTGAGAGATTAGAAATGGGAGAGAGAGAGAGAGAGAGAGAGAGAGAGAGAGAGAGAGAGAGAGAGAGATATTAAGGATTCAGATAGCCCTTTCCCTACATAGCCCCAGGGAATTCCCCCATTGTTCACTATCTTGCTAAATTTCCATCATTTCACAATATGCCAAGGCCAGGGACCAGCCTATCCTATCTTGGTGAGTCCAAAGTCTTGTACCTAATTTGTTTTCTAATCTAACTTGCATTACCATCCAAAAAGATCTTTTGACGTCTCTCAACCTCATGTGCTTTACACCTCTTTAGTGAGTTTCCTTTCTGCATCTGGTAAATAAGAAAAAATATAACTGTAGCTATCTAGTCTTCAATTCCCCAAGAGACCTGGGAAGGAAATAATATTAACTGAGTAAGCAGGCAGTGCAAACAAGCAACTTCCAAAAAAAAAGTGAGAAATGACAGAATCAGCTGGCTACCTGGACAGTCACCCATGGATCCTCTGCAATGTTAGCACACCCCTCTTTGGTCTACATGCCTAGAATATTTGACAGACTTTACTGTGAAGCAGGATTTTTGAAGGATTCTCCCTCCTTGTCTAGGCAAGGTTTAGTAGTCACTCTTTTGTGTAGTGCTTGTTCTATTTGGACAGCATGCGGTCAGCAATTGAGGCAAGAGCACTATCTTGCCTAGTGGCTTACTTTTGTCACAAAGAAAGTAAACTCCCTGTGGAGTTTCTTTGATGACCACAATCTTCTCCAAAGTAAATTGGTGCTGCCAGGAGCAAACATGTCTCATTGTCATTAAAAAAACAACAACAATATTATTAAAACATTTTTAATGCCATAATTCATAGTTCACTGGAGTGTTTGAAGATGACCTGTCTCAATAAAATATATCTCCTTTTAACCTTGAAAACATACTTAATATGACTACAAGTTTCATTGTAATAGGTGACTAATTACTAACGTGATTTTCCTTACTATCCTAAACAGTTGGCAATAATAACTTTCAAGAACTAGAAATTTGCATTACATTATTAAATGAGTTGTATAGGTATAATAACTTGAACAAGAGTAGAAATGTATGTACAGCATGTTTCAACAAAATTAATCTCAAATTTGTATACAAAATTTGTATACAATATACAAAGTTTCAATCCAATGTAAAATATTTAATACTAGTAGTCGCTTTTTAAAAATAGATTCAACAATCTATGATTTTTTTTATTTATACAATTTTATTAATTTAAAAAAGTTTCCATTTCTGCCCCTCCTCCCAACACCCTCCCAATCCCCCCAATCCCTCTCCTCCTCCCTCTCCATCCCTAAGAGCAGTGAGGGTTTCCTGCCTGTGGGAAGTTCAAGTTCCTCCCCCCTCCCTCCAGGTCCAGGAAGGTGAGCATCCAAACAGACTGAATCCCAAAAATCCAGTATATGCAGAGGAAACAAGTCCCAGTGTCATTGTCAATGGCTTTTCAGAAAGACCCCGTGCCAGCTACATTCAGAGAATCAGGCCACATTCAGAGAATCTGGTTGGATCACATGCTCGTTCATTCCCAGTCCAACTGGCCTTGGTGATCAGTCCCCTTGTATCAGTAGGTGAACGCACTCCTCACGGTCCTGCCTTTCTTGTTCATGTTCTCCCTCCTTCTGCTCCTCATTTAGACCTTGGGGGCTCAGTCCAGTGCTCCAATGTGGCTCTCTGTCTCAATCTCCATCCATCAACGGGTGAAGGTTCCCTCTGGTCTTGCCTTCTTTGCTCACGTTCTCTTTCCTTCTGCTTCTCATTTGGACTTAATTAACTCCTAGGGAGTTAAGTCCAGTTTTCCAATGTGGGTCTCTGTCTCAATCTCCATCCATCGCCAGATGAAGGTTCTATGGTGATATGCAAAATATTCATCAGTATGGTTATGGGCCAAGGCCGGATCAGGCACCCTCTCCTCTGTCCAGAGAACAATCTGGGTATCTCTCCTTGTTCCTGGGATCCCCTTTGTAATCAAGTATCTTGTAAACCCTAAAATGATTCCCTTAGTTGAGATATATACTTCCCTGATCCCATATCCATCCTTCCTCCCTCCCTCCCATCCCAATCCCCCGAGCTTTCCCCATTCCTCCCCTACTTCCTTCTCTCTAACCCTCTTCCCTTCCAACAACCCCCCAACCCCCCATGCACCCGAGGTTGCCTGGCACTCTTGTCTACTTCCAATCTACAGGAGGATAACTACATGGTTTTCTTCAGGTTCACCTTCTTATTTAGCTTCTCTAGGATCACGAATAATAGGCTCAAAGACTTTTAATTATGGCTAGAATCCACTTATGAGTGAATACATACCATATTCCTCTTTTTGGGTCTGGGTTACCTCACTCAGTAAAGCGTTTTCTATGTCCATCCATTTGCATGCAAAATTCAAGATGTCATTGTTTTTTACTGCTGTGTAAAACTCTAATGTATATATGTTCCACACCTTTTTTAACCATTCTTCTATTGAGGGGCACCTAGGCTGTTTCCAGGTTCTGGCTATTACAAATAGTGCTGCTATGAACATAGTTGAACAAATGCTTTTGTGGTATGATAGGGCATCTCTTGGGTATATTCCCAAGAGTAGAATTGCTGGGTCTTGAGGGAGGTTGACTCCCAGTTTCCTGAGAAACCGCCACACTGATTTCCACAGTGGCTGCACAAGTTTACATTCCCACCAACAATGGATGAGAGTTCCCCTCTCTCCACATCCTCTCCAGCATAGGCTATCATTGGTGTTTTTTACTTTAGCTAATCTGTCTGGTGTAAAATGGTATCTCATAGTTGTTTTGATTTGCATTTCCCTGATCGCTAAGGATGTTGAGCATGACCTTAAGTGTCTTTTGGCCATTCAAAGTTCTTCTGTTGAGAATTCTCTGTTCAGATCAGCACCCCATTTTTTAATTGGGCTAATTAGAGTTTTAGTGTCTAGTTTCTTGAGTTCTTTGTATATTTTGGAGATCAGGCCTTTGTCTGATGAGGGGTTGGTGATGATCTTCTCCCAGTCAGAAGGTAGCCTTTTTGTCTTACTGACGGTGTCCTTTGCTTTACAGAAGCTTCTCAGTTTCAGGAGGTCCCATTTATTCATTGATTCTCTTATTGTCTGTGCTACTGGGTTCCTACCTAGGAAGTGGTCTCCTGTGCCTATGTCTTGTAGACTACTTCCCACTTTCTCTTCTATCTGGTTCAAAGTGGTCAGATTAATGTTGAGGTCTTTAATCCATTTGGACTTGAGTTTTGTGCATGGTGATAGATATGGATCTACTTTCATTCTTCTACAGGCTGACATCCAGTTATGCCAGCACCATTTTTTAAAGATGCTTTCCTTCTTCCATTGCATACCTTTAGTTCTCTTGTCAAAAATCAAGTGTTCATAGGTTTATGGGTTAATATCTGGGTCTTCTATTTGATTCCATAGGTTGACTTCTCTGTTCTTATGCCAGTACCAAGCTGTTTTCAATACTGTCGCTCTGTAATAGAGTTTGAAGTCAGGGATTGTTATACCTCCAGAAGTTCCTTTATTATATAAGATTTGTTTTGGCTATCCTGGGTTTTTTGTTTTTCCATATAAAATTGATTATTATTCTCTCAAGGTCTGTGAAGAAGTTTGATGGGATTTTGATGGGGATTGCATTGAATCTATAGATTGCTTTTGGTAGAATTGCCATTTTTACTATGTTGATCCTCCCAATCCAAGTGCAGGGGAGATCTTTCCATTTTCTGGTATCCTCCTCAATCTCTTTCTTCAAAGACTTAAAGTTCTTGTCAAATAGGTCTTTCACTTCCTTGGTCAGAGTTATCCCAAGATATTTTATGCTATTTGTGGCTATCGTGAAAGGTGAAGTTTTTCTGATTTCCCTCCCTGCTTCTTTATCCTTTGTGTATAGGAGTGCAACTGATTTTTTGGAGTTGATCTTGTATCCTGCCACATTACTAAAGGTGTTTATCAGCTGTAGGAGTTCTTTGGTAGAGTTTTTGGGGTCGCTCATGTATACTATCATATCGTCTGCAAATAATGAGAGTTTAACTTCTTCCTTTCCAATTCGAATCCCCTTGATCCCCTTATGTTATCGTATTGCTATTGCTAGAACTTCAAGCACTATATTGAAGAGGTATGGGGAGAGTGGACAGCCTTGTCGTGTTCATGATTTCAATGGAATGGCTTTGAGTTTCTCTCCATTCATTTTGATGTTAGCTGTCGGCTTGCTGTAAATAGCTTTTATTATATTTAGGTATGATCCTTGTATCCCCAATCTCTTCAACACCTTTATCATAAAGGGATGTTGAATTTAGTCAAATGCTTTTTCAGCATCTAATGAAATGATCATATGATTTTTTTCTTTCAGTTTATTTATATGATAGATTACATTGATAGATTTGCGTAGGTTGAACCAGCCCTGCATCTCTGGGATGAAGCCTACTTGATCATAGTGGATAATTTTTCTAATGTGTTCTTGGATTCAGTTTGCCGGTATTTTATTGAGAATTTTCGCGTCGATGTTCATGAGTGAGATTGGCCTGTAATTCTCTTTCTTGGTTGTGTCTTTATGTGGTTTTGGTATCAGGGTAATTGTAGCTTCATAAAAAGAGTTTGGCAATGACTCTTCTGTTTCAATATTGTGAAATATCTTAAGGAGTATAGGTATCAGCTCTTCTTGGAATTTCTGGTAGAATTCTACATTAAACCATCTGGCCCTGGGCTTTTTTGGGTCGGGAGGTTTTTGATAACAGCTTCTAATTCTTCGCAACTAACAGGTCTATTTAGATTGTTCACCTGGTCTTGATTTAACTTTGGTAAATGGTATTTATCTAAAAACAAATCCATTTCTTGTACATTTTCCAACTTTGTGGCATATGAACTTTCGTAGTAAGATCTAATGATTCTCTGAATTTCCTCTGTGTCTGTTGTTATGTCCCCCTTTTCATTTCTGATCTTATTAATTTGAGTGTTCCCTCTCTGCCGTTTGATTAGTTTGGTTAGGGGTTTGTCAATCTTGTTGATTTTCTCTAAGAACCAACTTTTTGTTTCGTTGAATCTTTGGATTGTTTTCTGTGATTCTATTTTGTTGATTTCAGCCCTCAGTTTGATTATTTCCAATCTTCTACTCCTCCTGGGTGAATCAGCTTCTTTTTTTCTAGAGCTTTCAAGTGTGTTGTTAAGTCTCCAATGTGTGCTTTCTCCGTTTTCTTTAATTGGGCACTTAGTGCTATGAACTTTCCTCTTAGCACTGCTTTCATAGTGTCCCATAGGTTTGAGTTTGTTGTGTCTTTATTTACATTAAATTCAAGGAAGACTTTAATTTCTTTCTTTATTTCTTCCTTGACCCAGGGATGATTCAGTAGTTGACTATTCAACTTCCATGCATTTGTAGGCTTTCTGATGTTCGAATTGTTATTGAATTCTAACTTTATTCCATGGTGGTCTGACAAGACACAGATGGTTACTAATATTTTTTGTATCTGTTGAAGTTTGCTTTGTTACCGAGTATGTGGTCAATTTTCGAGAAGGTTCTATGAGCTGCAGAGAAGAATGTATATTCTTTCCTATTTGGGTGGAATGTTCTATAGAACATAATCAAATGTATCAACATTCATTGTATGTAAAACCCATTCATCCAAAGGCGCTGATCTGATCTTTAAAGGCCCCAGGATCCGTTTGCATTCTACATTGGCATTCTCATAAGCCAAAGACTCAATTACTATATTTCTTGCTTCTGGATCAGGTATCCCTATTTGTACAGCCTTAGGTAGTCTTTGTAAAAAGTCACTAAAGGGTTCTCTCTGACCCTGTTTTACCCTGATAAATGATTCTACTCTCTGACCTGAGTCTTGAACCCTGTCCCAGGCCCTTAGAGCTGCTTTGGCACATATGGATAAAATGTTTTCATCATAAAGAGCTTGTTTCCGAGGATCAGAGTAAAGTCCTTCACCTAGAATTTGATCTAGAGAAACCTCAATTCCTTTCGCTGATTATTGTTGTTGTAAAAGTCTGGCCTCTTGTTTGAATAGGCATTTCAAATGCCATAAAGGTCTGTTCTCCAGGACAGCTGAGGTCAGCTGATTCCAATCTTGAGGGGTTGCCCTGCTGCTGAGAGCCCAGGATTTTAACATCTCTCTAACAAAGGACGAATGTAGTCCATAATTCACAATTGCTTGTTTAAATTCTTTCAGATCATTCATACGTATAGGCTCCCATGTATTTTCTTTAATGACCTTAGGGTTTTTGGAGCCAGTTATCTTTTTTGATGTTATTACTGGAAAGGCAGGTATAACTCTGTGTAGACTCAGAGTTTTTGGAGGTAAATGTTGCCTTTCTACCTTTTGTTCCTGTTCATCAGAGTCTATGATTTCCTCAATCTTATTAAATCTGCTCACCATTGCCTTCTGTAAATCCTGAATCTCCTGTCCAGTATTATGCTCCAAAGTCTTCAGTAACGATTCTAAGGCATGGAGCTTGTCTGTCAGAGACACCTTTTCCTCCCTGGACACTATGGCCTTCATTGATAATTCTAAGGCATGGAGCTTGTCCATTAGAGATACCATTTCCTCCTTGGACATAATCCTCATGGCATGTACTGTGCCTTCTTGTATGGAAATCCTGTCAATTAATCTATCATACCCTTTTGATAAAGTCCGATTTTCACATTCAATGGTTATAATCCTCTCAGCTAATGTTTCAGCACTTACAGTCACGGACTGGAGGTTACGAGTCATCTTGGTTGTCCCCTCCTCCAGAGCAGTGAAGCTCCCTTCTAAAGAAGCAATATCAGACTGTACCTTCTTGATATTTTGGTCAGTCGACCGAATCATATCAGACAAAGATCTAGTCTCCTCCTTGAAATCTCCAAACTCTTTTTTTGAGGAGGTTGGTGTCAGTCTGAATTGTCCTTAAGGTTTTAATCTCTGCCCTTAGCATTTTATAATCAATCTCTGAGGACTGAATCATCCTTATAAAATATCCAAACACCAGAAAAGCGACAAGTCCCAGAAATAACCAAGTAAGAGGAATATCAGAAACCTCATGGAGGATATCCTCCATGGCGTAATTAAAAAGGCCACTGAATTTTTGGATAGTAATATTTTCTGACATGTTCAATCAAAAGAAATTGTATTTATTTATTTGTTTTCAACTGAAAAGAAAAATTGTACCTGTAATGACCCTTGCCTGCCAGTAAGTGACGGGGGCGCACCTGAATCCATGTGGCAATGGTGCCGACCCGGAAAGATTCTGAAATATATATACACTCAAATCCAGAGGTTACTTTCAGGCTAGCAGTGCAAGCCAAACTCAGCCGGGGCTGCAGGGAGTACACTGCCCTAGTGGGGGTAGAGCTGCCGGAAAGTCCCTGGCCCAATTCTATTGAATGGAGCTGGGATCCAGTGCAGGCTTTACTGTAAAGGCTGCCAGGTGCTGTGTGTGCTCAGGCTGATAGGCCCGTGCCACGAGGTGGGAAAAAGGGCCCACGTTCGGGTGCCAAATGAAGCCGCAGGGCGATTGGTAATGAAAAGTCCCCAGACTATCTTGATACAAAATATACAGCTTTAATAAACAGAAGTAAGACTTACAACAGCTTACACCAGAATCCAAATGATCCGTCTGGGCATAGGAGTCAGGCGAAAAAGAGACTAGAGGAGCTCGCTTGCTAGGTTTATAGGCAGGCTTTAGTCTGAGGGCAGCAAGCCCCAAAACCAGAATGCAATTGGCTGAACTCTCCTATCAACGTGGTTTTACTTGAGTGGAAGTCATGGAGGGGGAAGGAACTGCCTGGGCTGCAGGCAGCCGCGTGGAACCACTCGGTTAAGATGATGATGTTTGTGTTTCTGTGACTGCAGACAACAGGCTGTGCTCTGCCCGAGCTAGGCTGCCATCCCCAGGAAGAAAGGTGAGAGATTAGAAATGGGAGAGAGAGAGAGAGAGAGAGAGAGAGAGAGAGAGAGAGAGAGAGAGAGAGATTAAGGATTCAGATAGCCCTTTCCCTACATAGCCCCATAGCCCCAGGGAATTTCCAGTTGTTCACTATCTTGCTAAATTTCCATCATTTCACAATATGCCAAGGCTGGGGACCAGCCTACCCTATCTTGGTGAGTCCAAAGTCTTGTACCTAATTTGTTTTCTAATCTAACTTGCATTACCATCCAAAAAGATCTTTAGACGTCTCTCAAACTTATGTGGTTTACACCTCTTTAGTGAGTTTCCTTTCTGCATCTGGTAAAGAAGAAAAAAATACAACTGTAAGTATCTAGTCTTCAATTCCCCAAGAGACCTGGGAAGGAAATAATATTAACTGAGTAAGCAGGCAGTGCAAACAAGCAACTTCCAAAAAAAAAGTGAGAAATGACAGAATCAGCTGGCTGCCTGGACAGTCACCCATGGATCCTCTGCAATGTTAGCACACCCCTCTTTGGCCTACATGCCTAGAATATTTGACAGACTTTACTGTGAAGCAGGATTTTTGAAGGATTCTCCCTCCTTGTCTAGGCAAGGTTTAGTAGTCACTCTTTTGTGTAGTGCTTGTTCTATTTGGGCAGCATGCCGTCAGCAATCGAGGCAAGAGCACTATCTTGCCTAGTGGCTTACTTTTGTCACAAAGAAAGTAAACTCCCTGTGGAGTTTCTTTGATGACCACAATCTTCTCCAAAGTAAATTGGTGCTGCCAGGAGCAAACATGTCTCATTGTCATTAAAAAAACAACAACAATATTATTAAAACATTTTTAATGCCATAATTCATAGTTCACTGGAGTGTTTGAAGATGACCTGTCTCAATAAAATATATCTCCTTTTAACCTTGAAAACATACTTAATATGACTACAAGTTTCATTGTAATAGGTGACTAATTACTAACGTGATTTTCCTTACTATCCTAAACAGTTGGCAATAATAACTTTCAAGAACTAGAAATTTGCATTACATTATTAAATGAGTTGTATAGGTATAATAACTTGAACAAGAGTAGAAATGTATGTACAGCATGTTTCAACAAAATTAATCTCAAATTTGTATACAAAATTTGTATACAATATACAAAGTTTCAATCCAATGTAAAATATTTAATACTAGTAGTCGCTTTTTAAAAATAGATTCAACAATCTATGATTTTTTATTTTTTTAAAAAGAAAACAAACTATCTTTTTTCACTATACGTACTAATTCAAGTTCTCAGTCCCTCTCTCCTCCCATTCCTTCCACATACCCTCCCACCCCACCCCCATCCACTCTCCAGAGAAAGGAAAGGCACATTGCTTTGGGGAAGGTCCAAGGTCCTCCCCACTATAACTAGACTGAGCAATATATCCAACAATCTACTTTTTTATCTTATCATATCTACATCCTCCCTGTATTCTTTTCAGATCAGATTCAATAACATACCTCTTTATCCTATCATATCTGAATCCCCCCTTTTTCTTTTCAAAACAAGAACTCTGAATCTAATCTCTTTTGTTCAATTTTCCTCCAGACCGTCACCAGTAACATCTTGTACCCAAGCCCCGTAAACAATGACAAATATCCATAACCCACTGAATGACCAAAAACCCACCTCTTGGGAATGTGGGCATTATATTCTTAGGTTTACTTCCTACTGTCTGGGGATGACAGCATCTTTAGCAGATCCAAAAAAAAGGGGGGGGGGGTTAATTGTAAAGTCCTGGTAGAGGTAGTTTTATCATTTGTTGTGCGGTCTTTCTGTAATGGGCAAGTCCTGGCTGGAGTACTCTGTGAGGCTGAATCATCTCAGCTAGCCACCTTGAAATTGTTCTGAGGAGTTTATGGTCTAAAAGTTGATCTTTAGGTGGTATTTTTCAGATTAATGGTACTATAATAGTCCTGGAGGAATCATCATTGTGGATCCCCATTCTTCTTTTGGAGACTTCAAAGGTCACTGTTAGGCATGCTCATCGTTCATTGCAGAAAAGTGATAGAGACTCAAATCTGAAACCATGTACAGGAAGGTAGATGAAACTTTTTCTAGAATTAGTTAGTGTTCTATATGGCAGAAAATTTAGGATATATATATATAAAATAAAATTTGTGCTTTAATAAAGCTGTTTAAGAGTTAATATAAAACCAAAGGATTATAAAATGAGTGGCAATAAAGTAATCCTTAAATATTTTTTCTTTTGTCCCATATCAGGTGACTTTTTTGACACGAGACAGAGATTTTAGATTTTACTTTAATAAGCATGCTTAGGTTTAGAGAAGGAGAGAGTCATATTCCAATTCCAAAGCCAGCTTTAATCTTTCACTGGCCTGGGATTACAAAAAGACCATTTGAATTATATGTCTGTAGAGAATAGCAGAAAGATTTATGACATTTTATGCTGTTGGAAATGTGATATACCAATAGGTTAATTTACTCCTTCTCTTAGGAAACTTTTTCTGGATGATTTTTCCTTTTTCGTCAGATGTCTCACTTGTCCAGTGGTCTTCAGATTCCTCAGTTGGATACCTTTATTCTTCTGAAAAGACAGGAGCAAAACCTTTCCCCAACCCTAATTGTGGGGAGATTCCCGTTTGGCAAGTTATAGCTGATCAAATGAAAAACATTTGTTAGTTTTATAGATTAGTTTTGATTAAACAGCAATGATGTCTGATGAGCTATCATCTCTTCTGATTAAGAGATCTCTCCTATCCAAATCACATCTTCATCAATTTTGATGATATCCATAGCTTTTCTTCTTCTGTAGAAACAAAACAAAACACCCTCCCCAATGTAACACATGTCCTGTTTTCCATTTTGAACTCAATACATCTTTCAAGTATACCGGATGCTTTAATTCCATTTTTTTATTATCCAATCTCTCTCTACAACTGTTGTTCCTTTCTCGTTAGCATTTAGAAAACTTGAAGTTGATAAAACATTATGCAATCATTTATGGGGGTCTTTATTACCCCTTTCTGTTTATTTGACATATCCTTTAGAGTGTGATTTGATCTTTCTGTAACTGCTTGCCCTGTAAGATTGTGTGGCATACCTGTAATATGCTTTATATTCTAATAAGCAAAAAACTCTTTCATTTTCTTAGAGACATATGCTGGAGAATTGTCTGTCTTTATTTGTGCAGGTATACTCATGATGGCCATAATTTCTAGCAAATGTGTGATTCCTGAATCAGTGTTTTCCCAACTTAGAGCAATCGCCCATTGAAATCCTGAAGCGGAACCAGTGGTGAGTCTACATATTATAATTTTACAAAATCTACAAAATAAAACACATCCATCTGCCAGATTTTATTCCTTTGAGTACCTTTTGGGTTGTTTCCTGCAGGTAATGAAATTTGAACAAGAAGGACAAGAACAAGTAGGACATTTCCTTATAATTTCCTTGACTTGTTTCCAAAGGGTGGAAATATCTTTTGAAACCTTTGCTATTGACATGATGTTTTTTATGAAATTTTGAGGCCTTCACCATATTTCCAATTAATAGTTGATCATTTTCTTCATTACCATGTGCTAGAGGTCCTGGAAGGTCATATAGGATCAGATTATGTATATATATATATGATTTCTATTTCTGATTTCTTGTTGTATTTGAATAAATAACAAAGTTAATTCTGTATTATCTGGAATAAGTTCAGGAGTTTCAATATGCAAAATAACTCTTTCTGTATATTGTGAATTGGTAACTATGTTAAGAAGTCTGAAAAATCCATTAATACCATAAGAAGAGCATATAACTCTTACTTTTGGACAGAACCATAAGGGCTTTGAACGATTTTACTTAAATTTCCTAATTTGTAGCCTACCTTTTCTGATTTATTTGCATCAGTATAGAATGTAGGTTCTCCAGATGTTGGTTCCCTATACAATCAGAGGACGAATCCAATTAGTTCTCTTTATAAGTTGAATTATATTGCTTTTGGGATATTTGTTGTTAATTTCTCCCAAAAAATTACTACAAGCTCTTTGCCAAAGTTCTTTTGCCCAAAACTTGTCAATTTCATCATTAGAAAAAAGGTACTATAATTGCTGATATGTCTATTTCTGTTAATTGACAAAGTCTCAATTCTCCTTTTAGAATCAACTCAGAAATCTTTCCCACATGATATAAAACATTTTAATTTTTACTCTGTTTATGTGGTAAAAAGATATATTCTAGGATAATATCTTTACTCTTCATTAATATTCCTGTAGGAAAATGCTTAGAGTGTAAAATAACCAGAATACAATCAGTCTCTGGATGTAAATAAATGGCCCACATCTGCATCTTTTAATTTCTTTTTCCACCAAAGCCAATTTCCTCTCAACTTCAGCTAATAATTCTCTTGAACTATTTAATTCCATGTCACCATCTAAGGTTTTCAACAAATTACTCAATTCATGCTTTTTTTATTTCAGTAGTGGGCCATAGAAAGGAAATATCTCCTAGCAATCTTTTAAATTTATTAATCTTGCCTAATTTGCACCCTTGGGATCTAAATTTTTATAATCCTAATTTATATCCTAACTAATTAATGGAATCTCTTCTTTGTATTTTTTCCAGGAGGAATGTGTAATTCCCAACAAGGAAGAAAAATTTTCATTGTATCTTCAAACATTCTTTCTAAAGTATCCACATTTGAACCAGCTCATAAGTTGTCATCTATGTAATGGTAAACTATCGATTAAGGAAAATCTTTATGGATCATTTTCAACAGCTGTCAAAGAAAATATTGGCATAGTGTCAGCCTATTTAACATTTTCTGTGTGAGAATCTTCCAGTGATATCTCTTAACATGCTAAGAAGTATTATAAGTAGGCACTGTGAAGGCATATTTTTCTGTCTTTTTCTTGTAAAGGTAGAGTGAAGAAACAATCATTTAAATTAATAACTATAAGAGGCCATACTTTAGGTAATAGAGAAGACAAAGGAATTCCAGATTGTATGTTGGGTTCCGGTATCAGCCTGGACCCTAAATTATTTCTTCAGACCAGAGGGGAGGTGTGGGATTAAAAACACAACTCACATGGCTTTTTCAGGACAGAGATTCTCAGTGATCCCTCATGAAATCCTGAGTTCACATCCTGAAAATTCCTCTTATTAATTATCCAGACAGCCTTTATACCAAAACACAAACTGACGATGAAGTTCATTAGCATCCTGTTTCCTAGGTAACCAGGCAAATGTCTCTGTTACATTTTGTTACATCTCCCTATCTTCCTGCTTTGTATGCCAGCTCTGTCACATAGGCTGAATTAGCATCTCTATCCCAGGCATCCTCCACATTACAAAGAAGGAGCAGAACAGCATCCTAACCCTTTGTTAGGGAGGTGACCCCCTCCTGTGTGACAGGTGCAAGCTATGGCCTGAGATTTTGGTCACCATACCGTGTAGAAACAGGAGCCTACAACTGCAGAGGGACCATACGCTGAATAAGCTTGTTGGCAGTGCTTAGATCTGTTTCCATTCTCCTTTTTCCAGTTTTGTTTTTAATAACAAATACAAGAGAATTCCAAAGGTTGGATGATTCTTCAATATGCTGGAGATTTAGTTGCTCCTTTACCAGCTGCTCTAAGGTCTGCAGTTTCTCTGTTGTTAAAGGCCATTGTTTAACCCATACAGGTTTGTCTGTCAACCATTTTAAAGGTAGGGCTGTCTGTGCCTTTGGAAGATCAGCAGCTGTTTTGCCCAGTTCTTATACAACCTGAATGGTCAATGACTGTTCTTTATAATACCTTGTAATATTTTCCCCACGAAAGTATATTAATTTATGGTTTGTTTCTGAGATCAGAGAAATGTTAATCTTAGTATCCATTGCTGAAACAAATCATGTTTCCATAAATTCATTGCTTTTTTAGCCACATATGGTTTTAATGTTTTTCTCTGCCCTTCTGGTTCTTGACATTTGACCTATCTCATGCTCTGTTTTACCTGAGATAAAGTTCCAGTTCCTAAAATCTGAACATTTATATCTTGAAGAGGCCAATTTGGATGCCAGATTCTGGTGCAATTATTGTGACATCCGCACCTGTGTCTATAAGACCTTCAATGACAATGCCATTTATTCATATTTTTAACTTTGGTCTTTGCTCATTTATAGGAGTTTGTCAAAGTATGTTCTTTACAGATTCTCCTGATTTTTTGTTCTCTCTTCTATAGCTGTTCTATCATCCAGAGCAATTTGATTTCTTATAATAGGCATTAGGTTCTTCAATTGCTCTGGGAAGGAGATTCCTCCATGGTTACAGGAAATGACTACACCTTTGGCATAGCGGACTACAAGAGCCCTTTCCCGATGGCAAGGGTTGTCTTGAATATTCCTTGCTGATCTAAATTTATTGGTTCAGTGTTTGCTTTTGTCACGTTTTCTGCATATTTCTGAAGGGAAGGGCATTCTGTTTGGATTACACTTATAAAAAAACACTGTTTCTAGGGATGCCCTGTTTACAGTTTTAGGAGACCATGTTTACCACAACTGAAACATCTGATATTTGATTATTCTTTAAACCTCTGGAAATCACCTCTCCTATCCAAGCATCATCATGGTCATGAGATTCAATATTAGTTGTATCTCAAATTCATTCCCCCTAGGGTGCTGATCTTCCCTTTAAAGGCCTAATTATTCATTTGCATTGTGAATTGGCAGTTTCAAAATCCAGAGTTTCTCTTACTATTTTTCTAGCTTCTGAATTTGGTACCATTCTATTTATGGCTGAAGACAATCTTTGTAAGAAATCAGTGAAGGTTTATTTGGGGCCTGTACTACTTTAGTAAATGATTTGATTTTCTTTCCTACTTCTTCAATTCTGTCAGAAGCATTCAAAGATTTTGCATGGCACGAAGTCAGGGTATACCCACTTAC
This sequence comes from Myodes glareolus, assembly GCF_982192425.1. Lineage (NCBI taxonomy): Eukaryota > Metazoa > Chordata > Mammalia > Rodentia > Cricetidae > Myodes > Myodes glareolus. The sequence goes on from NC_142031.1 coordinate 16,131,065, forward strand.
AGAAGTTGGCGTTCTATATTTGCATAATTTCCCTCTCCAAGAAGTTGATCTTGGGAGATTTCCATCCCTCTAGCCATACTTTATTTTCCAATGGTTTTAGACTCATCTTTCTACCATATCCTTCATTGTAATTGAGGATTAGGATCCAAGATTTCTGTAACCAAGTCTTTCCAGTCTTGAGGGATGATTCTATTCTATTACATGTTGACCATGAGTTTAACATTTGCTTCACAAAAGTGAACACATGCCATATGAGACTATTGCCTCCTTAAATCTAACATTCACAGCCAGGTGGTTGTGGTACACACCTTTAATCCACACTCGGGAGACAGAGGCAGGCAGATCTCTGTGAGTTTGGGGCCAACCTGGTCAACAAGAGCTAGCTCCAGGACAGGCTACAAAGGTACAGAAAACCCTGTCTCAAAAAAATCTAACATTCACACAAGAGTCCAATCAGTTCTTATACAGTCTTCAGGATATTTATCATTTGGAAATCCTTGTAGGGGGTACTGGATAAATTAAAGTTGGTTGTTTGAAATCCTTAGGCTGTTCCTCTTAAACATACAACATAATGCTGAAATTGGTTCTCCTTTAAATTCTTCTGTCTGGATCTGAATATCTCTATGATATGTTTTAATACGTTTTTCTAAATATGGTATATTAGCACTCATATTAACCAGCTTTTTTAGTGATAAAACAAGTCATAAAATTGACAATGCTTATAATTGACATTATATAAATCCTATTTAAGTTAGTTGTCCTCTCATTTAATTGTTCCATTTTCAAACTGCCCATCATAGTATCATACAGAGACCTCACTCCCTCTATTGGATCAGTGGTCTTCATTTTTATTGTGGGAGAAACTTTGTCTGTTTAACTTAATCTTTCCTTTAAGAATTCTCAATGGTCTCACCAAATCTCCCGGCAATGATGTTCAAATATGAGGCCAGTTGCTGCTGCCTACATAGAACAGTAGAAGCCTGAGTGGGTTCCAAGGCAGCTACTTGGTTCCATGGTAGCCTGAGAAGGGGGTCCAGGGAAAGCCCACTACTCACTGGGAGAAAAGAAGCCAAAGATCCAGCATTCTGCACAGGGAATGTGCAAAAGCCGTTAATTCCTGTGGCGTTTGGAGCCCAAACCCCTGTGAATTTTGCTGCAAAGAGGTTGCAACAGAAAAGTCCTAATCTTTCTTAGAGGGTTGGAAAAAAAGAGAGGAGAACCTAACTGGCAAGGTGGTGACTCCGGCGGGAGCCCCTGCATACAGCTTTTGCAAGTGCCAGTGGCTGCAAAGCCACGGTCAAGCAACTTCTTCATGATTTTATGCTCCATGTTGGATGCAGGTTAGTGAGAATTCAAACTGATCTTAAGAAAAAAAAAAACTCAGAGTCATATATCAGGGTAAATGATGAAAGATCCGAGAAATAAATGAACCAGCCACTAGAGAGATTGTTTTACCTCTCCCAACCTCAGACTGAATGGTTGCGCTCCTGTCTCTTACCACCTTATATTCCTCTCTCTGCCTGGCCTTATCACTTCCTGCTTCATCTCCCTAGCACTGGGGTTAAAGGTGTGTGCCTCCTAAATACTGAGGCCAAAGGCATGAGATCCCAAGTATTAGGATCAAAAGTGTGTGCCACCACTGCCTGACCTCTATGGTTAGTTAGTGGCTAGCTCCAATCTCTGATCTTCAGGCAAGCTTTATTTGATAGAGCACAAAATGTCACCATAATTACTAAATTTATTTATTCATTATTTATGTGAGTGTGCGCATCTCTGAATCTTGGCAGATGTGTGAAAGCTGGAGGCTGGTTTGCAGGTGCTATTTCACTCCTATTATGTGAGTCCCAGGGATCAAACTCAGGTCCAGGCTGGGCGGCAGGTACCTATTGAGCCATCTAGCCGGCCCTAAGCACCTTTCTAATGATCCAGTTGCCCTGCCAGAGGTCTCTCTTCACGACATGCTACTATCCCTGGCTGGTGGAAGACACAGTTGTGCTATACTGCATCTGTTTTCTTCTCTCGTCCTCCACTCACCACTGGGACGACTCTTTATGTTTGTTTAGAAGTATGGTTCCTCGAAAAGGATTCAGTGTTTGTGGAAATCTGTGTGTGCTAAATTATACACATGATGCTGCACTGTACACCCCACCCCGTTTTTTTTTTTTTTGTGTGAGAAGACTACAAATTAGCAGAGGCTCCTGGCTCCTTTGCCAAAACCAGTCTGGCAGAATGACAGGCCTGAGGAAGGAGCTTGGATCTAAGGAGATAACAAAAGATCCTAAGCCAAGCTCTGTAGGAAGCTGGGGACAACCTAGACGGCAGGGTGCAGTTATGGGGAGCTGAGCCAAGGGTCCTGGAGCAGGGGATGAGCAGGGTCAGACCGTGGGTGGAGGTGGAGGAAACTGTTCTTTTCTTTTCTCTCATCATGTAGCCTAGGCTGGTCTCAGATTCAGGCTTCTCCTCAGCCTCCTGGCTCACATGCTCCCCCTGGCACACGTTGAGGGCCTTCAGACTAATCCAACTTCCAGGCTCGCCAACATCAGCCAGGGCTTGCCGGGCTTATTCATTCCTGCTTAAAGGGAAGCATGAGGATTAAGACATGGCAGGTAGAAAAGACAGAAAGACAAAACCAAAGACAGAGACACAGAATAGAGTTGGGATCTGGTAAATACTGACATTCACCCCATGTTTATTTTTCATAAGCTTTATGTACCCCGGTAAAAAGAGGAGGGGCAAGGGAAGAGGCTTCTTTACCAAGATACAAAGAACAAAGAAAGTTTTCACCTTCTCAATACCCAAAGCATCAAGTAACCACGTTCTAGGTCAAAACATTTTGTCAGATGCCACACCTTGGGCCAAACCTTTTTTTACATAGTCTTGAAGAAGCAAGAATAGGTCTGAACTCTCTGACCTTTAGTCAAGGAAGAAAGAATCCACTTCTGTGGGCTCCCACATGCCTAAATGCTGGAGTTATAGGTTCAGGCTACTATACCTAGCTAGAGAATTTTCTAGACTTTGCCTTTCTTCTGTTTTGCTCCTTGATTCTGAGATGACCAAGCTTTAGAGGTGTGATGATGTCACCAGAGCGCTTAGGGTCAGAGGCTGGACCCTGGCAGCCCTAATGAGCCAGGTTCAGTCACCCAACCACAGCAGGCCAATTAAAGGGAAGCCTCAGGAAAAGAGCAGAGAATTATAAAATCAATGTAGCCACGGTGGGAAGAGGAGTAAAGGGGCCCAGAGAAGCCCAATTCGTCTTCAGGGTCTTGACATGAGAGTGCAAGAGGTTTGTCTAACTCAGCATCCCTGGTCAAGACGTGGTCCTGCGTATCACTGACCCACTGTCCCCTCTGCTCTGGCCACCCCCAGAAGGTGGTCTGACGAGCTTTCAGAACTGTGTGAGTCAGATTTTTCTAGAGTTTCCCAGGGAAATTTCCATTTCTCGAGACCTTCATGGAAGGGTGGGGCACAAGTGTCAACTCCATCTAAGACCCCAGAAGGATACCATATTTCCTATGTAAACAGAAAGTACGTTGTAAACAACTTCCAAAACTCTAGAATTGACAGAGATGTCTCACTGCCTGGACAGTCACCCAAAGTTCTTCTGTAGTGTTGCGGGCACCCATCTTCAGCCTACTGGCTCATAGTATTCAGCAAACTTAGTCACTACTCACTTAAAAATTAATGCTGACTTTGGAGTTGGACGATGGATCTACCCTTCCCTAAATCCAAGTATGTTGTTAAAAGAAAAATTAGGAGTTTCTGTCTCATGTCAGGAGCCATCTGGTGTGGAACAGAAAGACAAAAGACTTTAGGAAGAATTCTACTTTTCTCCTTGCTTATTTTGTGTATATCATATCTTTCATTGAATATGTGTCCATATGAATAATGTTTAAATCTTCCATAATAAACAGTAGATTTTTTCTGCAGTAATCTTTGAAGTTTTCAGAAATAAGATGGGGCCCCACAACAACGACTCCACCTTATTGATAAGATGTCATGATGCTGATAGTGGTACTATAAGACTGGTTTTGGGTACCAGATGCGCACGATAGTTCCAACTTGGTTAGCTGAAATAGTGCACCTTTTTACAATGTTCTGGCCAGAACTTCAAATAAGAACTTCAGAAAAAACCTATCAACTACTCAGACTATTTACAATTATACCAGACAGTAATCTTTAAACTTAAACATCATTTTAGTTTTTCAGGAACCCATAAAAAGAACATTGTCCCATGACAGCTGGAAGAAATTTTAGAAGATAATGACCCTTCTCCCAACAAAGTTTGTCTTCAGGCTTAGGGACATCAATTAGGGGTTGATTATAACTGGTATAGGGTTGGGGTTTGTAGGCTTACAATTTGTAGGCTTAGGGATCTCTCAAGAAAGGAAACTGAATGGGATAATAGGTGGATTAGTGTGAGCTTACTCACGCGAATAATAATAATAATAGTGAGCAATAGAGTGAATACTTGTGAGCTATTATTTATAGACAATTTTCATTGGTATAGATTTTTGTATAATGGTACAAATTCAAAATTTATTTGTTAAGTGAATATGCTTTGTTTTCTGTTTACAATATTTGTACACCTATGAAAAGTTATTCAGTCAGATTGTATGCTTGCATGTTTTCTACCTCTGTTTAATATGTTTTGTATATTTATACAGTTTTAGGATATATTTATCATATTGCATTATGCATTTCTGCCTCTAATCAAGATACTTATACATTGCTTATGTTTTGAGGCCATTTTTTATTTGCTGCACAGTTGTTTAAAGATTGCATAATATTCTGACATGAAGTCTTAGTCTTTAAGTTATACAGATATTAAATATTATAGGTCAATAGTCATCCATGTTTGTAATATTTATATTTAGACTAATCAGGTTCTTTACATACCTAGAGCTTGTATTCTGCATAGATAGATAATCTTCAACCACTTCAAAGAACTGTAGAATATGGCATTTAAATAACTTAGAGTTCTGTTGATGGAGACATGATTGCTCCTGGCAGCACCAATCTATTCCCAAGAGAATGTTGAGCACCAAAGACACTCCGCTTGGAGCTTGTTTTCTTCTTTGCAAAACTGGCCTTTGGGCAAGGACCTGCCCCATCCTTGACCACTGACAAAATGCATGGTGTTCAGCATGGACAAGCAGGATACAAGCAAAAAAAAAAAGACTGTCATATCTTGCCAAGACAGGGTAAGATGGTTCTGAAAATTCTTCTGCCTCTGAAAATGGTCTGTCAATTACTCCTGGCCTTAGCCAAAGTTGATTGCTTCAACATTGCAAATGAGACTTCTGGTGATTGCCCAGGTAGCCAGTTGTCTCTGTCATCTACTGCACATTTTGGAGGCTGCCTGATTGCACTTCCTGCCTGTTCAAGTAATAATATCTTCCTTCTCAGGCATTCAATGGGGTTGAAGACTAGATAATCATAGTTACTTTCCTCTTATGACTTAGTCATGCCATTTCTAATACATGACTTAAACTCTTTAGGATAGAATAATTATTAAAACATTTAGCATATGTTTCTTGCTTAATATTGCTTATGCTGGTTGTAATTCTAATTTTTATACTTGATATCTGTCTTATTCTATAATGTTTTGTATTGTGTTTGGAACTCTCTCGTTTAGACAAAAGGGCAAGGTGATGGAGAACCTCCCTCAGCCAATGGCTTTTGAGAGGCTGAGTCAGGTTGGGCGTGGTCTTGGGTACCAAAAAGTGTGTGGTTCTGCCTGCTCACTCACTCACTCCCCTCTAGCCACACCTGGATGTTGGATTCTGTTCCTGTTCCCTGTAGTGATCTGTGAGTTTCCCTTTAATAAAGAACCCTTTATTATATCATATTCAGAGGTAGTGTGGGATTTATTTATTTGTGTCCCCCCTATCTGATGCATTCTCCTTCATGAACTGGGTTTATCTCCATGAGAACACATTCATTCTGGTGGATCAGCCTACTGCTCTATCAACTGAACTCTCCCTGCATGATTCCTGTGGGCCACAGCAGGAAGCATTTTTGGGAATGAGTTTTGAGGTTGTTGGAATTTTTTTGTGGGCATGACACTGGAAGCTAATTTTTCATGCCAGAGATCTGACTATTGCACAAGGCTCAGACTCCAGCATCAGGGTGACTTCATGAAGTTCATCATTCCAAGCCTCAAATCCCAAGTTTTCATTTCTGAGGAGGGTGCTTAAGGGCTGCTAAGGTGTTCCTGTGAGTTGCAAAATCACTATTCGATGGTGAGAGGAATTAAAAATCTCATCTCCTATTTGAAGCATGACTAATAAAACCAAGAGAGAGAGAGAGAGAGACCGGGGTTCAACCAGAAGATTTGATAAGCAAAACATCCAGCACTGGCTCTTACCTTGACCTCAGTTTGAAATGGCGATCCTGCCTCCAGAAATCTCAGAATGAGACTGTTTGAGAGCTGTTTCCTCCCATTTTATAATCATCTCTAGGGATGGGATTAAAGGCACCTACCACCTGGTTTCTATGGCAAACTAGTGTGGCCACTGGGATTAAAGGTGTTTGTTACCACTACCTGGTCTATAAGACTGACCAGTGGGGCTGCTTTACCCTCTGATTTTCAGGAAAGCTTTATTTATTAAAATAAAAATGAAATGCCATTACATTTCCCCTTTTTGTCTAAATGAAAAAGGAGGATATAACTAATATAAGAAAAACTGTATACAATAAGTACAATAACTAGATACAATATATAGGCAATAAATACATTAACAACATCTAGTCCATTTGCATGTGACATATTCAGATAAAATACTCTGTAACTATCCTGTCTTTGTGAATCCAAAATCTTATACCTGATTTACTTTCTATCATAACTTGCTTTCTGTGACTCGCACACTATAACTATGTAGTCGTCAACTCTCTCAGAGACCCAAGAAGGAAATAGTATTAACTGGGTAAGGGAAAAGTGCGAGCAAGCAACTTCCAGAAAATGTGAGTAATGACAGAAACAGCTGGCTGCCTGGACAGTCACCCAAAGTTCCTCTGCAACCTTGGGACATACATCTTCAGCCTACAGGCCTAGCTTATCTGACAGAATTTTCTGTCAAACATAATATTTTTATGTCTTGCTTATCTAATTAAGACAGCATACTGTCAGTGTCTAGGCAGGGATATTTATTTTATTTTATTTTGCTAACTGACTTACTTTTGCCACAAAGAAAGTAAATTCCATGTGGAGTTTCTTTGATGCCCATTATGTTCTCTGAAGTAGATTGGTGCTTCCAGGAGCAGACCTATCTCATTGTCATAAAAAGAAGAACATAGGTTACTAAAACATTTTAAATGCCATATTCTGTAGATCTCGGAAGTGTTTGAAGATGAACTGTCTATCTAAAATATCTTTGTTTGACCTTGAAAACATACCTAATGTGACTACAAGTTAGATAATACTAGGTGATTAATTGGTAGACTCTATTTTTTATTACCCTAAACAGTTGGTAATAATAATTTTCTAGAACTAGAAATTTTCTTTACATTATTGAATGAGCTGTATAGGTACAATACCTTAAACAAGAGAAGAAATGTATTTACAGTATGTTTTAACAAAATTAATCTCAAATTTGTATCAGTATCCATAATTTGTATACAATATTCAAAAGTCTAATCTAATGTTAAAGATTTAAAACAAGTAGTTTCTTTTTAAAAGCTGACTCAATAATCTACCTTTTTATCTTATTATATCTATATCCTCCCTTTTTCTTTTCAGAGAAGATTCTTATCACATCTATAATATTCATAATCCATTGAACAACAAAAACCACCCACCCATCTTTTGGGAATGTGGACATCATGTTCTTAAATTTACTTCCTGTTGTCTATGGGTGATAGTATCTCTAGGGCATCCTGAAAGAAAAATTTGGGTTAATTGTCAAATCCTGGGAGAGGTAGCTAAATCATTCAGTCTATGCATCATGGGAAAGTTCAGGGTTTGTCTCAAGTCCTGGCTAAAGGAGTCTGTGAGGCTGGATCATCTCAGCTAGCCACCTAGAAATTGTTCTGAGCAGTTTATAGCCCAAAGTCGACCTTTAAATAGTGCTATCAATTGAATGACATCATAGGAACCAGGTGGAATTGTTGGTGTGGGACCCCATCTTCTTCCTGGAGACTTCAAAGATTACTATAGGAAAATTTATTATTTACTATGGAAAATTTAAACATTATTTATATCAAAATGGAAAGTCTGAATTTCAATAGACATATATTCAAAGAAAGGTACTATAAAGATGAAAATAGGTATGGGGAGAAGTAAAATTTATGAAAGCAGAGTTTTGATAACCTTAGTCCTTAGGTTTTTATTTTCCTTCTGTTCCACACCAGGTGGCTCTTGATATGAGACAGAAACTCTGAAATTTCCTTTTAACAACATGCCTAGATTTAGAGGAGAGCCACCATTCAACTCCAAAGCCAGCTTTGATTTTTAAGTGAGTTGTGATTCCCCTTATACTGAGAAGTAGGGAATGTGTCTATCTAGGTAGCGGGATTTTACCCTGCAGAGGATATTGTTACCATAAGTCAGATTTCTCCTTGCTTGGTGATTTCTTTTTGTGATATCTATCTTTTCTTCTTCAGGCATTTAGATGTCCAAGGTCTCTCAAATTTATGAAGAGGAATATTTTCCAGCAAAGACAAAAACAGAACCCACTCCCAACCCTTATGAAGTTTCCTTACAACCTGTAGGATTGTCTCCTCTGCGGATGAGCTTTCATTTCTCTTTCTCAAGGGGTTTCTCTCTTTCAAACCGAATCTTTTCTAATTTTGATGGTATTCATAGCTTTTCTTCTCTTGTGGAAACAAGAGTGAAACTTCTTCTCCAACATAGCACATCTGGTTTCCATTCTGAGGTTAACACATCCTTGAAACACACCAGCTGATTTAATTCAGAAGTCTTTTTTTATTATCCAATGTCTCTATGCAGCTGTTGTTCCTTTCTCATTAGCATTAAGAAAACTCACAGTTAATAAAGCATTATGCAATCATTTCTGGAGGTCTTTTTTATCCCTTGTTTAACATATCCATTATAGATTGAGTAGATCTTTCTATAACTGTCTGACCTGTAGGAATATGTGGTATACCTGTAATATGTTTTATATTATAATAAACAAGAAACTATTTTATTTTCTCAGAGATATATGCTGGAACATTGTCTGTCTTTATTGTGCATTCAAACCCATGATGGTCATAACTTCTGATAAATGTTTGATTACCGAATCAGCCTTTTCTGAACTCAAAGCAGTTGCCCATTGAAAACCTGAATAAGTGTCAATGGTATAATGTACATATTTTAATTTTCCAAACATCCCATCTTCCAGATTTCAGTACCCTTTGGGTTTCTTCCTGAAGGTAATGGTGTTTGGTTATACAAAGAACAAGTAGGACATCTCCTTGGTTCGTTGCCATGTAATGAAAAAGTTATTTTTTAATTTTACTATTAACCTGATTTTTTAATGAAATTCTGAGGCCTTCAGCACATTTCCAATCATTGATTTCTTCATTTCCTTGTGCAGCCCCCATGGGATCAAATGTGTTTTATGCAGATGGGTTGAAGCCTATTCATGATTATATCTTAAACCTGAATGAATCATGAAGTTACTTCTGTATCATCTGGTATAAATTCAGTGGTTCCAATATGCAAAACATCTCTTTCTGCATATTGCGAATCAGTAACTATGTTGAAAGTTTCCTTAAAAATCCCTTAGTACTATGAGCATAGCATATAATTCTGCCTTTTAGACAAAATCATAAGGGCTTTGTTCCATTTTACTTAAATCTTCTGATTTGTAACCTGCCCTTTCTATTTTATTTGCATCAGTATAGAATGTAGGGGCTCCAATTGTTGGTGTGTCTCATACAATGTGAGAAAGGATCCATTTAACTCTCTTTATAAGTTAAATTCTCTTACTTTTAGGATAGTTGTTGCTAATCCCTCCCCAAAAATTAGTACAAGCTCTTTGCCAGGGTTCACTGTCTTCCCCTAGTTTGTTAATTTTATCATTAGTAAAAGGTATTATAATTTCTGCTGGGTCTATTTCTGCTAATTGATGAAATCTCAATTTTACATTTATAATTAATTCAGAGATGTTTTCCACATAATATTTTAATTTTTTACTAATTTTATTTGGTAAAAAGATACGTTCCAAGATAATATCTTCCTTCTGCATTAAAATTCCTTTAGGGGAATATTTGGAGGGCAATCTGACCAGAATGGAGTTAAGTTTCGAATCCACATGATCCACATGTGCTTTCTGTAATTTCTCTTCAATCAAAGTCAATTCTCTCTCAACTTCAGCTGAAAATTCCCTGGGACTATTTAAGTCTTTATCACCATCTAAGGTTTGGTTTAAATGAATTATTTGATCAGTTTTGATCCCAGTAGTTGGCTGTAGATTGGAAATGTCTCCTAGCAATTTTTGGAAGTCATTAAGAGTCTGCAATCAGTCTCTTCTAATTTGCAATTTTTGTGTTCTAATTTTCTGTAAACCTACTATATATATATATATTTATATAATTGATAGAATCTCCTCTTTGTATATTTTCCAGAGTATTTGTAATCCCTAACAAGCAAAGCTTTCTTTCCTTCTTCAAATATTATTTCATTTCTAAAGTATCTACACTTGAATCAGATAGCACGGTGTCATCCATGTAATGGTAAACTATAGATTCAGGAAACTGCTAATGTATCATCTCCAATGGCTGACTTATAGAATATTGGCACAGGGTGGGGCTATTTAACATTCCCCATGGGAGAATCTTGCATTGATATCTCTTAGCAGGCTGAGAATTATTATTAATAGTCACTGTGAAGGCAAATTTTTCTCTGCTCTTTTCTTGTAAAGGTATAATGAAGAAACAATCTTTTAAATTAATGACTATAAAAGGGTATCTTTAGGCAATAGGGAAGGCAAAGGAACGCAGGATTGTAGAGGGCCCATTGGTTGAAACACCTTATTAATAGCTATTAGATTTGTTACCGTTCTCCATTTTCCAGATTTCTTTTAAACAACAAATACAGGAGAATTCCAAAGGCTGGTTAATTCTTCAATATGTTGAGCATCTAGTTGCTCCTGTACCAGCTGTTCTAAAGTCTGCAGTTTCTTTATTGTTAAAGGCCATTGCTTAACTAATATTGTCTGTCAATTATTTTAGAGGTAGGGCCATTGGTATATCTGAGAGTTTATCAGTTGTTGTTCTGTGTCTTTATACAGCCTGTATGGTCAGTGTCTGTTTTTAATAGTACCTTATAGTATCCTTCCCAGAAGCATGAGTTGGTTTATGTTCTGTTTCTGAGACTGCAGGAATGTTTATCTGGTTATTCCATTGTTGTAACAGATCACGACCTCATAGATTCACTGCTATATTAGCCACATATGCCCTTAGCCTTCCTCTCTGTTCTTCTCTGGACCTATACATTCAACCTATCTCAGGCTTTGTTTTACCTGAGACAGTTAAGGTTCCAATTCCTAAGAATTGAACATCTGCCTCCTGAAGAGGCCAATATGGATCCCATGGTTCTGGAGTAATTATAGTCACATCTGTATCTTTGTCTAAATAATTCTTCAATTTTAATGTTATTTATTCATACTCTCAGCTTTGGTTTTGTCATTGATATAAGTTTGCCAAAATATACGCTTTCTATTTTCTGTTGGAATTTTTGATTCATCCTTCATGGTTATTCTATCATTCAGAGAAGTATGGTTTTTATAACAGACATTGTATTTTCTAATTCTCCTGGAGAGGCATGTCCTCCACAGTAAATGGAAATGACTGGACCCCGTTCAACCTAGGGTCCTGCAAGAGGCTCCTCAAGGAGTTTCCTGATGATAACGGGTTGCCTTGATTGTCAGTTTTGGCTCTACACTTTGCCACATCTTCTGCATAACCCAGACGGTTGGGACCTTCTATTTGGGTGAGTCCCAGAAGAAATATTATTTCTAGGAATGCCCTGTCTACAATCCCTTCTCAGATGGTCTATTCTACCACAATTAAAGCATTTGGTATTTTGGTGTCTCTTCATACCTTTGGAAATTGTTTCTACTACCCAAGCCTCTGTGCTATGGCCAAAGGACTATATTGGTTGTGTGTCTGATCCATTCATCCATTGGTGTTGATTTGAACTTTAAGTATGTTTTTACATTCTAGTTAGGATTTTCAAAAGCAAGACACTTAATGAGCACTTGTCTAGCTTCTAGATCTGCTACTCCTATTTGTACAATTTTAGTTAATCTTTGCAGAAAGTCACTAAATGGTTCTCTTGAACCTTGTATAACCTTAGTGTATGTACACACACACACACAAACACACACACAAACACACACACACACACACACACACACACACACACACACACACACACACATATATATATATATATATATATATATATATATATATATGATTCTATTGTTTTTCCTGGTTCTTGAATCTTGTGCCAAGCATTCAAGGCTGCTGTATAACATAGGGACAAGATGTGTTCATTGTTTGTATCTTGACTATACAGATACAGCATAAGAATTCTCACCAAAAATTTGATTTGGGGAGGCCTCAAAACCTCTGATTCTACGTTGATGCTCAAGGGCCTTAGCCTCTTCTCTCCAAATTTTCTTCCCCTGAAGCTATGGACCATGGCCTAGTACAGCTGAGAGCAGTTGAAGCCAATCATGTGGAGTGACCTTATTTCTCGAAGCCCATGTCTTTACCACCTTCCTCATATAAGCCATAAGATACGACTGCTTGCTTAATATCTTTTAGATCATTCATATGTATAGGTTCCCACTTACATTCTGTATATCCTTTTGGGTATTGAGTATTTTGGCTTTTCTGTGGTAATAACAAGATAAGTAGCTAAAACTCTTGGTAAGTCATCTCTGACTCTGACAGGTACAGGCAATGCTAAATCTCTACTTCTGTCTTTTTCCTGTACCTCCTCTCCTTACTTATCAGTTCTGACAAGTTTCTCAATCGATTCAAATCTTTTTAATTACTGTCTTTTGTAAAGTCTGAATCTCTTGACCTGTGAATATTTCTAATGATTTCATCAAATCAATTAATTTCTTGTTCTCATTCAACACATGGGATTCCAAGTTTTTAGATTTTTCCATTAATGATGTCTTCTCATCATTAGAGATTGTTTGAATGGCATGTAGACTAAAGGCATGCACTGCCCGGTTTCTATGGCAAACTAGTGTAGCTACTGGGATTAAAGGTGTGTGTTACCGCTGCCCAGTCTGTAAGGCTGACCAGTGGGGCTGTTTTACTCCCTGAACTTCAGGCAAGCATTATTTATAATAATAGAAATGAAATGCCACTGTATCTATTGGCCAAAATGTCAAAAGAAAAGCTCTCTTCTGGGGGTTAGCTCGGTTTTTAAATTGTTTTTTATTGCAGTTTGTCTTTATATGTGAAAAAGTTACCAGATTTAAAACAGGCAGAGGAAACAGCCCAGACAGACAAGTGAGTGTCTTTACTTGTTGGCTCTGTTCCCACAGATGTACCCAGAACTGGGGGACCTCACTGGTTTCTGACTGTTCCTTTCCAGGCAAAGAGAAGTGTGGAGCTGTCAGGGCATCTTAAGGATCTGTGCACAGCTTCTCAGTTTGACAAGTGCAGGAGTTTATTTTTGCTCGGTGGGCAGCTTTGCACACGCCATGGCTCTGGCAGTCTTCCGGAAGTGGGTCTGCGCCAGGCGTGTGGGCACATGGTGCCATACACCGTAATCTCTGTTGTCTTTAAGTTCAAAGTGGCAGAGCCTTGACAGAAGCAACTCCACTTTCTTCTGCTGGTTTTGGCTTCCACCTCGCCCTACTGGCCAGGAAAAACAGCCTGGGCCTGGCGGCAGAGAGAGAGAGAGAGTCCTGCCTTTGACAGGGATGGCAGCTGTAGTGGTTGGACACTGCTTGACATCTGTGTCCCCTCTTAATTCCCAAACAAGCCCTAGCAGGAGGCTCTGACAAGGAGCTCCACTTGAATAAGAGAATCAAGGCTTAAAGTGGTGGGGTATTTATAGTTAGATCCGTTTTGACTGACCAGGAAGCCTGTTCGTGTGTGTATGTGTGTGTGCGTGTATGTCTCTGTGTCTCTGTGTGTGCATGCCGATGCATACATGCATATGTGTGCACATTTATGTGTGGAAGCTGTATATCAAGCTCAGGTTTTGGTCCTCAGGACACCATCTACCTTGGTTTTGGAGGCAGGGTCTCTCACCGACCTGGAACTCGCTGATTCAAGTAGGCTGGCTGGTCATGGAGTCGCAGGGATCCACCTGTCTTTGTTTCCCCAACTCTAAAGTTGTAAACAAGTGTGTGCTTCATGTGTGTGGGTTCTGGGGTTGAACACAGGTCCTCAAGCTTGGTAAGTTCTTTATGGACTGAGCTATTGTCCCAGCCCCTATACTTTTAGCATATACACTTTATATCAGTCTCATTCCACATTAAGAGATCACACATGGTTGTTAGGGAAGTACTTTATTTGTAAGAGCCTCCCAGGGGTCTCTTTGGTACTGCAAGGCAGGAAACTGCACTCAAAGGGGAAGCTGGAGGCCACCAATCTGCACGTTGAAGGTTGATGAGTGATGAGGAAAGATCAGTGTAACACACCAGGCTTGGGGTCTCCTTCTGGATGAGTACAGAAGGGCCCCCACTCTGCCTGTAGTGTGGGAGAGGGGTGTTTTATCACTGCGGGGACTTGGTTTGGCTGGGAAGGGTTGCGAGAGGAGACAATGTGTCCAGATGTTGAACAAGGCTACTCCCTCAGCACTTTGGCGACTTTCCACTGCAAAACTTGTTGGGATAGAATTGATACTTTACATTGTAGCTTTTCCGGTTCCGGTAGAAACATTCAACTGCGACTTTGTCACATTGGCACAGCTGTCTCTGACAGGAGTTCTGGTTGGCTGAAATTAGAGGAAAGCAGACACTGAGCTGACGGTTGTTAATATCCCACGGCTGCTGCTGGGGATCGGCCTGTTCTGAGGCAAGCACTGGGGCCACTGGAAAGGCAGACCCCGTCAGATGGGGACACACAGCCCGTGTGATGGGGATGCACAGTGGCCAAGCTTGGCACCGCCAGAGGTTTGCCTAGCTTCCTAGACAACCTCTTCTAGGTTTTAGTTTAGTTTAGTTTAGTTTTTGTTTTTAAGGACAGGGTCTAATGTAGCTCAGGCTAGCCTTGAACTCTACTTGGTGAGGATAACCTTGAACTTCTGATCCTCCTACCTCTACACCCTGGGCTCTAGGATTCTAGGCACACTAAACCATGCCCAGTTTACACAGTGGTAGGGATGGAACCCCGATCCTTGGGTACGTGAGGCTGGCACTTTGCCAGGTGAGCTATATCTCTGGCCCCACCTTCGTGTTAACAGACCTGCTTGTGTAAGGAAACCCAGCCTCACTGACCTCAGGATGGATGGAATTGGTGAAAACCTGTGTGGTCTATTCCTCCCCCTTAGCTGTGATTGGTCTTAAGTAATATGCAGCTTTATTCTGAATGAAGTGCTAAAGAGGAAGTCAGCAGAGGCTTCTGGGAAGTGTTCATTTCCCCTCTTCAGAGTCTTGGAGAGGGAAAGCCACCTGTCGTGGGTGGCCAAGGGCATTCTGGGAGCTCTAGTGTGACTTGTAGTATAAGCACAGATGTTGGCACCATGCCGGAGCTGAGGACCAGGCTTGATCCCGGGCTGTAGCAGTTGCCCAGATTGGCACCACACTGCCCTAGAATTCTTTCCCATCTGACAGAGGCCCCATTACTCCATGTGTCCCCACCCTGCAGGCATCATGGCTCGCTGTCCTCCCCTCCGCTCCTGCCCATCTCCCCCAGCCAGGGTGAGCCCTCTTTGTGCAGAAGTGTCTTTTGCTGCTTTGCTAAATAATAGGTCTCTGTTGCTGGGGTCCCCAAACCTGAAGACAATGGCTAGGAAGGCCCGGCTTGTCCCTGTCCCTTCTTTGTCTCATTGCTCAGAGTGGCCAACGGTCCTCTTTGAACTTTTGGCCATGCTGGGCCTTGTTTGGGGGATGGTCCAACCTTCCTCTCCCACTATGAGCCTCACTGACTCTCTTAGGACTCAGCTTAGGTACCACAGTTTGCAGGCCCCCCTGCAAGCCTCAGGCTGTACAAAACCCGTTTCTGCCTTCCCATTGGAGTCTTCTTTGAGGTTCTAAGCAGAGATAAATTCCCCTTCTGCTCCAGCACACTGCCCAGCATTTATTTGCTCAATAAACACATGAGGGCCGTTTCCCAGGATCTCAGGGTTTTTTTTACCAGAGCAGGTGATTTTGCCCCCTCGGTAGGAGAACTTGTAGGTCAGAAATTTTGTGCCACAGCCGTGTTTCTGCAGCCGGGCGTAGCAACAGTCGTGAGCAACACAGCACCTGGTCGGTGGGGGCAGAGGAGGGCATGTCCTGTTGAGGCTGCATTTTCACAGCCCTGAAATCCTGGTGCCTCCCCCACACCCCCTGATCTTTAACCCTGAGCAGAGACTCAGAAACATTGGAGGGGTCTAGAACAGAGTTCCCAATGCACTGACTGTTTTACTGGAGGGGGTACCCCACGGCCCTGAGGAAAAATACCAGGTCTGTCCTAGTCCTGACCCCACCAGGGCCCTGAGGCAACTGGTACCACTTCTGTCCTAGTCCCATCCCAGACAGAGTGAACTGAAGATAGGGGTGTCCTCACCGATCTGTCGCATCCTTGGAGGATCCCTTGCCACCCCAGCCACAGTGGCAACCATAGAAGGCATAGCTGGTCTCAGCTCTCTTTCCCGTCTTAAGTAAGATCATTTGTCTAAACTCTGCAAGGCTCCCTTGGATCTGTATTGGGCCTGAAAGGAGATGGAGAAATGGCCAGTGAAGGGCAGTGAGCCCTGTGCCCCTCCTCCGCATTGGCATCTCTCTACTGCTTCTTTCCCCACAAATGCCTTCCTCCCCATTCCCACTGAGAGAGGGCTGGGGCAATGGGAAGGGGCACTGGAGGATGGGGTGCCCTTCTCCTTAGATTACCCCCCACTCTGTTGAGTTCAGAACAAGTCTTACCAAAGGCCATGATCACAGCTGTTAGCAGCAGGAGGACCTTCATGTTGTCAGCCTGTGAACGACAAGTATAGACGACTGACCCGGGTGTTTCCTACCGGGAGTCTCATCCTCTGCCCCAGCCCCTGCTCTGCTGTCTGACTTAGCAACCCTGGAGTACAGACGTGCTCTTGCGTGGGGCTAAGTCATAGAGAGCATAGGGTGGCTTCAGACAGTGCATCACGCGTGTCACCTCTTGTCCCTTCCCTGCTCTGGGGAATATGATACAGTACCGGGAGTACCCAACACCTCCTTCAGTTCTCCTGGGAGACTGGATTCATTCCACAACACTGGGAGGCTGAAGGCAACACCTCTCCTCATTAGATACTCAACCTGCATCCCTACGTTAGAGTGAAGGCTTGGGAACTCCATCTATGGGGTCTGATTCCCAACAGTTCTTGTCCCGAACTGAACTGCACATTCTCTTTCCAAGCCATTCTAACCCCGTACAGATTGCATGTGTGCACACGTGCTCTTGAATTCTCGCTCAGCACCTTCACAAACCCATACAACATACTTGCACACAAATGCTGTGTTTTACATGTTTACACGATGGAGGCTCACATCCATAGGCTGGTCCATTAGCACACACATGCATGCACCTAGACAACCACTCAAATGCAGTCACAAGGCTGGAGTTTCTGGGCACTTACCTCTCGGGTGATGCCGCAGCTTCTTCCTCAAGGGCCTGTCTTGTTTTCCCTGAATGTCAGCTGCCCTTAAATAGCCTTTCCTTCTGCAGGGTTGGGGGGTGGTGAGACACCGGGATAGATAGGTGGGCGTGGTCAAATAGTGGACTCGTAAATAGGACACCGAAATCCCTGAGCAATCCCCCCTTTTTCCCCCTCATCATCTGGCTGGACAGCCTTGAGGGCTGGAAAATCCTCATAACATAGGTTGACACTATAATAAATCCAGCCGATTTTGAAATTCTCTGACTGCTGAGAAAAGGGCTCAGTTCCTGGCTGAAGAAGTTTCTCTATCCAATCTGGGTGTAACCAACAGGTCACCTCCTAGCAGCCACTCCCAGGAGTGGGCAAGGTCTGTGTAAGCAGTGGGAATGAGGGTGTTTGTAAGCCAGGAATGCTCCTTTTTCTAACGGATTGTGACATTTGCGAATAGGAAAGAGGACATTGATTCAGTAGTTTGTTCATTTCCTCCATTCATCATTCATTTAATCACAACAGATACATGCTAAGCCTCTGTGAGGTCCAAGGCTGCACAAACTTCTTGAGGGGGTGACGAGGACGTTCAGGAGTCAAGTTCTTGGGGCCCCACAGACCACTCCAGCACGGGAAGGATTGGATGAGCTAGATTCTCTGTTCCCCAAACAGCCCAGCATCTCCATATTCTCGTCTTCCTCCCCTTCATGGTCCTCCCCCTCTCTCATCCCATGTGATTTTCTTCTCTGTGTGGTTATGTGTCTGTGGTTGTGCCTGTGTGTGCAGGTGCATGTGTGTGCAGCTGTGTGTGCACATGTTTGTTTCTTTCTTGGAAGTGGTGAGTACTAATACTCCTCTCACTACAACAAATAATAGTCACGTTTCCCACATCTGGGGAAATGGCAGGGGTCAGCACATCCAGGGTGCAGTGGACAAGCCTCGCTGAGAAAACTACCTTCATGATCAAGGTGTCTCCCCTATCAGGAAAATAGTATTCTTGGTAGCTTTCTACTAATGCCAAAGCTCCTCAAAATGAGTAGTCTAAAGGAGGCAAGATAGAAAGACCCAAAACTGGAGTGACATGAGAAGGACCCCCTTCACCTGAGACCTGGTTGGTTTATTTTTCCTGCTGGCACAGCCAGGAAGCTCCAACACTGGTGATAACACCAGAAGTATCCACAGAGATGACGGGCAGTTTCCTTGAGACATCTCAACCGAAAATATTAAAGACAAATTCAGCCATGCCTACTGAGGACCCAAATGATTGCTAACCTTGACTTTTAGCACTTCTTATTCCCAACAACACACCTTGTAAACCCACTTTCCAACTTTGTTCATAACAGGACACCCTTTGACCTCCCAACTTGCTGTCAATTGCCCAGAGTGATGGAAACTAGAGAGGCACAGGGCCAAGTGTGACACTCCCATGAGAAGCCCACATCCACACTTAAGGATCTCTCTCTTCCCCTGGGCACCTCACTGTTAAGATCTGTGTTTGAGGCCTCTGCTTTAAGAGTCCTTCCATGAGCCCTGTTTCGCTGCCGGCTTAGCCTGATACACTTTCCAATGCAAAGCCAAGATTCCAGCTTCACCTCAGTGCAAGGCTCTATGTGGGGAGGAAGGAAGGAATGAAAGAAGGAAGGAAGGAAGGAAGGAAGGAAGGAAGGAAGGAAGGAAGGAAGGAAGGAAAGGAAGGAAGAGAGAGGGAGGGACGGAGGGAGGGAAGAAGACACAATGAAGTAAGGTGACTCCTTGCTAGCTCCTGCATTCCTCTCTGGCCAGGCTCCTCCCCGAGCACCTGATGTGAAGCCTACATCAAGGTTCAGGGAGATCTCATCTCCTTTAGAGACCTCATTCCCTGGGGTGGACATTCCCCCTTGGTTCAGCCTCTCAGATTCCTGAGCACTTACTAAGCAATAGTCAAAAGTGTCCCCCCCCCCCCGCTCCATATATCCCGGTGGCCCCACCAAGTCCAGTCTTTAGGACTCCATCAATACTAAGGACCCTGGTGACACCAGATGGAATTTCTTCATTTCTCATTTTCAGGACTTTCTCTTCGAATTCTGTCCACTTGTTTGTGTTCTTTCCCCCCATGTCTAAACCTAAGCTCTTGGGCATCTCTAAACAAGACAAGATGTCTGCTCAAATGGGAATCACAGGGTGGATGAGGGTAATGAAGACCAAAATGTGATTTCTGATGACCAGAGTCAAGATCCTCAGCAACATGCTCACAAACTAGATGTAACATTAGGTTAAAAAGGTCACACCCAGGATCCCATGGGATTCATTCCTAGAATGCAAGGATGGTTTGGTATCTGCAAATTGATGAAAGAAGGCATTTTGTGTTAACAGAGGGGGAAGCAAAGCCATCTGTCCATCTCAATAGATGTAGTATATCAACTTTGTAACATACAAACTATGTTTATGAGTAAAAAAATACCCTCATCAAATTAGATAAAATCCTAAAGGCTATGTTTGCAAAAGCCGTAGCCAATGTTCTTGGGAAGATGGAAACATTTCTAAGGCAATACAAGACTTGTCACTCATAGCAAGGTACGATAGAAGAAACATTGAGGAGGTGGGACAGGGAAAAGAAATCCCGTATCCTGAGATGTGGTTGGTTTGTCATTCCAGCTGTCAGAGTTGCACACTGCTGATAATGCCAAAATTGCCTGCATTGATGATGGGCGGTTTTTCCTTAAAACATCTCAAGTTAAAAAACATTAAAGATAACTAAACTGAGCAAATGGTGGCTTTTCTAGGCTCAAAGAACTTCTATCTCTGATTTTGTATATTTCTTCCTGACAACACCCTCACAATTCTATTTTCCAGCTTAGAATGCAGTTAAGTTTTGAATCCACATGATCCACAAGTGCCTTCTGTAATTTTTCTTCAATCAAAGTCAATTCTCTCTTAGCTCCAGCTGATAATTCCCTGAGACTATTGAAGTCCTTGTTACCATGTAAGGTTTTGTTTAAAGGAATCAGGTCATCAAGACCTACCCCAATAATGCGCTGTAGATGCAAAATGGCTTCTAGCAATCTTTGGAAGTCATTAAGAATCTGCAATCAATCTCCCCTAATTTGCACTTTTTGGGGTCTACTTTTTTGCAAACCTATTTTATAGCCAAAAGAATTAATAGAATCTCCTATTTATATTGTTTCAGGAGCAATTTGTAATCCCTGACAAGGCAATATTTCCTTTGCTCCATCAAACATTCTTTCTAAAGTATATACATTTGAAACAGGTGACGAAATGTCATCCATGTAGTGGTAAACTATAGAATGAGGAAATTGCTTGCATATCATTTCCAATGGCTGATTTATAAAAATATTGGCACAGGGGGAGGCCATTTAATGCTCCTTTGGGGAGAATCTTCTATTGATATCTCTTAACAGACTGAGAAGGGCTGTAAGTAGGCACTGTGAAGCCAAAATTTTCTCTATATTTTTCTTGAAAAGATATAGTGAAGAAAAAAGCTTTTAAATCAACAACTATGAGAGGCTATCCTTTAGGCAGTAGAGAAGGCAAAAGAATGCCAGACTGTTGAGAATCTATTGGCTGTATCACCTTATTAACAGCTTAGTTTTGTTACCATTTTCCAGATTTATTTTTAATCAAAAATACAGGAGTATTCCAACGGCTGGTTGATTCTTCAATATGTTGAGCATCTAGTTGCTCCTGTACCAGCTGTTCTAAAGCCTGCAGTTTCTCTATTGTTAAAGGCTATTGTTTAACCCATACAGGTTGTCTGTCAACTATTTTAAAGGTAGGGTGGTTGTTGCCTTTAATTTTGGTCTTTGTTTATTTATAGACGTTTGCCAAAATACTTGTTTTATAGTTTCTCCTGAATTTTTTGTTCTCTCTTCTAGAACTGTTCTATCATCAGCTGTCTTGCCCAATTCTTGTACAACCTGAATGGTCAGTGATTGTTCTTTATAATACCTTGTAATACTTTACCCAGAAACATACATTTATTTATGGTTTGTTTCTGAGATTGGACTAATGTTAATCTGAGTATACCACTGCTGCAACAAATCATGTCCCTATAAATTCATTGCTATGTTAGCCACATATAGTTTTAATTTTCCTCTCTGTTCTTCTGGCCCTATACTTTTGACCCATCTTGCACTCAACTTTACCTGAGATTATGTTCCAATCCCTATCCAGGCTGTGGTGGCACATGCCTTTAATTCCAGCACTTGGGAGGCAAAGGCAGGCTGATCTCTGTGAGTTTAAGTCCAGCCTGGTTTACGTGAGCTAATCCAGGACAGACGCCAAGGCTACAGAGAAACTCTGTCTTGATATAAAAAAGTTCTAGTCCCTAAAAGTTAAACATTTACATTCTGAAGAGGTCAGTTTGGATGCCAAGATTCTGATGAAATTATTGTTACATCCACATCTGTGTCCACCAGACCTTCAATGGCAACATTATTTATTTACATTTTAATTTTGGTCTTTGTTTATTTATAGAAGTTTGCCAAAATACTTGTTTTATAGTTTCTCCCGAATTTTTTGTTCTCCCTTCTAGAGCTGTTCTATTATTCAGAGCAGAATGGTTTCTTACAATAGGCATTAGGTTCTTCAATTGCTCTGGGAATGAGTTTTCTCTAAGAGGGCAGGAAATGACTGAACCAGATTTGGCATAGGGGCCTGAAAGTGACCACTCATGGAGTTTCCTGATGGCACAGGATTACCATGAATATTCCTCGTTGACCTACATTCATAGTCCAATGCCTGCCTTTGCCACACCTTCCATATAATCCAAAAGGGAAGGATGTTTTGAATGGATTATTCTTAGAAAAATCATTGTTCCTAGGAACACCCTGTCTACAATCCCTTTTAAGGTGACCTTTTTTGCCACAGGTATAACAATGGACATTTCAATTTTTCCTCAAACCTCTGGAAATCACTTCTCCTATCCACGCATCATCATCTTCATGAAATTCAATATTAATTGTATCTCAGATCCATTCCACCAAAGGTGCTGGCCTTGCCTTTAATGACCTTTTGTGTAGGGAACTGGCATTTTCAAAAGCCAGAGATTCAATTATTATTTGTCTAGCTTCTGAATTTGGCATCCTTCTATTTACTGCAGAAGTCAGTCTTTGTAAGAAATCTGTAACGTCTTCCTTTGGGCCATGTACAACTTTTGTGAATGATTCTTACTAAATTTACTTAATTTACCCTCCTATTTCTCCAATTCTGTCCCAAGCATTCAAAGCTGCGACATGGCATAAATCCAGGGTGTGGTCATCATATACTGCCTGCCCTTCTGTAGTAGCATAGTCTCTTCCTCCAAGAATTTGATCTTGGAAGATTTCCCTACCTCTTGCTTTACACCATTCCTCAATAGTCTTAGCCTCTTCTCTGAACCAGCACTCCATTGTAATCGTGGACCAGGCACTAAAACACTTTTAACGGAATCTATCCAGTCATTAGGGATGATTCTATTACGAACTGACCATGAGTTTAACGTTTGCCCCACAAAAGGTGACTGCATGCCACATGAGACGATTGCTTCCTTGAATCCCCTTAAATCTAACATTGGCACAGGAGTCTCATTAGCTGTAACGGATCCTCTGTATTTGACACTTCCTGTAACGTTACTGATTATATGAAGGTTGGTTGTCTGAAAACCTTTGGCTGTTCCTCTCTATTCTTATAATATAGTGCTGTGTGGTAGAATGTCCTGATGGCCCGGCATCAGAGGGATAGCAAGCAACCTCCACTAACCATGAAGCCCCCCTTGGGTTATCCCTGGCCTGGCTCTGGAATTTTCACCCAGCCCCAGGCCTTAGCTTGTGTTACATTTCCCTTTAGTTGTCCTATGTGAATTTTGAGTGAGAGTTTCCCATGGAAACAAAGCCTACGCAAAAATTAGTCCAGGGCGAGCATGTGATCAAACCGGACTCTCTGAATGTGGCTGACAATGAGGGCTGACTGAGAAGCCAAGGACAATGGCACTGGGTTTTGATTCTCCTGGACGGACTGACTTTGTGGGAGCCTAGTCTATTTGGATACTCACCTTCTTAGACCTGGATGGATGGGGGAGGACCTTGGACTTCCCACAGGGCAGGGAACCTGCCCTTAGGTTCTTAGGACTGCTCTTAGGACTGGAGAGGGAGGGGGAGGGGGACTGGGGAGAGTGGGAGGGAAATGGGAGGAGGGGAGGAGGTGGAAAGTTTTAATAAAAACAAAAACAAAAACAAAAAAAAACTTGGTTTTGGCGAATCCCGGGAAAACTGCAGTATTTCATGAATCAGGGATTTGTACCTGGCGTTGTATTATCAGAAACTTCTCTCAGTTTGTTTTGAGATGTGGAAAGCTTTCTAGCCAAAGTGTTAATATAGGAAAAATTAAGATTCTGGGAGGTGAAGGGAAGGCTTCAGTTCACCAGGACTGAGTCCTGCGGCCACAGAGCTAAGTTCATTCTCAGTGTGTCTCTGAGTCTTCATTTCTCAGAACCGTGTGAATTGTGCTGATTTGCCTCGACAATGCTAAAATTGCCTCTCCGTTAAATTCTTCTGTCTGGATTTGAATATCTCTGTGAACTGTTTCATTACGTTTTTCTAAGGCCTGTATCTTAGCACTCAGATTAACTCAAGCAAACATAATACAGCAAATCTCTGAAAAACACCCAGGGGACTGTTCAGGAAAAGCACATGTGTTAGAGGGCTGCAGGAAGGATCTGACAGAAAAATACCAAACTTGCTCAGAGTCTCAGGGAGCAGGGAGAAAAGAACGCCTAGCCAGGTTGGGCTCCAGCTTCAGTAGGAGCCCCACGTGTAGCTGCGGCCTGTGCCGGTAGCTTTTTTCATAAATTTATGCTCCAAATGTTTGGGCACCAATTGTACTACAAATAATAGAAATGCAGAGACAGATATTGTGGTTCAACCTGAAGATCAGAAAAGCAAAGCAGCCTGCCACTGGCTCTTACCTCTACTGTAGATCATGGCAATCCTCCCTCCAGGAATCCTCAGGCTGAGACATGTTCTTCCCATTCTGTAATCCTCTCTAGTACTGGGGTTAAAGGTATGAACCACCACCACCCAGCGTCAATAGCTACCTAGGGTTTCTACTGGGATTAAATGTGTGTGCCACCAATGTCTAGTTTGTATGGCTGACCAGTATGGCCGTTTTACCCTCTGATCTTCAGGCAAGTTTTATTTATTAAAATACAAATGAAATGTCACTACAGAAATGTTTAACCTTTCAACTTGCTGTGAACTATTTTCTCCTAGTGATGGGAATTAGAAAGCCGAGGGGTTACATGTGCAGCTATTGCCCAGACACGGAGCGACTCTCCTTCGAGGAGCCTCTACCCATACTTGGGGGTGTCTCACTGTTCCTTTGGGTGGGTACTTGAGTTTCAAATCTAGGTCAAAAACGCCTTTTAATGAACTTGACCTCTACACTATCCTGAAGTTCTTTTCTATGGTGTAGCCAGGAATATGGTTTTACTTGAGAGGAAGTCACGGAGGGGGAAGGAACTGCCCGGGCTGCAGGCAGCCGCGTAGAACCACTCGGTTAAGATGATGATGTTTGTGTTTCTGTGACTGCAGACAACAGGCTGTGCTCTGCCTGAGTTAGGCTGCCATCCCCAGGAAGAAAGGTGAGAGATTAGAAATGGTGGAGAGAGAGAGAGAGAGAGAGAGAGAGAGAGAGATCAAGGATTCGGATAGCCCTTTCCTGACATAGCCCCTGGGATTTCCCTAATGTCCACTATCTTGCTAAATTTCCATCATTTCTCAATATGTCAAGGCTGGGCACCAGGCTTTCATCATTAGGGCTTTTCAGGGACATTTAAATCCAAATCATTACACCAGCTGGCCAGCCTCTTTCACTTTCTCAGGCCTTTATTCCTTTCTGGAATGTGGAGAGTGTCTGTGATGTTGGAGTCCTGCAGTCTGTAGTCTAATATGCTAAGAAGGTCCTGCTGCCCCTGACAGTTTAGGACTTTGTTGATTCCACATGAAGTTCTGGATTTTGTTGTATTTCTTGCTGGAATTTTGTCGGAGATTGCATTGATAACTTTGTCAGGTTAAGTCTGGAGTGTCTTATGTGTTTCCTTATTCCTGAAGGATCGATGGATACATCGATGGGAGCAGGGAAATCAAAGCTCCCACTAGCACTGTATCTGGATTTGTCTCTGCCTTTGCATACAGGAATGTGACAGAGTTTAGTGCACATGGGTTATTATTCTGTTGACCTTCCCTGTCACCTGGGTACTCTGTGCCTTTAAGAGACAAGCTCTGCCCACTCCCAAACCCCCTTGCACCAAGGTTAGCAGATCCCCCCTCCTCTCCAGTGGGCTATCTATCTTCCCCTTCCTCTTTTGTAGAAGTAACTTATTTCCCCTCTTCTCCCCTTCTCTTCCCTTCCCTAACCCACTAAATAAACTCTACACTCAAACTTTCTCTCTGCAAGACATATCTGTCTCTCACTCTCCACAGTCTCCCACCCGCTAAGGGAACCCGCTGAGGACCCCGTGACCTGCCGATGCTCCTGGTGGGACCACTATCCCTCAAGGGACCGGTCCCCTACCACCATATCTTTATAAAAGAATAACAATATGTTATTGTCATTTTGTCTCTCTGGTGGTGTGATGCAACTCTGACCAAAAGCAATTCGAGAAGGAAAGGGTTTATTTGACTCACAGGTTACACAGGTATCATTAGGGAAGCCAGAGCATGAACTGAGAGCCTAGAGGCAGGAGCTGATGCAGAGGCCATGGAGGGCCTTCCTCTTTTTTCCTTGGTTGTCGATTTGGCAGGGTAAGGAGTGATGTCTGCTTCTTCTGTTGCTCTTAGCTCATCTGTCACTCACTTTGTTGATGTTGGTGGCATGCCTGCTTGTGTACACTGTCCAGGATTGGACTTCGACATCCCCAGGGGTCATGACTTTCCCTTGAACCTGTGAATCTGAACCCCAGCCAGACAGAGATTTTTCCTTGTTATTCAGAAAAGCATTTTGGAGTAATCGAAACTGAAACTGTACTTCTCTGCCAGGGATCTCCAGGTATAAATAACCCTAGCATCCAGAGCCACTCTGGCCTCTCCAGTAGCTTCAGCAGCACCTAGTTCTCCACTGTCCCAGGAGCCATCCCAACGGCAGGATCTGTGTCCACCCTCCGGGCCAGGACAAGACCAAGGCACCTGGGGCCTCAGACAGTCAAGGCTCTTAGCAGCCTCTCAGGTAATTAAGTTCCAATGCAGGCTCCATGGGGGTCAGTCAGGACTGCAGGGAAGAGCACAGGCTTGTGACAAGGAGAAGGCTGTGACTTGGATAACCTGGGACTGGACAACTACCCTCCCTGTTGGGATGTGCTGGGTGACTGCCCAGGGCCCTGGGGCAGAAGGGCCAGGGCTGTGCCAGTCTCTTCTTTTGTTGGACTTTCTGCCACCCTGAAGGCTGCTGGGGGCTGAGCAGGGTGACTGCAGGCCAGTGTTCACTGTGTGCTCCCACAGACAGCGTCCAAGTCTGTCCATCCTATTTCGCAGCTTGGGGGCCTAATGCTTGGGCTGCAGGCCATAAACTTGGGGATTCTGATTACTAAGACTGCTCGTGGGAACAGCCCTGGGAGCAGGAGCTGAGACCAGGCCAACGAGGTCAGTTATGGGGAGAGAGGGGCCTCAAGGAGGGGGAGGCAATGGACTGGAGAGAGAGAAACCAGAGGGGGCCAGGGGAAGGGTGGATACTGCTTCTGCCAGAGAAAGCTCCTAGGGCTTCAGGATCCCTTACATGCATCTTTATCAGACCAGGGCTAGGGCAGTTCCTGAGGCAGGCCATGTCTAAAGTAAGGGTACTCAGATGGTCATTCCTAAAATGAACAAAGCCAGGGCAGAAAGGGTTATGGGCAGGGTGGGTTATGGCTCATGCTTACGTTCACCTGAAGGCTTGTCCAGCTTTCTCAGATGTATGAACATGTTTCTGTGGGCATGTATGTATATGGATTTGTACAGGCATGCATGCATATGCATTGTATGCATGTGGAGGTCAGAGGTTTACCTCAGGTGTCTGACTCAATCACATCTCCAATTCATTTTCTGAGGCAGGGCTCACTGAGCCTGGAGCTCACTGACTGAATACACTGGCCATTTTGTAAGCTCCTTGCCTTCCCTGTGCTGGGATGAGAGGCATAAACGCTGTGTCTGTGTTTTGTTCGCATTCTTTCATTTCGTTTCCTTTATATGGATTCTGGGGAGCAAGCTCAGGTCTATATGCTTACATGCTTCTATGGACAAACCATCTCCTCAGCACCCTGGATTTCTTTTTAATCCAAACCAGAAGAAAACATTCCCCTTTGGGGAAGGGTTCATCCACCTTAGTTAACACCCCTTACCTTCTGTGTGCCATTCACCTAGGGCACAAACCATGCAATCCGGAGAAGTGTGCCACACCATTGCTGAATGCATCTTACAAGGAGCTCTTTCTTTTCCCTTCTGCATCCTCCCTTCTCTGAGTGCCCCGCTCTGGACGGTATTCAGCCTTGACATTGGGGCATTTGGGTTCAACCCAGAGATTAAGTGCTTTGTGACTAGAAGGAGCCTCTCTGTGCTCAGATCTGCAACAACCGTACTGCTGCAGGGGAAAGCGACAAGCCTTGTTAGCAGCTTGTCACAGGCCTTCACCGTGGTGGTGATTCAAGTCAGGCAGCACTCCAGACCAAGAGTGGTTCAGGATGCCCCACCCTGACAAGGGCAGGCTGTATTTATAGCCAGAGGAAAGGAAGTGGTGTGGAAAGAGAGGGTGTCAGCCTGACTGGGTAGAATTCACTGGGTTGTGAGTGCCTGATCTGAACATTAGGGAGCTTATGAAGGCCCAATGACTGGGTTATATAAAACAAAACAAACAAAATACTTAAACCTCCAGTCCAAATATTCACATAGGCAGTGTGTTTTGGCTTCTTACCTTGAGAATATGCTAATTTTTTCACTATCATGTGTTCATTGTGCAAAGTGATGGATTTGATCATGCATATTTATTTCTTTTCTGGGATTGTGGAGACTTGCACAAGCCAGTGTGTGTGTGTGTGTGTGTGTGTGTGTGTGTGTGTGTGTGTGTGAGAGAGAGAGAGAGAGAGAGAG
This sequence comes from Myodes glareolus, assembly GCF_982192425.1. Taxonomy (NCBI): domain Eukaryota; kingdom Metazoa; phylum Chordata; class Mammalia; order Rodentia; family Cricetidae; genus Myodes; species Myodes glareolus. The sequence goes on from NC_142031.1 coordinate 16,159,901, forward strand.
AGACAGAGAGAGAGAGAGAGAGAAGATAATGTGTGAGATCTAGTTCTCTCCTTCCACCATGTGTGTCCTGGGGATTGAACTCAGGTTGTCAGGTTTAGCTGCAAGCCCCTTCACCCACCGAACCATCTTGCTGCCCTCACTATGACGTTTTTAGGCCTGCGCATTACACCCTCTGCTCTTCACCACTATTAGCCATTCTTCTCTCTCTTCCCTCCCCTACTGGTCCTGTATCTCAACAGTTCCCTTGTCCTTTCATGTGGTATGGATCATTACAGATGAGGTACCGATAGACAGACGAGTAGATGGATGGAGAGATAGATTCCACACACAAGGGGAAGCATGGCATTTGTCTTTGTGTCCCTGCCACTTCCCTTAACATGATCATCTCCAATTCTGTCAGTTTCCCTGCAGATGATGTCATGTCCTTTATTGCCGAATAATTCTCCATTGTGCACACCTGCCACTCTTCTATTGGTGAGCGTCTAGGGGGCTCCATTACTGTTGTGTGGGTGACTATTTTTGTAAATAGGTTTTATTTGTGTGTCAAGTTAAGCTTCAGTTTACTATTTAGAGAGAAGTCTTTGAGGCAAACTTTACAGAGGTGGTGTCAGACAAAACATTTGATTTAACAACACAATTGTCTCTACCCTATAGACGAAAGGATTTGCCCCACACGAGGCATGAATGTCAAAACAAGACACAATTTCTGTCTCGAGGGATTTTGTTGGACTGGGTATCACGGCACAAATAGTTTCTTTTAATTTCACCGGGTGAGAATAAGATCGCTAGCTATCACAGTTTTGGGTCAAATTTGAACCAAACTTTCTTAAGTTACTGACCAGGATCATGGATACTACCCAGGTCCATAGTTGAGATTCCCAGAGAATGGCTGCAAGCTACATTGATCAGGTACTTATAAAGGCAAAAATTCACAAGAATACATATGTCTTGCCTTCGTCCAATCAGGGCCAAGCATACATCATGACATACTTCCTGCCTATGTGCCACCACCTACTTGTGATCAAGCACATCCTCTGCAATTGGGGCAACCAACCTTGTTTATAGAAGGAAAAACACATGGTTCATTATCTTCCATAAGCAACAGCTCCAGCATTCCAGGAATATCTGCCTTTGGGCAAGTGTGGGGGGTGGGGGCTACAGATTGGAGGCATTTTTGTTTTATAGCTCTCTTAAGCACAGCAATTTAAACTTAAAATTTTAGCCCTCACAGTTTCTGGGTGCCCAGAGGGCTCAGAGTTGGGTCTTTGTAGTTCAGGGTAAGGTGAACTCTAAGAAAGTTTTCCACCAAAGGGAGACCTGGCTTACCTGTCTCTCCAGCTCCCAGGCAGATTTCTTCCCCAGAATCTCCGCACTTCTCCCTGCATGGAGTATTCTTAAGATAGTCCGTGCTTGCTTCCTTCAGAGCTGTGTCCAAGTGCTTACCAAGGAGCTATTGAGGGACGAGCACGTTGTATCTAGAAAGATAAGAACAAGAGGATAGAAGGCAGCTAAGAGCGGAACAGGTGAAGAGGGGTTGAGGGGAGAGAGGCAAAAAGAAAGAATGAGAAGTGGAAAAAGAAAAAAATGGAGGCAGGACATGCTGTGTGCTCTCATTGGGGTGGGAGAGGTGGAAGGATGGTCTTGGGCAGCCAAGAGGGAATATCAGAAGCATATGGTGGTTTATTATTTTTAATAATAATAATTTTTAATGAATAAAGCTTACCTGCAGATCTGAATGCAAAGCAGCCATACCAGTCAGCGGTGGCACCCACCTTTAATCCCAGCAACAACACTAGTTAGCCAAACAGCCCAGGCACTGGTGACACACGCCTTTTATTCCAACACTAGAGAGGAATATAAAATGGGAGGAGACAGGTCTTAGCTCGGTCAAATTTTAAGGAAACTTTAATTACATACTATTCAGGTGGATGGATCCTGGCCAGGTCTGTCTCTAGTTCCCCAGAAAAATGGCCTGGACTCAATTTTTGTAGCAGTTTTGATTTATTTATTTATTTATTTATTTTTTATTTTTTCCCCATCAGGTCTAGTCAGCCTACACCCAATCAGGGGCAGACATACATCCTGACATATTTCCTGCCTCTGAACTTCCCACCGACATGTAACCAAGCATGTCTGGTACAGACAGGTCAAACGAACTTGTTTAGGGGAGCAAAGTCACGTGGCTTGTTATCACCCATAAACCACAGCCTCCAGCATTTCATGAACGTCTGTCCTTGGGCAAGGGACTGGCAGAGCAGAGGCATTTTTGTTTCATGGATCTCTATGGTCTAGATACTAGAACTTACGATGTAGCATTGGCTCTCACACATCCTGGAAGGGGTGGCATTTAAGATGAGTCCCAGAGTTTAACAAACCAAGAGCACTATGACTGCTGAGTACTCTAGAGGGCATTCTGTGAAGAAATCTGAGTAGAAAACACGTGAAGGTTCTGGAACAACCCAGTCGCCCCACTGGTGCAACCGCAGACGTGGTGGGCACCTGCTGCCCAGTCTGGCTCCCACTTCGTGGGTTTTGTCATTCTTTGCCATGTCACTGAACAGGACTCTGGACTGAAGAGAAAGCGGGGAGGGCTCCAGAGTACAGAGGGAATGATGCTTCCAATAGACCCCTCCAGGTCATGTGGTTGCTGACTGACTAACAGGTACAAAATTTTTCTTCAGCTCAGTGGTTAAAAGCACTGGCTGCTCTTCTAGAGGACCTGGGTTTTGTTCCCAGTGTCCACATGGTGACTCACAGCCTTTGCAATTCCAGTTCCAGGAGACTGGACACCTGCCTAATGGTCTCAGTTTTCACTATCCATGTTATATGTGCAGGCAAAACACCCATACATTTAAAATAAAAAACAGTAATTTCAATAAAATATACTAATACTTGTGTTGTGTGGCACAAGCTAGTGTTCCCAATGCTCAGGAGCCTCAAACAGTAGGATTGCCAGCCTGAGATATATAGTGTGTAGGCCAGCCTGGACCACAAAAGCAAAAACCAAAACAAGAACAACCAAATGCAAAAGCAAAGCAAACAAGCAATAACAAAAATACTAAAATGTTTTTACTTTATCCCCCCTTACCTTTTGTTTGTTTGTTTGCTTGCTTGCTTGTTTGTTTGAGACATTGTACCTTATAACCCAGGCTGGACTTCAACTTCAGGTATATTGGCCAATCAACTTAAACATTATATCCTCTTGCCTCCACATCCCAAGTGCTGGGATCATAGGTGTGTGGAAGGTTTCTGTACCCCAATATTAAGTCTCTCTTAATCCAAATTAGGATTTAAAAGTCCACAGGTTGTTGAGATGGCTCAGAGGTTAAGAGCACTGGCTGCTCTTCCAGTGGTCCCAAGTTCAATTCCCAGAAACCATATGGTGGTTCACAGTCATCTATAATGAGATGTAGGGCCCTCTTCTGGCCTGTAGCCATATATGCAGGTAGAACATTGCATACCTAATAAATAAATTTTTTAAAAAAAGATTTAAAAGTCCAGGTTTAATGAGTAAAGTAACTCTCGGGTGGTGGGGGCAGAGGTGGAGAGAGAAGAAAGCCACAAGGGAGAACCACCTGGCCGGTTGGGAGTCAGCCTCTTTAATAGCCTATAGGTATGGTCTTGTGCTTCTCAGGGGGAGGAACTGGACTTTCTCGAGGGCAGTGTCTGGAAGGGAGGGGCAAGGCTGGGTGGAGCTTCCTGACAGTGCTCACTACCACATCTCATTAAGGCAGTGCTGGAGAAGGGGCTTTGTATAGATAAGTGCTGAGCCACACCCCTGGGTCTTTGTTTTTTTTTTGTTTTTTTTTTTTGATTTTTCGAGACAGGGTTTCTCTGTAGTTTTTGGTGCCTGTCCTGGAACTAGCTCTTGTAGACCAGGCTGGCCTCGAACTCACAGGGATTCGCCTGCCTCTGCCTCCCGAGTGCTGGGATTAAAGGCGTGCGCCACCACCGCCCGGCTACCCCTGGGTCTTTGATGGACAACTTTACGGAGTAGCATGGAGGTGTTGCAATGATTGATTTGATAGAGCACTGGGGAGTATCCCACTTGTTCTATCCCTCCCTACATCCTGCTCCTTGTTGCTTTTCCTGACCAGTGGCGGATAGAAAGTGTCCTATAGAGTAGCAAACTTTCTTGTCCGACTATCTTTTATGGGATTGCCAGCTCCCCAATAACGACATGGAGACTTATTATTAATTATGAAAGCTTGGCCTTTAGCATAGGTTTGTCTCAACTAGCTCTTATAATGTCAATTAACCCAGATATATTAATCTATATTCTGCCACTTGGTGTTAGCTCACTTCCTGGTGAGGAAGAATTGTCTGTATTCTGTCAATCATGTTTTAAATAAACACTGATTGGCCAGGCAGGAGGTGTAGGTGGGAAAACCAGACAGGAAGTGGAAATGATGCAAGGAGAGCAGGAGAATTCTGGGGAGGAGGAAGTTGATTCCTCCACTCCTGCCCAGATCACCGAAGCAGCAGGATGTAAGCTGCCCCACTGAAAAAGGTACTGAGCCACATGGCTAAAATAGATCAGAAAAATGGTTTAATCAAGATGAGAGATTAGCTAATAAATAGCCTGACCTAAAGGGCCAATCAGCTTTATAACTTATAGAGATCTCAGTGTGATTTTTCTCTGGGACTAAACAGCTGGGGGCTGGGCAGGATACAAAATCTAAACAAGCAGGCCCGGCCTCCTCATGTTACAACTTCCATTTTGTGCCTCCTTCTTTCTCTCCGTGTCTGGCTCCCAAATCTACCTTCCTTCTTCCCAGAGTTCTCTCTCTGCCCGGAAGTCCCACCTTTACCTCCCGCCTAACTATTGGTCATTCAACTTTTCATTACACCAACCACATCAATACATCTTCACACAATGTGCAGATATCCCAGAACACCAGGGACAAGAGAGTCTCCCATGACAGCTCAATCTCTTCCCAGGACACATGAGATGTCTTGGCCTAAGGCCAACTTCCACTCCATAAAGCTGGGAAGATGGTATTTGTTCGTCCATCTGAGCCCCATGTTATATCTGTGATCTTCTTGATGTCCTCAGTCCTTCAGAGATTTGAAGACAATGGTTCCCTGAGCCACCTTCACAAGGCCAGTCAGCCACTTCCTCTACCTATGTCCTATGACCCAGATGTCCCCTGCTCTTCCAGAAGTCTGTTCAGCCCAAGGCTGGGCTCTGTGGTTCCTCTTGCCTTTCAGGGGTGGTCTCTGGCCTACTGGATTCCCATGGGTTTGTCCTTGTGCCACCTTGTTCAAGGTGCCCTTTGCAGGTGATATCATGGAAACTGGCTTGGGGGTGGTGTCACCCCTGTGATGGCTGAGCTGGGTCACCCCCTCCCCTTGTGTGTTTCAAGCCTGGGACAACCAGAGTCTCTTCCTAGGGACTCGATCAAGGCCTTCTACAACAAAAGACAGTAGACTGAACTTCTCTGCCTGATCTCCTATGTCCCTTGTGGCACCATAGCTGCATGCTAGACCTGTCCTCCCCAAAGTTCTTCCGGGATCCCTACTTGCTAGTAAAGACATTTATCATTTTCTGTGATTAGTGAAACCAGAGTGTTCCCCCGTCCACACACACATACACTGAAAATAGGCAACATTTATCAACACCATCCTGTGTGCCTAAACACCTGGTTTAGGGCATCTCAGAATGGGGAAGAATCCCTGGCCCCCACTACTCCTAATGGTAAACTGAGACGTGGGGTCGTTGAACAACTTGTCCAAGGTCACAGTTCAGGGACCTTGTGCTGGTGGCAGGGGTTGGTCCACTGTGGGAATGTGTTTGGCTACAGAGCCTGGGAGGTTTTAAGGAGCAATTTCTGCCCTTGCAGTTATTCATTAAATGCCAGCTCTTCCACAGCTATTTTCAGTTCCCTGAAGGTGCCTGTGGGTCTGACATAGTCCATTCCTTTTACCCCGGACACCCTTCAATTTAAATGCCCTCCACCCGGTTCATACCCTTAGAAACAGGGTTTCATGTATTCTTAGCGAACTAGAACTTGTGGCTGAGGGCGACCTTGAACTTTGGGTTTTTCTGGTTCCATCTCAGGTGCTGGGAATGTCAGCGTGTGCCACGAGGCCTGGTTTACAGTGCTGGGGACTGAACTCAGAGCTGCAGGCAGGGTAGGAAAGCTCTGCCAACTGACCACCTCACCCTGCGGGTTTCAATACAGTGTCTCCTCTTCCCCTGGAGTGGGTACCCCTTACGTACTCCACTGCGCACTGACTTGAGCAACTTGGGTCTGCTGCTCTTAGATCCAGAAAACTCCAGAGAGATAATATGTTATCAGATGCCTGGTTCAACCCATGGGGATTTCCTGGGGACCCTTTTAGTGTGACGAGCCGTTCTTGTGACTGAGCAGAGAGGATCACACAGGAATTCTGGCCTCAAGAGCCCAACCCATCTCATCAGGCTTGCTTTGCCAGCGCTAAAGACAGCCATAGCTTCGCTATAGTTTGTGTGAGAGAACTATACTTCGGAGCAGTTAAATACCCTGCGAGGGTGACAACGCACGGTTTGGAATCGGGGCATGTGACTGGAATCTTGGGTCCCCTGACTGGCACTGTGTCCTCTCATTCCCACACCCTGTCCTTTGGTCGTTAAGCGTATCTTGCTAAGTCAAAACTCCTACTGAACTCAGCCTAGCCCTCACACCCACCTAGACACCTGTCACCTAGACACCCGTTCAGGACTAAGAGCAAGTCCCTGAGCGCTGATGGTGAGTGGAGAGACACTCCTGAGAGCGAGTCAGGGTGTGTATGTGTGGTGGGGCGTCCGCCTGTGTCTGGGGTGTTAGGGTAGGGTAGCAGGATCAGAGAAGGATCTAGACAGGGGGCTGACTCCGAGGGGCTTGTGCCAGCAGAGGGAGAGCCTGGAGGAGGTGAAATGCCCTGGGCACCCCAGGAGTGAACCTCAGGTACAGGGTGCCAGGCTTGCAGCAATGCAGAATCCAGGCCAGGAGGGGTGAAGATCAGGGGACATGGAGGTGTCTCCCCAGAAATGGGTTGTTTAGAGAAAAATAAAAGCTAGAGAAGGCCATCAGAGGCAAAGGGAGGTGGCATTTTTTTGGTTTGGAGATACGGTTTCAATATCTTGGGCTGGCCTTGAACTTGCTATGTAGCTGAGAATGGCCCTCTTTGCCTACACCTCCCGGATGCTGGAATTACAGATGCATGCCACCAGAACCAGTTTATACTGGAGCTAGGTACCAAACATAGAGATTCCTACAGGCCAGACAAACACTCTGCTACACATGCGTACACATACACACACACACACACACACACACACACACACACACGATTCACACAGGCACACCATGTCCTATTTCTAGAACATTCCATCACTCATTTATTAACAGTGTTCTGCCTTTGCATTGTTATAAGTGTTACATGTAAGAGCACGCATCCTTATCTCCTTGTCTTCTGTTACTTAGACCATTTTGTTCCATATCGGATGGCGAGGCCAGCAGGTGTTTGTGACAGAGAAAGTGATTTGAGGGGCTGGCAAGTTGGCTTAGCAGGTAAAGCCTTGCTGCCAAGCCTGCTTCTGTGACTTCTGTCTCTGAGCCCACCTGGTAGAAGAGAACCAACTCCTGTGAGCTGTTCACTGATCTCTGCATGTCCTATGGCCATGCATCCCCACCCAGCCTTCCCCAGGGAGAAGACACTCGGTCAAGGAGGAGGAAGAGAATGCAGAATAGATGGTGCTGGCCGCAGCGCGTGTCATTACCAAACATGTGCCTTCGCTAATGGTCTCTTTCCTCCAGAGGGCAGGGGCTCTGTCTCCTTCAGCAGTGGACCCCCTTCGGTGTCTGGCAGACAGTAGACAAGTATTTTTTATGGAGTTGAGTTCCCAGGGCTATGTAGAAGTTCCTGTGGTTAGGCCATAGGGAGAGAAGTGGTCATGAATGTTGCTCACTGCGAGAGAGAGAGAGAGAGAGAGAGAGAGAGAGAGAGAGAGATAGGAGGGAGGCAGGGTAGAGAGTCAGGAGGGCTGTGGAGATAGCTCAGGCAGCAGAGTGCTTGCCACACAAGTAAATGAGGCTCCAACTTTGATCCCTAGCATTAAAATAAAGCCAGGCATGGTGGCATACACTGATCGTCCTAGGTATCTCTGGGGCTTGATGGCTAGCCAGTTTAGCTGCACTGAGGAGCGGAAGGAGGAGGAGGAGGAGGTGATAATGGCCGTGATGATGATGGATGGAGAGAGCTATCTGGATTCACACTAGTGCACGCTGTCCTGTTTCTAGAACACTCCATCATTCATTTGCTAGCAGCGTTTGGCCCTGACCATTGTGACCAGTGTTAAGATGTGCACTGATTCCTTTAAGGCTCAGGGCTGCTTCTCCAAGCAGGCAAACTACCTGAGACAATGTTTTCAGTCAGTGACCAGGTCTAGATTTGAACCGAAGATGTAGAAGCTGTGACATTACCCACTGAGCCACATGCTCTTCTGTGTGACATTACTTAATAGTTTGTTCAGTGGTGTGTGATGCTTTATTCTTTTGTTTTTTTTAAAGGGTCCACCACTCTGCTGCCCAGCCCCCCAGCCCCGCATCACACACGTGGAGGTTTATTCTTTTTCATGAGTGCCCGGCCTTACCTTGCCTTGTTTCTTGAATGCTTTTAACTTAAACTATCCTGCCTACACTTTGCCTCTGGGATTTTTCCTTTCCTGACTTCTGTATGTCTGACTTTCCTTCTTACTCCGTGGCTGACCGGGTAACTGGGTGACTGGCCAGCTGGCCCCTGATGTCCACCTCCCCTCGCTGTCGGGTTGCTCCTCCTCATCCTCATTTCTCCTTCTACTTATTTTCTCTGTCTGCCAGCCCCGCCTACCCTTGCCCCTGCCTTGCTATCAGATATTCAGCTCTTTCTTGGACCATCAGAAGTTTTAGACAGGCAAAGAATCACAGCTCCACAAAGTTAAAAAAAAGAATGCAGCATAAACAAAAGCAACACACCTGAAAATAATATTCCCCAACAGTCCAGCACGGCTTATGGGGGGGGGGTGTCATTGTGTTTAGTGTTTCATCTGAAGAAACAGAGAGGTTTTGTTACTTGCCCAGGGTCACACAGCTACTAAATAGCTACTGGGGACAAGCTGGGTGTAAGAATTCCATAGTGAGTGAGTCAGATGTCAACAGTGCTACGAGCTGGATTAAGTAAGTGGCATCTTGCAGTGTCCCCGGGTGGGGGGGGGGGGCTTTACAGGCTCCAGAGAATGTTGGGGCTGAAGGAGAGAAGGAAGACAGAGTTGACCCGGCTCTGAGCAGAGGGAGAAGAAGACAGAACAAAATAGAAGTTGTTGCTGTGGCTGGAAAACCACAAGGAACCAGAGACTGGATCATTCCACAAAGGCCTACTATCGCAGAGGAAGTGCGCCTGGGTGGGGATCCAGGGCTCCGTCTCTGGTGGGAAATACAGCCTTGGACCCAGGTCAGCTCAAGCCAGTCCCTTCCGGAGATCTCTCCTGAAAGCCACCCAGTCCTGAGGCCTGCAGCAAGAATCTAGAGGGAAGAGCAACAGGGGGTTTTGAAGTGGGCCTCTTTGCGTTCCCAGGAAACTTGGAGGTGGCCCAGGCAGCTTGTGGGAGGCGTCAAGTCCAGCTTAAACCCAAGCAGGTCCAGCTGCTGCCCATTCTCTGGAACTGAGGACAGAGAGGGGCCCTCAGGTGAGGCTATCATTCTTGGGGCTTCCCAGTAGGGGTGTGTGGGCCCTGCCCCTCTGTGGGGGAGCAGAGGCAGCACAGGGTGCCGCTGTCATCTCAAAGCTGACTGGACCATGGTATTCTTTTCCAGGCAGGAGATAGGAGTGGGGGTCTGGGGCTTATGGGGCTCCCTCATGTGGCCTTGAAGGGCCTGTTCCTCATATGACCTTGGCAGCTCCCTGGTTTCCACATTCTCCTCTGTGTTTCCTTTGCGTCTGCCTTGGCCTTCCCACCTTTCAGTATCGCAGCCCTACTCCACTCTGAAATTATCAGCCAGTGCCCCTGTGATTATCAGATAAAAACAGACAAGCCACAGCCTTGTCTCGGGGCTGCCCTGGGCTCTACCGATGGTCAGCTGGACAGCTGTCTCCAGGACCTACTGCCAGCTCCTCTCCCCAATGTGTCTTATTTTTGCATTTCTTTTGTAGGAACTCCCTTATCCACACAGCAATGGCACAGCACAAGGAGCTCTGTAGAGTCCCGGGTGAGGAGAGCAGGTCACAAAGACGATGATTATTTAAGAGTCTTCCCTACAGAGGAGAAGAGGGCTACAGAGCCAAGGGTCACACTGGGTGGGGTTGTCACTGGCATGAGTGAGTCTGAAGGGCAAGAGAGGGAGCAGAATGGATTGGCTAGTGAGATTCGCCTGGGCAGCTCTAGGCTTCTCTTGAGGGTCCATTGGGCTAACATTGATTGGACTGGCCTGTGAGAGTTAAGTGTGTGGGAGCTGGGGCTGAAGGTTTTGACTTGCTTGACTGGCATGTGAAAAGCATGCCCACAGGAGAGCCGGGTGCTAGCTGTGTAGGAATTGGCTAGCCTACATGGGCACCTTCTATTCATTAAGATCCTTGAGATGTCAAAGCTTTATGAAAGAAAATACATGGGACGGGAATGTAGCTCAGTTGGCAGAGTGCTTGCCCAGCATGCCTGAAGCCCTGGGTGCCGCAGAGTACCATATAAGCTGACCAGTGGTTGGTGCATGCCTGCAGTCAAGGGGTGGGGGAAGGGGATCAAAAATTCAAAGTCAGCTTTGGCTATGTAGTTCAAAGTCAGTTTGGACTTCAAGACACCCCTACAAAAGAAAAAAAAAGAGGGAGAGAGGCGGGAGAGAGGGAGAGAAGGAGGAGGAGGAGGAGGAGGAGGAGAAGAGGAAGAGGAAGAGGAAGAAGAAGAAGAAGAAGAAGAAGAAGAAGAAGAAGAAGAAGAAGAAGAAGAAGAAGAAGAAGGGAGGGAGGGAAGCGGGGGAGGGAAAAAAAGTAAGACTAAAAGAAATCAGGAAAAGAACAACAGAGTTAAACATCCAGTAACTCAGAGAAGTGAAGAGTCAGTAGGAGGGATTCACCAGATTGGGCTAAACCTTTGGGTAACTTTTTCACCCATGCAAGATATCTCTCTCTCTCTCTCTCTCTCTCTCTCTCTCTCTCTCTCTCTCTCCCTCCCTCCCTCTCCCTCTCCCTCTCCCTCCCTCCCTCTCTCCCTTCTTCCTTCTCTCCCTTTCTCCTTCTCTCCCTCCCTTTCCCTCCCTTTCTCCCTCCCTCCCTCTCTTTCCCTCCCCATCTCTCACCTCCTTCCCCTCCCCTCCCCCCTCGTGTGTGTGTGTGTGTGTGTGTGTGTGTGTGTGTGTGTGTGTGTGTGCTCGAGCGCATGTGCATGTGTGCACATTCTATATGTGAGCACAGAGGTCTGAGAGCCCTACTGGGTGACCTGCTCTATCACCCTGCCCACTTACTCCCTTGAGATAGGGTCACTTAGTGAATCTGGAGAATCTGGAATGAGTCAGCCAATCCCAGGGCTGTGCCCCACAGCACGAGGGTAGAGGCAGATGCAAACACACTCAGCTTGCCTTAGGTGGGTGCTAGAGCCACACACATCCCTATGTTTGCCCAACAAGGCTTTAACTCATGGAGCCATCTCCCCAGCCTCTTGCCAGAGCCTCACAGTTCCTGAGTCTGTCAAATCAACAACTGTTATCCATTCATCCTCTCATCTGACAAATCCCACTGAAGGGGAGAAACAGCGGCTTGTCTATAGGTCCCCTGTCAGGGCCATGGCTGGCTTGGGAGTGATATGAACAGTGTCTGGCACATTGGAGATGCCCAGTGTGTAGCCTCTGGCGTCTTTACTTCAGAACAACCTCAGGAAAGCAGCAGAGGGGATGACTGTGGGAACTTGTGTCTCGGGCGGTTTGATCTTGGTGCCTGGAGGCCTCAGAGCACAGGCTGTGTGGGGACAGCACTCTCAGGAATGTTCTTGGAACTCAGAGGTGCTGCTGGACAAAGGCCAGCTCAGTAGCCAGAAGTCCCAGGAGTCTAAAATGCTGTGTTTGGAGGCCAGGCCTTTGCGGGGTGCCAGGGACCTGGGCAGAGAGCACTGGCCACTTGGGGGGCTTGGAGACAGTGTGGCATCTGAAAGGAAGTCCTAACTGGCCACAGACCAGCTGGACAGCTGTGCACACTCAGGGGTCAGGGATTCTGGGAGTGGAGAAGAGCAGACAGCTTCTGACAGAGGAACCTTCTAGAGGCCACCTTGGAAACCTTTCCTCGGCCTATTGGCCAGGACTGCCAGCAAACTTCCAGTCGGGAACTGTGTTTTTGTTAAAGACAGACACTAAGGCAGAGTCCTAGAGGATGAGTTTCAAGGAAGACAGAATGCCAGGACTAAGAGACGTTACCTCTCGAGGAGGGCTGGCACAGTGTAGAGAGGGGCCAGACCCAGATTCACATTTCGATTCCACTCCATTCGCTGAGTGACCTCTGGCAGATTCTGGGCAGTTTCTGAGCCCCATTGTTCCCATGGGAACAGTGACACCTGTAGACTGTCAGAACCTGCAGTGTGCCTTGGGGCCACAAAGCCATAGTGAAACCCCCAAAGGCCAGGACTCACTATGGGTCCTGGACTCCATTCTAGAGCAACTGTCTGGCCACCCAACATTCTCAGTGTGGCAACAGTGCCAAGACCAACAGCTACAGCCCTCAAATAACCATCAGGGAGCTCAGAGACATTAGTCCCATGAACTTCAGGAGCAAGATACAAGTGTCAGTTCCCTCCTCCCTCAGCGCTCCAGCTCCCTCCTCCCTCAGCATTCCAGCTCCCTCTACCCTTAGTACTCCAGCTCCCTCCTCCCTCAATGTTCCATTTTCCTCCTCTCATAATGCTCCAACTCCCTCTTCCCTCAATACTTCAGCTCCCTCCTCCTTCAATGCTCCAGCTCTCTCATCCTTCAATGCTCCAGCTCCATCCTCCATCAATGCTCCAGCTCCCTCTGCCCTCAGTGCTCCAGCTCCCTCCTCCCTCAGTGCCCCAGCTCCTCTTCCCTTTATTTACATTCTATTTGGTACACGGTGTGTATGTATAAAGGTGTGCTCCTGGAGATCAAAGGACAACTTGTGGGAATCAGTTCTCTCCTTCCATGGAGGTCCCAGGGGTCAAACTCAAGTCACCAGGCTTGTAGTAGGCACCTTTACCCTCTGAGCCACCTCACCAACAGCCCGCCACATTGATCCTTAGCTGGATCTAGGGCCTGCCAGTTCCTGCCCTTAATCTTGTGCCAGCCATATCCATTTACACATCTGCCAAGGGCACAAATGTAGGGGGTACTTGTCACCCCCACTTTCTGGTAGAGTCAGTAATGACCTTCTTTCTCCAAGGAATTCGGAGGATCAAGGCCTGTAGGCTTTGCCTGTCTTTTCCGGCTGGAGCAGTCTGTGGATTACCCAATGAGGGAGGGAACACCCAGACATAATTTGGAGCTGGGTGGGGACCGAACTGGCCTCAGCAGCGATTATTTAAAAGACACCATGGGATGATGGAGGAGGGTTATCTGTCTATTGTGTTATTTTCATTGGTCAATAAAGAGACTGCCTTGGCCCTCTGATAGGACAGAAAATTAGGTAGGCGGAGTAAATAGAACAGAATGCTGGGAAGAGGGCAATGAGGCAGATGCCATGGAGCCAGCCACCAGGTCAGACATGCTGAATCTTTTCCGATAAGCCACTACCTCGTGGTGCTACCACGAGATTATTAGAAATGGGTTAATCAAGATGTGAGAGTTAGCCAGTAACTAAGAGATAATGGGCCAGGCAGTATTTAAATGAATACAACTTATGTGTTATTATTTCTGGGGCTAAGCTAGCAGTGCGGGAGCTGGGCAGGATGATAAGCAGGCCTGCCCGCAGCTCGTCACTACAATGGGATGTGTTTTGTTTTCCAGAACCCAAGAGATGAAGGGCCTCCTCATACTGGCTTGGTTCCTGGTCTGCAGTAAGTGTTGGCTCCTTGATCTCTGGATGTCCTCCTCCCCCAGCCTTGGGAGTGATGGGTAGAGGAAAGAAAGGTGACCAGCAGCCTTTGAGGCTCAGAGACCTATGTCTGAGCCTCAGCTCCGTGCTGACGGGGCAAACAAAGATATCAGCAAAGGCCTTGATCTCCCTGGGCCCCTGCGTTTGCACTGGTGGACATGGTGCTGTGGCAGGATTTGGATACTGTAGGCCAGGGTGTGAAGGCTATGAACATGAAGACGTGGAGCTTGTAAATGTGGGAGGCAGATATCCCCCCGAAGTATAAAAAAAGAATAAAGACAAACAGCGAGAATAAAGTAGAGCACAAAATCCTTCAGAAATATCCCAGCCCCGGGCTGGGGGCCAGCTCAGCAGCAGGGCGCTTGCAGCACAGTGGTGCACTAGGTTCAATGGATAGGTCGATGACAGATAGATAGGTAGATAGATAGATAGATAGATAGATAGACAGACAGACAGACAGACAGACAGACTCCAGCTGGTGATTCTGAAGTCATTCTCTGTTCAGTATTTCTGCATACTACCCCATCTGGAGGGTTCTGAAAAGTTGCAGGGCAGCCCTCAGAGAAGACTACTTGGACCTGGGTTTAAGTCAATAGAAAGTCTACTAGTGGGGCTGGCAGCCACACTGGATGTTCACAGTGTAGCCTTGAACTTTTCCCCGGGTGTGCTTTTAAGTACAAAAAACCATATCCTGGCTTGACAGACTTCAGTTAACAAGAACAGTTAGCCGGATGCAGAACCAACAGAAGCTAAAAAGCAAGGTTAGTACAATTAGAAACTTTCCCAGTTTGGACTTTCATGAATTAGGCTGCTGTTTTCATTTTGGCAGGTGGTGCTGTCTATGTGCTGCTTTTTATGGCCCAAGTGGTACTTCCCTCATGGAGTCAGTCATGCTAAGGTCTGAGGGCCTGGTACAATGCATCTGACTTTAGACTTCATTGTAGCTCCCTAGCCCCTCATACAAGTCCCTGATGGGCAACTCTGCTCTTTGATGCCTTTCCAGCTATCTAGAGATCCTAGGAGGAACTTGAGACCCAAGGAAGGGAAGGAGCCCCTGGCTCCTTACATTGAAAACCCTAGGCAACATACTTCCTTCTAGACTTATAGGAGTCTTAGTTTCCCAATTTGTGACGCGAGGGAGCTGTCTCGAAACTCTGCTTCTAAATTTGATTTTTGATTTTTTATTTTTAAAGAAAGTATCTCATGTAACCCAGGCTGGCCTTGAACTCTCTACGTAGTCAAGGATGACCGTGATCTTCTTAATCTCCTGCATCCACCTCGTGAGTGCTAGGAAAAGGCCTGCTCCACACACAGTTTGAAAACTGCTGGTGGTCAAAACTAGGTCTTCATGCATGCTAGGCGAGCCCTTTGTCAACCCAGTCACATCCCCGGCCCCCAAGTGGGGTTGCTGCAGCATTCCCAGTGTCACCTGGAGGCTTGGGCTGTTTTGCAGGTGTGCCTGCTGTGCACGGAAACTTCGGACAATTGTTGTCCATGATCAAGGAAGTGACTGGGAAGGAGCCAGTATTTGGCTACAACTTCTATGGCTGCTACTGTATCAATGGCGACAAAGGGATCCCCAAGGATTATACTGATTGGTGAGTTGACATTATCACCTTTAATGCCCTGGGCTCTGCTCTCATTACCCCCTTTTATTCTGTGTCTAGTCTACCACTGAGGCTCAGGACCAGAGAGATGGCTCAGTGCTTAAGAGTGCACACTTCTCTTGCAGGGGACCTGAGTTCAGTTCTCAGCACCCATGTTAGTCAGCTCCCAACCACCTGTAACTCCAGCTGCTGCGGACCTGATATCTCAGGCCTCTTTGGCCACCAGTGCTCACATGTGCGTGCGCGTGCGCGCGCACACACACACACACACGCGCACACACACACTCAACTGAAACTAAAATATATATTTTTTTAAATTTAACTTTTTCGAGATAGTGTCTCCCTATGTAGCTCTGGAACTCACACTGTAGACCAGGCTGGCTTTGAACTCACAAAGATCTGTCTGCCTCTGCCTCCCTAGTGCTGGAATTAAAGAAGTGCACCCCTACACCTGGCTTCTAAAATAAATCTTTAAAATAAGAAGAACTAAGACTCAGAAGAATTAAACCGCTTTTAAAGATATGCCATGTAACTCCCAAGAGTCCCAATATATCAATGGCTTAATTTGTCACTTGGTTTATTGCAATATAAGAAATGATCCTTATGTGTTGGCTTAATGCAAACACGATTGTTTACTTTGCCCATGGACCTGATGTCTGGGGAGGCCATGGCAGAATCGCTCCTATCTGTTCAGTTTCCTTTTGCAAAGTTTGGCTGGGGCTGGTTGATCTACACCACAGGTGGATCATGGCTGTAACTTGGGTTGTTGCCTCGGGCCCTTTCTATGAGTCCTTTGCAGGGTTGTCTTGACTTTCTAACAGCATGGTAGACTCTTGGGAGGTTATGAACAAACATTCCCAAACTACAAGGTGAAGGAGTGTGAGCCTGCAATCCCAGTCCTGGAGAGGTAGAGGCAGTAAGAGCAAGAGTTTGAAGCTGATGTGAGCTGTATAGCAAGTTCTAGGTCAGCCCCAGCTGCCTGGCAAGACCCTGTCTCAACAACAACAACAACACAAGATAGTATTTTTGTCCTATGCCTCTGACGCTCCACGGTATTGCTTATGTGGTCCTCTTAATTGGTCCAATCACAAATGCTCAAGAGAGGAGAGACCTAGGCTAGCCAATGAGTGCACAGATGCATCGGGAGGAGACCTAGGCTAGCCAACAAGTGCACAGATGCATTGGGAAGAGACCTAGGCTAGCCAATGAGTGCACAGATGCATTGGGAGGAGACCTAGGCTAGCCAACAAGTGCACAGATGCATTGGGAGGAGACCTAGGCTAGCCAATGAGTGCACAGATGCAACAGAGGAGGAATAAGCATTGATGTTCTGTGAAGGCAGTCAATGGGCAGTGAGCAGCTCAGGAGATGAGCAGCCCAAGAGAGATCTTGGATGGTCTCGCCACAAAGAAATGTGTGTTTGAGGTGATGGGTAAGTGATTTGCATCACTACGATGGCTATGCAGTGTCATGGGTCCTTTAGTTACTTTTCTCCTTCTCTCTCTCTCTCTCTCTCTCTCTCTCTCTCTCTCACACACACACACACACACACACACACACACACACACACACACACACTGTGATGAAATAACTGTCAGAACAACTGAAGAACATAATCAGCTATTCTGGCACACAGTTTCAATGTATTCAGCTCATGGCCATTTGGGGCCGTGTTTCTGGGCCTGTTTTGAGGCAGGATATGATGGTGGAATATCTGCCACCGGAGCCCCTTCATGGTGAGCAGGAAGCAGAGTGAAGGATACAGAAAGATGACAGGGCAAGGTTATCGTCACCAGAGACACACTTCCAGTGGTCCGCTTCATTTAACTAGGTCTTGCTTCCACCTTTGGCTTCATCCTAATAATGCCATCGTATTCTGAGTCCATCAGTGGATGAAGCCACTCATTAGCCTCCATGATCGAATCGCTAGAGAATCCCTCATAGACCCATTCAAGATTCTATAATCATCTAGACAGCTACTAATCCGGTCAAGCTGACAGTCAAGATGAACAGTTCTAATGGGATGTATAGTATCCCAAGATGAACAGTTTTAATGGGATGTATAGTACCCCATTGTGCCCATCAATATGCCTAGTTACTATGTGTCAACTTGAAAAGAGAGAGGAAAGATCTGGATTCTACCTTTTGATAGGGGAGTGTCACCATTCCCACGGCTCTGGCATCTCCAACGTTATGGGGTCTCCAAGGCAATCCAGGCTTCACCTTCACAGCTTCACACAATGGCACCTCCAGGCCTCCTTGCAGGGGCACCGCTGACATAAACCTGGCCTCAGTGGCCTTCCTTAGTCGGGAGGGAGACTGCACAGCCCCTTTCTTGTATCCTTCACTCGAAAGCCAGAACCACGTGGCTGAAGCTGCCAGGTTCTGCTTGCAGGGGCTGGAACATGGGCCCCTTGTTCAAACACCAGTTTTCTGGTGTTGATGGTCTCCTTCACTGCCTATGCCTGGCTGTTCTGAAACCAGGCTGGCATACCTGATATGACCAGGTATGTATGTAGGTAGACCTCTACAATCTACCTACTCCTACCTCCCCAGTGTTCAGATTAAAGGTGTGTGCCACCACACCTGGCCTTAAACTTTGCTTTAATTCCTTCACACAAATTGGAAGCTTAGCTGGGTGGGGTCTTTCTCTGAGGTCACCACCCCCTGTATTCCATCTAGCAGCAGACTTTTCTTTAATTTCTTTATCTCCTTGAATACAGGACTTAGCTCCATTATACTTTCTGGTTCCCCCTTTCACCTCAAACTGTACTTTTTCCCCCCAATTTTTCCTTACTCAGCTTGCGACCTGCATAAGACTGGCCAGTAATAACCAAGCAACACAATCAATATTAAGTCATTTCGGAAAGACCTCTTTTCTGCCAAATTACTGCCAAAGCTGGTAATTCATAGCTATTCAGTTTAGCTTCAGGCAGATATTTTTTGAACAAGGGCAGAAAGCAGTCATATTCTGTATCACAAGAGCAGTCTCTAGGCCGCATATTGATGTTCTGCTATGAACCGTCTTACACTGCAATAAACCCCTCCCCCATTCAAATCACCCTCAGCACCACTGTCTTCCATTAGTCACTAGTATGGCCCATTAAGCCTCGCTTAAAGTTTTCAGTTACTTTTCTAGTGCCAAGTCCCAAAGTGTTGCACATTCCTCCAGACAAAAGCATGGTCCAGCCTATCACGGCAGTACCACAGTCCCTGGTACCGACTTCTGTCTTAGAGTTCTGTTGCTGTGAAGAGACACTATGACTATGGCAACTCTAATAAAGGAAAGTATTTAATTTGGATTAGCAGTTCAGAGGTTTAGTCCATTATTGTCTTGATGGGGAGCATGGCAGCAGGCAGGCAGGCAGACATGACACTGGAGAGGTGGCTGAGAGATCTACATCTGCATTATCAAGGGCCAGGCGGGGAGTGACACTGGGCCCAACTTGAGCATTTAAAACTTCCTCCAACAAGGCCATACCTATGCTAACAAGAACACACCTCCTGATAGTGCCAGTCCCTGTGAGCCTATGGGGGCCATTTTCATTCAAACCGTCACACCTACACTCCACCTAGCCATCAGGAGGCAGAAGCGGGCCTGTGAACTTCTGATCAGTGGCAGTTCTAGTGGGTGACACCATCCCTGCCAGCTCACACTCACTGCCACAGCTTCTGCCAGGAGGATATGGTTGTAGTTTCACACCTGCTCGGGATGTCAGGCTAAATAACATTCAGAGAGAATCTCCAAAGAATGACTATTGATTTGGGAACAGGGTGCACTGTAAGGAAAATATGCATGCCGTAGACACCATGGGTCTATTCAAGGAGGGTGAGATAAGGGGAAATTTTAATTAGCAGGAGAACCAGAGCTTTTACATAAGCTGCTTAGATACCAAGCTCATTGGTTGTGGAGGCCAGAGGCAAGTGTTAGCATTGGCTCATTGGTGGAGGTGCTGTTACTAGGCAAGCCTTCTATGTAGAGCATCTTGCCTGAACTGTCACGGGCTTAGAGAAAGCCCAACTTTCTCAGGCAAGCTGCATAAAGCTTGGGGTGCATGCAGGACAAGGAGAGACCCTCTCGTAGGGGCGGGAGGTTAGAAAGTCCTTCAGAGAGAATTTAAACAGCCAAGCACCACATCTTCGTGTGGCTCCCCACCCACCAAGCACCTCTGGCTCTGATTTCGTTTAGATTTAACTTGGACTTTCTCTCATCTTGGAATCTCTCCCAGGTACAGAGGTCAGGGGGGTGCCTGTCCACTCAGCGTCCCCATCTCTCACTTTGACAGGTGCTGTTTTCTGCATGAGCACTGTTATCGGGAAGTGGAGAAGGAAGGCTGTAATGGCGGGTTTCAGTCCTATGACTACAAAGTCACAGAGGGCCTGGTCACCTGCGGTAAGGGGGGCTTTCCATTCAGACAGGGTGTCATGCTGCCCAAGAGATGGGCCAGCTTGTATCTTGTGAGGCAGAGTGAGGATGAAAGGCACGGGCTGTTGCAGTCTTTCTAGGTTTCTGGGGAAGGGCGGGCCCGGTTTAGACCCATTCTTTACTAGGTACTATGGACTTGCAGATTTCCTCTTCCTGGACAGAGTAGGTTTCACCTCCCTTATTTCCCATGTGTAACTGAAGCCCAAAGGTTTGCCAGTGTGCAGCAGGAGGGGCTCGTGCCAGGGCCCTGAGTTCACAGCCAGGCCCCAGGTGCATCTCTATTTAATGTCTCCCACAGAAACTGTCTCTACCCTCAAGTTAGGCACTCCACCCAAAGGACAGGCGTCTGTTCCACCAGACCAGGTACTCCCTGAGTGGAAACCTCAAGATCTTGGCCCTCTAGTTCAGGAGCCGAGCCTCCTCCATCAGATTACACATCTCCCTAACTCAGGAGCCACAGCTCTGCCATCAGATTCTGTCTCACCCTGGAGCAGATTCCTCCTCCACCCACTATGGGATCCCTCAGAGCAGGACAAAGATTGGGGGGTCTATGCAGACTAGAAGACACCCTCTGATATGACTTTGAACAAGTCAGTGTTGGTGGGGTACAATTTTCCTGTGCTCACTCGGCACTTGGTGTCTGTTTTGTAGAATCCGGGTCCTACTGTTCGAGGAGGGTTTGTGATTGTGATCGGAAGCTGGTCTACTGCTTGAAGAGAAACCTCGGGAGCTACAATCCTGATTATCAGTTTTACCTCAAGCTTCTCTGCTAATACCTTGTGTGGGCTCTGCTCTGGGGGTTCCTCCCACAGTGGAGGCCCCCTCTGCTGTATTCCTGATGCACGCCCCAAGGTCTTGGATCTGTCTTCTTCTGCGTTCCATTGGGCTGGGCAGCACCCTAGGCCTAAACCCAAGGTCTTAGAGAGGGACTCTGACCCCAACTTGGCAAGCTCCCAGGATGGCTGAGCTGGCACTTGTGAAGTTGGCTCTGGGCCTGGGAGCTCCCCCAGCTCCAGGTCAGTGCTCTATTGACTTTTCTTTCGATTTCTGGAACCGAACTGTCATCATCACCCTCCAGAGACCTTTTACTTGAGTAGAAGCCAAATTAACTCTATAAATCTGCTCTGTAGATATTAAATAAACCCATTTGCAAAGCTAGAAAACACCCCCAGCATTTCCTCTGATGGGGCTGGGGTAGGATTGCCTAAACCTTTGTGAATCTCCTCAGCACCTGCATGCCCTCAGGGATGGAGGTGGAAACAGGTGGGAGCCTTTTTAGCCTTTCACATTTTATTTGAGTTCATTTTCTTAAACCTTGGCTTTCTTCAAACCAGACCTGGAGCTCATGTTTCTTCTAGAGGAAGACGAAGCACAGCCCTGTACTACCTGGGACTCACCCTGGCTAGAGAGGGCAGCATCCGGCTTCTGCAGCTGGGTTGGTTCGAACCTCTGGGTAGTCTGAATCCCTCTGACTTTCCTTGAAATAGAAAATGAGACGCTTTCTGGGAGCATATGGGTGCACATCCCTAATCCCAGCACCTGGTGGGTGGAGGAGGCAGGGGAGTCAGGGCTTCAAGGTCAGCCTCTGTTCTTTAGTAAGTTTGAGAGCAGCTTAGACTACATGAGACTGTGTCTCAAAGGGTGCCAGTTAGCGGTGCCAGTTAGCTAACTGAAATGAGACTCCTAGAGCTCACCTGGTGCGGGCACAGGGATGCTGGAGTCCTGAGATGTCACTGGGTGGGGAGACACGGTTTAAATGAGACTCAAGGAGGCTGAAAGAACAGGTTAGCAATCTGTTTATTTTTCACCAAGTTAGGGGCATTGAAAATCCCTATTACCTGTCACTTTGTAAAAGGCAGAGATTTCTCACACCAATATGACAGGAAGGAGAGATGCATTATTCAACAATAAAGAAAGAATCTTCCCGAGGAAGGGCCCAGGCTCCTTCACTCACATCTCCAAAATATGTGCAGGACACTTGAGGTCTCTATTTAGAGAACTCCAGTGTTTGAACACTTTCTAAGTTAAGGTAATTACATGAGATCACCCCAAATTCACACATTTTTGGCATACGCTAGTGACTATATTTAAACAACAGCAGAGTGGGCCTCACAAGCTGATTTCACATGTGGAAATTTCAAAATTGGGGTGAGGGAGGGGCTGGAGAGATGGCTCAACTGGTAAAGAGCCAGCTTCAAGCAAGCATGAAGATCTGGATTGGATCACCAGGACTCACTAAAAATAAAAAATAAAAAATAAAAAAGCTGGCTGTGGGGCTGTGTACTTCTAACCTCAGCAGTGACTGATTAGTAACTTCTAATCAGCAGTAGGCAGATTCCTGGAGCTCAATAGTCAGCACCAGAAATGACTACTGAAGTTGCTGTATGTGCACACACTCAGGTGCACACACACAGGCGTGCACACACAGGCGCGCACACAAGCACATGCTCACTCACATGGGTATGGGCACAAACACATGTACCCACACATTCATTTTCTTTCTCAAAATCAGAACTGTTTCCCAAGCTCAGCCTTGAGTGGGTTTGTGGGGAACTCAGAAGTGTCCCTCTGTCTGTTTTGATGTCATGAAGAGGCCTGGACTCTGCTTCTGTCACAGTCTGGTGGCAGGCTAGGTGTCATGTTGCTGGTAAGTTCTACCAAAGGGCAGATGCTCAGGTCCTTGTCTCTGGGCCTCCCAGCTCTGAGCCCCAGTATCCAAAGATTCTCAGCCAGGCCAGGGATGCTGTGAGCTTAGAGAAACAGCAGCACACCTGGATGGGACCACGAGGAACCTCTACCTACCCACTCGGGCCAGGAGAGGTTGGGAGACTGGTCCCAGAATCAGACCCGAGGATCTGATGCTTAGGCCTTGCTTTGCCCACCGTCATGCACTGTCCTCAGTCTGGTTCAGTGAGGGAGAAACAGAAGACAGCACAGTTCAGTGATGATCCCACACTACGGGGTTCCCAAGAGAAGCCCCTGGACTCAAACCAAGAGCCAGCTGCTCCTTTCCTCTCTTCTATATGCCTCTTTGAATTGTCCCCCTGGGTGGTTAGGTTGGCAGGGCTCTAGGATGCCTTCTGCCTCTGCGGAATAACACCTGATCATTGCCACCGTGGGCCCACCCTCTGCTGGGAACAGCTCTGAGGAAGCAGAGAGCTGAGGGAACCTCCAAACTTGTGACGAAACCTCATGTTTGATCTGCCCACTTCTTAGCAGAAACGCCCTGGAATTTCATGGCTGCCCTTTAAGAGATAGGGAAACGCACTATGTGTAAAAGCCAGTAGAGAACACGAATACACACTCAGGCCCCTGGGACCACAGGACCTGTGCCAGCATCAGAAATAGTGCTTTGGACTCAAATTGGATACCAACATGGGCCAAAAATTTGAACCCATGGATGTCAGCGTGTGCGTGTGGTGGGGGGAGGGGTGTGTGCATGTATGTGTGCTTATGCGTGTGTGTGTTCACATGCTCATAGCTGTAGCACGAATTCTAATTGTTCTTAATAATAAAAACCCAGAGTCAGATATCAGGGGGCAAAAGCTGAAGGACCAGAGAAGTGGGGCAGCAGCCACTAGAGAGACTTTTACCTCTACTGAACCCCCAGACTGAAGAGGCGATCCTGTCTCTACAAAGCCTCAGACTGCATCTGAGTT
Organism: Myodes glareolus; assembly: GCF_982192425.1. NCBI lineage: Eukaryota > Metazoa > Chordata > Mammalia > Rodentia > Cricetidae > Myodes > Myodes glareolus. The sequence continues at coordinate 16,183,615 of NC_142031.1, forward strand.
CCTGTCTCTTCCCACCTTATATTCCTCTCTCTGCCCAGCCATATCACTCCTGTCTCCACCTTCCTAGTGCTGGAATTAAAGATATGTGACTCGCAAATACTGGGATTAAAGGTGTGTGCCACCACTGCCTGGCTTCTATGGCTAACTAGTGTCTTACCTCTACGCTCTGATCTTCAGGCAAGCTTTGTTTGTTAGATCACAAACAAAATAGCACTCCACATAGCTGTCCTCAGACTGCAAACGAGGTCGAGGGGACGTCTCCTAGTGGTAAACGACAGGGAGGCCAGAACTGAACAAGCTAATGCATAGAACTCCGCCATGCAGGAGACTGCCTATTCTCGAGCACCCACATGTGAGGCAGAAGCTCTCCTCCCGCAGTGAGCGTGCCACCAGAAGCTCGGGGACATAGAATGCTTTGCCTGAAGCCACACAGGTTCCAAGGAAGGCAGGTAGGAAGGAAGCAGCCAGCTGCCTGATGCTCAGACTGGAGCAGATGGTATCCGCCTGCTTCAGAAACTGGGAGCCAGGGCCAGGGCTTGCAACAAGTCTGGAGGAAGCCTCATTTTGTTTCCCTCAGGGTGAGTGTGGTAAGCCAAGCCCGAGCTGTGCTTCCCAGAGTTCATTTCCCTGCAAAGCACTGGGTCTCACAAGGGAAGGCTGTGTTTTTGTGTAGTTTGTCTGGAAAACAGAAGGGGAGTCGAAGGCTGTCTCACTTTGCACCTGGAAGGTCTGAGCCTAGCACGAAGTCAGATTCGCTGATGGCTCAGACACGACACAGGCTGGCTCGCCTGGCAGGTGGGAACCTGCCTGGTCTCTCTTCTTCTGCGCCGGGCCCAGCTGTGTTTTTGACTCAGTGAGAGAGGACTGGGAGACTTCCGCAGGATAGGACACAGCAAACTGGGCTAAGGACTCTGTGACGCAGTCTACCCTGTGGACACCTCTCACCCTCCCAGCTCCCAGTCCGACCTCTTCACCCACTCCACAACCGTTCTCCCTTCTCAATTGTCTGCCCTGCCAGCTTCCAGTAGTAGTAGCAGCAGGCACAAAAGAAACAGCCTGCCTCCCATACCGAGATCCCCACATCAGTATATCATTGCAGAGTGGTGTCCTGCCTCTGCCCAGCCCCCGGATGGCATAGAATTTGTTATTAGCTGTAATTTCCGAGGAACAGAACCCGAAGGAAGGCTTTCTGGCTTGCTTTGGGATTATCTGGGATTGGTTTCTCTTCCTGATTAGAATGCACTGGATTTCAGGATAACGGGGACATGCATTTTTCCACAGCCTGCAGGGCTCAAGCAGTGACCTCATTGATTACTAATGATACCCCACTCAAGCAGTGGTCCTGGGACGGCCAAGTCATTGGTGTGACAGAGCATTTCAGTGAATAAAAACTACAGGGTAGGAGAGCTTACAGGAAGAAACCATGAATTCGTGGTTCGAATTCCCACTCAAAACCTGCAGAAGGGACACGAGTGTTTTCTTGCTGCCTGGGCAGGGCGCAGATACCTACAGAGAGGCTCGGGTAGAAAGACACTGGGGCCTCCACATGGAGCAGCTGTTTGAAGCAGTTAGAGCAGACCAGCTCGGCCCCCGGCTCCTGCTTCACAGGTGTCTGCGTGACTTGTCTTGGCATGGAACTGTCACAAACACTGGCTTCGGCTGTCAGGATGGCACACTGCTTCCTTGCTTTGCAATGGCCCAGCAGCTGGGACTCTCTGTCCTGGTCATGACTTGGACAGAGGGACCTGAACTGGATTAATTTTTAATCCACAGGACACCACTCGGCTCTCTACCACAGGCCACATTGTGCTGGGTGGACCTGGTGACTGGGAAGAAATTTCCCTCCCTCCTCCCTTTATTCTTTCTTCTTTATTGTTGTCTTGACCTTCCCTCCCTCTCTCTCTCCCTCCCTCCCTCTCTCCCTCCCTTTCTTCCTCCCTCCCGCCTGCCTGTTTGTCTTGTTTTTTTTTTTTTTTCTCACTTCTTTCAGTCCTTTCTGTCTGGGCAGTTGTAGGGACAGGATCTTGATATATAACCCTGACCGGCCTAGAATTCCCCATATAGACCAAGCAGGGCCTTATACTAAGGCCACATCCAACTTAAACGTACTTACACTAACACCCAAGGATGCCTTAGATAACAACAAACCCCACAACACAGGGCCTACTGTCTCAGGGGCCTCTAGAGGAGCCTTGTGGCCCAGAGTCTGCCAAAAAACTTCTTTTGAGAGACATTGCTGGTTGCTTAGATCTACCAAGTCATACAGTCACATGCGATTGCACCTGCAAAGGGCAGGGACACATAGGAGATAGGGCTGGGCATGTTGGCAGGGAGCACAGACGCCTTGACACCACCCCTGTCATGGTTTGTAAGAGGTGAGTTCCCTGTGATGGGTGGGCTGTGCGTGAATATGCAGGTCCGTCTTGCTGACAGTCACCGGTATTTCTCCCAAGTGGGCCACGGTTGCTCTACAGTACCTGGCTGTTTGGGTAGGATGTGTTCATGTAGTTGGTCTTTGGTAAATCAGTAAACAAAAGGGGACAGTTGCTGGGCATGGGGGTGCACACCTGCAATCCCAGCACTTGGGATGTGAAGGAAGGGGACTCAGAGGTTCAAGGTCATCCTTGGCTACACAGAGGTCAGCGACAGCCTGGACTACTTGAGTCTCTGCCTCAAAATGGGCTAGAGAGATGGCTTTGCAGGAAGCACACCCATTACTCTTGCAAAGGACCCAGGTTCAGTTCCCCATCCCCACAATAGGCAGCTCAACACTGCCTGTAGTTCCAGCTCCAGGAGATACAATGGTTACCCTCCTCTGGACTCCCGAGGCAACTGTACTCATGGGAATATACACACAGACATACATCTATGTATACACATACTTAAAAAAATCAACCTTAAAAAAATAAAGCAAAATGGGGCTTACATCACCCCAAGGAGGCCTCAGGCCTTTGATTTCTGTTCTCTATGTCTCTGTTCTATGGCTGTCCTGTGAGCTAATACACACCCTCTTCATTAGCTTGCCAGGGGTGTCTCTGTGATAAAGTGGGGTACAAAGTATGCATTATATTCTGAATGTCATGGGAGCGGAGCCCCAACCTGAGCCTGAGCTCTCTAATAGCAATGTCAGCCCCAAAACACAAGAAGCGAGATTCAAGGCAGCGGTGAGCCAGAGAGTGGGGGGACCCTCTACTCTCCCCTTCCTCTTTTCCAGACCCCACCCTCGTGGGTGTGACCGCAGGTGATGCTCAAAAGGTGCAGTTCTGCTTAGGGGAGTACTATGAGCTTGCAGGAGAAAGAAGCCACAGTTATGAGAGAGGCAGCAGCTACGGGGAGACCCTAGTTGAACATCAGGCAAACGGGCCTGCAGCTGGTCCCAAAGGCTACCCGTTCTCACACTCTGCCCTTTGCCTGTGTGGTGTATCAGGCTGGATGGATGCACCAACTCCATCTTACCAGGCAAAGTCCTGGGCTTCAACGCTCTGCTTCCTTCAGAAAAGTGTGCCATCTCCATCTTCCCCAGCAGGGGTCCTCCTTCCTCTTCTGCTCTCCCAAGGTCCACCCCCCCTTGAGCACCCATGGTTAGTCCTGTAACACAGGCTTACTAAGCATCTACCTGTGCCACGCTTGACTGGACTCAGATACCTGCCAGTCTGTCCCTCAGGAGGTTCACACTGGGGCAGGGAATAGCTTGCAACAGACAAGTACTGGCATCATGAGAGGCCAACAGGTTAAGGGACAAAGTCTTGGCTTAAACCAAGAGACAGGGCAGGTGAAGGCTTGCCAAGGACCCCTGGGCCCCAGGGCCCCTGAAGCAGAGCCACACCAACCTACAACATGGATGTCTCTGGATCAGGAACACCTACTTGCTTGGGGGCACAGCTCAGCCCCCTTGACCTAATGGAGAGGAGAAAGCTCTGCCTAGGAGGAGCCTGGGGGATTCTAAGACTGTGCTCTAGGGGTATTCTAAGATTCTTTGCCCTTATGATGCAGAGGCAGAAAGTTCATTTCAGAATAACCAAATGCCCAAGTAACGAGAGCCGGTGATCCACAGCATGGAAATCCATGGTCAGCTGTGGAGACACCAGGGAGGAACAAGTCCCAGGAAACTGAAGATGTCACAGGCATGGCATACTGTTTTGTTACTCCCAGACCAAAAGGTGGGCAGAGCTCGCCTGATGCTCACACATACCTGAGGGATATACTGAAGGCAGTTAGAATCTGGGGCAACTTGAGTTTCTGGCATGAATCTTCCAGATCTCTGAAGCTGGCACGGTGGCCCAGAGGTCAGTGTGTGGGAGACATGTCCTGATTATGAATACAGGAGACATCACGACAAGTGGCACCCACACAGGTACACTTTATTGGTTTTTTTATTACCTTTTAAGGGCTTATTTATAGCTTCCTTCATCTGTTATGGCAGAATAATTTCTTACAATGTGGTCTTCAACTTCTCTGCTTTTTTTTAAAAAAAAAGATAATTTATTTTTATTTTCTGTGCATTGGTGTGCATGCATGTCTGTGTGAGGGAGTCAGATCTTGGAGTTACAGACAGTTGTGAGCAGCCATGTGGGTGCTGGGAATTGAACTCGGGTCCTCTAGGAGAACAGCCAGCTCTTTCAACTGCCGAGCCATCTCTCCAGCCCCTCTGCTTTTAAAACAGAGTGCATGCCTGTCACAACTGCCTTACTCCCTCCCGCATGTGAGTGTGTGTGTACACGTACGAGAGTGTGTGCATATTCCCATGTGTGCATATGGACATGAGGCCAGAAGGTGATACTGATGCTGGGAGATTCTCACTGCATCTGGAGCTCATCAGTTCAGCGGTACCAACTAGCCAGCCTGCACCAGGTTCCACCCATGCCCACCTCAGCTGGGGTGCCAGACAGCCGCTATTGTGAAGGATCTTTCACACAAATTCTAGGGTATCAGACTTCAGTCCTCATTCACCTCACTCACATGTGGAGCAAGTGGCTTAGAGACTAAGCCATCTCACTAGCCCTTCCTTACCCTTCCTAAATGGTTCTGGGTCATCGGGTCAATCCCCCCGCCCCCCATCATGCTACTGACCTACTGACCTACTGATCTTTTCCTAGCCTAGCAAGGAGCTTAGGAGAACATAATGACTCAGAGAAAAGAAAGGTTGCATTTCAAAGTCATGTATTCCCCTCTGCAGAGTTTCTGGGAATCTGCCAAGCCACTTGTCCAGTCTGAGCACCCAGCTCTGAGACTCTGAAGGCTTGTTTTTCTCCGTGCCAAAAATTTGTTGAGTCATCAGCCCTGAACTGCTGATCTGGGAAATTTAGAATGTTGCGCGACTGGTTTCCCATGAGTCAAAGCGAACCAGCTGCTGGGTGCCAAGTTTACTCCGGGTCCCAATAAACCTGTGGGGCTGTAAACTGTGAACCTGTCATTACCTTCCAGACCATGGCTCCATCTAGACAGGCCTGCCACCTTGTGGAACATGGAGAACTCTAGAGATTCAGTCCTGTGTGGAGTGCTGGGTTGTCCTTTTCCAAGTATTCTGACCTGGACCGAATCTCCCAGAAGCCCACTTGACTGAGAAGGAACCTGAGAGATGAAAGAAGTGTCTTGGGGAAGGTTGCACTAGGATTTGTGATGAAGGTAGCACTCAAAACAGGCTCTCTGACCCTGGAGTTGACAGTCCAAGCAATCTAAGTTGGCTCCCTGTTTTCAGGGCAACTCAAGGGACCAGGACAGTGTAGCTGCTTTCCCAGGAGAGTACATGCTGGTAGCATCTGTGAGCTACTCTTGATTCTCCAAGTCACAGTGGCAGCAGAAAGATCACTCCTCTGTGACTTGCTGGATCACTTCAGAGAGCTCAAATAAGCTGCTCTGGGTGGCAATGAGCCCCGGGGAAGGACGGAAGGACACAGTCATAAAAAGTGCCAATAAAACACATCACCCGTGGCCTCCAACACTGATGGTAACAAGGATGATTACAGCTGCTGGGTTCCACACTGGTCTCTGTACTGTGAAACACACTCCATTTCATTGGAACACTTCGAGACTAGTGGGGACGGGACTGTAATTCTTCTTCCTGGGTAATAACTGAGGCTCAAAAAGTGCCAACAACTTGTTATCCATGCTTCTACAGCCTGGAAATGAGGAGACCCCAGCACTGACAAGCCTGCTCATGGGACTGAGCCCCATAGATGGCCATGACAGGGGTGTTCTCTGCCAGCCTTCCATGCAACACGTCTCCCCAGTAGTGTGTAATGTGTTTGGGGCTATCTAGTCATTTTTCTATTAGTACGAGGTTTGGGTTTTTTTCTATAGTCATTTGAGTATCGATGGGAAATTACAGGCCACAGTTGGAGAGAAAATGTTCTCTACCCTCTGTGTTCAGTCACTATGGGACCAGCAAATTGGACTAGGAAAGGACAGATTTGCAGGGAATATATATATATATATATATATATATACATATATGTATGTATATATACATATATGTATGTATATGTATATATGTATATGTGTGTGTATCATATTATATAATATTATATACAGCACATATATAATATGTGTTTATATAATATAAATATATATAATATATACAATAAGTACGTGTGTGCATGTCCATTCATGGAAGTTTAAAATGAAGTTTAACATCCATAGCATTTTAAGAAAGAGAAGTTTGGTCTTCAAGGGATGATGAATTGCGGACGAAATTACCAGGAAGTGCAGGTAATGAAAGATAAGGGTTTCTAAGCTAAGGTCTATCTGTGCAAAGTCATCTTGATGTTCATGCCTGATTTCCACAGCACAAGAGGAAAGGGCCCCCTTCCCCAAAGGGAAACTGGTACCTTGCTGGTCCGATAAGGGGAGGCCAAGTGCTCTCTTTCTAAATCTATCCATTCTCAGTTGCCAGTACACAGCCCTTACATCGAAGCAGCATATTGTTTGGGTAGTGTGTTCTGTTCCTCTTCATTACTGTGATATTAGTTGTCAGCCTGACAGAATCTAGAATCACCCGGGAGATGGGCCTCAGAGTATGCCTCAATGATCTTGATTATGTAGATTGTTGTGGAAAAACCCATCTTGATTGCAGGTACAACCATTCCCTACTGGGGATCCTGAGCTGTATAAAACTGAGGAAGCCAGCTGGGCTTAGCAGGCACACATCCATCCCTCTGATTTCCTGGCTGCTTCAAGCTCCTGCTGGCTTGACTTCCCCACCTCGATGGACTGTACCCTGAAACTGTGCTAAAATGAATCCTTCCTCCACCCAGAAGTTACTTTTGTCAGCGCATTTGATCATAGCAACAACAAAGGAGGGTATGGTAAGTCCTTCTGTATGTGTGTTGCTTTTATTGCTTAATGAATAAAGAAGCTGCTTTCAGCCAATGACTTAGCAGAATATAGCCAGGCTGGAAAAGATATAGAGAGAGAGTAGGCAGAGTCAGAGAGAAGCCATGTAGCTGCCCGCAAGAGACAGATACCTCTACTGGAACCCACTGGAACCACAGCCATGTGGCGATACACAGATTCATTGAAATGGGTTACTTTAAGATATGAGTTAGCCAGAAATATGCTTAAACTATTGGCCAAAGAGTATTGCAATTAATACAAATTTCTGTGTGATTATTTCAGTTCTGGGCAGCTGGGAACGAACAAGTGACCTCCCTCCAAAAATTGGCGCCAATGTGGCCAATGTGGGCTACTACATCCATAAAACCTGAGAGAGCAGTTTTGTTTTGTTTTGTTTTTTGTTTTTTGTTTTTTCCGATGGGTTCTGTTTGCTTGTGGGGAGTACGAGTATTTACTGTGGCTCCTTTAAGAGAGGTCTTCCTGACTCAGTGGTAGCCAAAAAAAACAAACCAAAACAAAAAAGCCCATGAGGTTTTAAAATGGCCATTTCCTGGTTCATGCTGGCAGCATGAACTCTTGCTCTTTCAAGAGGCTGAGCACTTCAATGGGGTTTGTGGACAGCATGCTGCAAGTTACTTGATGGCAGCATGGGCCAACTGGTTACCAGAGTTGAGGTGGTGAGCATGGCTCCCACCAGGCAGTCTCAGAAGCAGTGAGGACCTCCACCATGTTGGACTGGGCGGAGTCAAAAGGCAAAGCATCCTTAGTCCTAGCCATGCCTCATTGCATTTTAAAAAGTGGTCCTGGTCAAAATATAATTACAGATATGCATGAAATAAATACAAATCCAGATGGAAAAGACCTCTAAATGGATCACAGTGTTGGAGAAATGCACATGGGCTTGAGAAAGAGAAGAAAAAGAATATAGACAATTATAAAAAGAAATAAATGGCTTTAAAAATTAAAACAAAGCCTTTAAAGACACAGAGTACAGACAATCATAGATTAAAGGGGTAAAGAAAAAAATAAACCACATGAAGGTGGAATATACCTTCATTCTAATCCAGAGAGTCTGGATTATGTTTATTATTGTGCTTTCTTTGAATTTTTTTGACTGTGAATGAGATAAGTACAAAGAGACTTTTTTTGTATGGGCTGCTAAGCTAAACCAACCTATATATTTTAAAGGTATCTTGACTTCGAAATTTGGGTCTAGGATTTGTTGCTTAGAAAAAGAGGTTCTATTTTTGTTTCCACAGAAGATGAGAACCTGTGGATTCCTTCCAGACTAATGTGGTTTTATGGATCAAAACCCTCTGAAAGGTTGCTACAAACAATCCCCCAAAATTACTTCACCCAACAAAAAAAAACAGAAAGCAATTTGGAGAGTACTATGCCCAAGTTCCCAAATATTGATTCTAAATGTGTCTTTACATTTAAAGGGAGATATAATATAGAGATCAATACTTTGCATTGGTATAGATCTTGGTTTTTTAATACAAATTTAAGATCAATTTTGTTATATATACATATATATCTTATATTTGTTATATATTGATCTTAAATTTGTGATATATATCATATATATATGATATATATATATATATATATTCCTGTTCTTGATTAAGGTATTGTGTTTGTGCAGCTCATTTAAAAATGTAATGTATAATTAAGAAATATAGGTTAATAGTGAGTCAACCATAATAGTCAAACTTGTAGTCATGTTAGGTTTTCTAGATGTACAGAGATGTATTGTGGAGGCCCAAAGAGGCCAAAGGTCAGAGAGTTTAGGACTTGTTTCCAGTTCATTCAAGGTTATTGTGCTTCTAACAAAGGTCCCACCTAGTAGTAAATCAGTTCTGCTCGGTCAAGGCAATTGTCAACAGGTGTGGCTAGTTGCCAGACCTTGTGCTCCTGAAATAAGGAAGTAGTTGGTTACTACCTAAAACAAAAGTCTAAGGATCCAACTAAGTTCCAGTTCCCTTAAAGGAAATAATTCGGAATTCCACCCAGGGAGTAGTTTGCCTACAGAGTGTTTGGTCTAGGGTGTGAGTCTAGCGAGTTAAATGTGATGGATGTAACCTATGGCTTTCAGTTGGTATGTTAATGCAGTCTTCTGTTTTACTCCTACCTTTTGGGGTCAGGGGTATATTTCCACAGGGAAATTAAACACAGTGACTTTTCAGTACTCACTGAAAACTTCCCTGCAAATGCTATCCTATAGTTTTCTACATTTTATTATTTTCATTCACGTCTTCATATTCTTTACTATATTTCTAAATTACCATGTCTCCACTCTGGAGAAAGGTGTTTTTGTCAAGGCTGGCCCCCAACAATGTATTTCAGATGGATAGATATTCTTCTGTTCTTTAAAAGACTACAGAATACAGCATTTAAAATGGTTTCTTAGACTTTTCATGACAATGAGACACATTTGCTCCTTACAGCACCGATTGCTTCAAGAGGTTGATGGGCATTGAGTCTTCTTACAGAGTTTGTTAGCCATTTGGGCAAGAAACTGCTATTGCCTGAACTGTTTGACTGGACTTGCAGGACTCCCAGAAAAATGACTGCTGAAGTTGCCTAAAGAAGGTAAGACAGTCCTTTGAGGTTCCTGTTTCATGAAAGAGTCTGCCAGACATTCTGCAGGACACAGAGCAAGCGACTGATTGACTTTGCCATTAAAAGGCAGAACAGATCTTTGGATTTCCTGCCTCATGGAAAAGTCTGCTGGATACTATGGGCCAGTAGACTGAATTCACAATGCCCCAATGTTACAGAAGAACTTTGGGTGACTGTCCAGGCAGTGAGATGTTTCTGTCAATTCTAGAACGTTGCAAGTTGTTTACAATGCACTTTCTGTTAACTTAGGTAATACTATAAATATCTTTCTGTGGTCTTTGATGAAGTTGAAGAATTGATAGTTATAATTATAGTTTTCATTGATTCATATGATAAAAGATAAAGAAGATATAAATGTTGTAACTGTAATTCTTGCTTGAAACCTGTTTCATTATATGTAATCTTTCTATGTTAAAGGTAAAACCTTCCTTTTTATTTAGATAGAAAAGGGGAGGTAAGAAGAGGTAATGTGGGAGGTGATGTATGCTGTGAATATGTTTTATTGCCATTGGTTAATAAAGAAGCTGCTTTCAGCCAAAGGTTTAACAGAATATAGCCAGGCTGGAATATATATATATATATATATATACATATATATATATGTATATATATATATATATATATATATATATATATATAGAGAGAGAGAGAGAGAGAGAGAGAGAGTAGGTGTAGTCAGTGAGAAGCCATGTAGCTGCTTGCAGGAGACAGATGCACCAGAACCTTGCCAGTAAGCCACAGCCATGTGGTGATATGCAGGTTAATAGAAATGGGTTAATTTAAGATATAAGAGTTAGCCAGAAATACACTTATGTTATTGGTCAAACAGTATTGCAATTAATACAGACTTCTGTGTGATTATTCTGGGTCTAAGTGGCCAGAAATGAACAAACAGGCTCTGCCTACAAGACTGGAGATGCTAAGAAACAGACTTGAATCTCCCTTCAAGCTTCATGAGGGAGTATGGTGGCCACTCTCTTCATTAGCAGAGCAAGGACAATTGTAGCTCCATCTCAGGATGAAGTTTCACCTCGTCCTAGTCCCAGCCCTGAAAAGGGAATCTTGTATAGGCAGCCAAGCTGGAGACTGCTCCTGACATCACATCAGTGGCCTCCTGGAAGCAGGGAGCTGTTCATCACAAAGGTAGAAGGCTGTTTTCATTTTGTTTTGTTTTGAGGCAGAATCTGTAGCAGAAGCTATCTTTAGACTTGTTATATATCTCAGGATGACCTTGACTTACTGACCTTTCTTCTTGTACCTCCCCAGAGCTGGGATTACAGGTGTGCTACCACCTGTTATGCCTTTATGGAGTAAGGAGGCTGGGAGATGATAAAATACATCCCTTTCCAATGTGTCCCTGCCTCTACCACCCTGTCTGTCACAAGTACACTATGCCATAAACACAGAATGAGGACAATGGTGTCTTACCACAATCCCAGAATGTATGGATCAACAATTTATTCATAAGGTGCAATGACAGCAATTGGTTGTATCTTCCCACCTACTCTGGTAACTTACTGAAGCAAAAGCAGGTACCTTTACTCTGATTTTAATGACTAATATTAAGTCCCAAATCACACAGCACTCAGTCAGTCTAGAATCTATTTATCTATCTATCTATCTATATATTATCGATAATATTGTAGATGGAATTTTTTGTCAAGGCAGCTGGCTCCCAAATAACCACACAGAGACTTATTACTAATTATAAAGGCTTAGGCAATAGCTTAGGCTTATTACTAACTAGCTCTTATATCTTAGATTAACCCACATTTCTTATCAACACTCTACCCAGTGGCAGTACCTTTTTTCAACTATGCATCTTCATCTCCTGCTTCCTCTGCTTCTGAGTGGTGACTCCACCTTCCTTCTTCCCTGCCCTCTCTTTTTGTCCACAAGTCGCACTAACTTCTACCTGCCTTGCTATTGGCCATTTAGCCCTTTATTAAACCAATGAGAACAACAAATATCCACAGTGTACTAAAAGATTGTTCCACAGCAATATATTATCTACCGTCCTTCTGTCTGTCTAGCTATCTGGATATATGTGGTTTACAGATTGAATACAAGTTAAAGAGGCTACAATAGAGTATAGGGGCCTCAGAAGTGGGCTGACAGAAATGTAAGTAGAGTCTGAATTGATCAGATAATGAACCCCAACATTGCCAAGAAAAAAGGCCCAGGTGGACAAGTAGGTGGATGGGCACTACAAATGAGTAGGCCTTGTCAATCTCTGTGGTGGTTTGAAAGAAAATGGCCCCCAAAGGGAGTGTCTTTATTAGGAGGTATGACCTTGTTGGAGGAAGTGTGTCACTGTGGAAGTGGGCTTTGAGGTCTCTTTTGCTCAAGCTTCCCTCAGTGTGACAGCCTGTCAACTTCCTGATGCCTACAAGATGTGGGACTCTCAGCTCCAGCACAACTGCCTGCACACCTCCATGTTCCCCATCACGATGATAATCGACTGAACCTCTGAAATTGTAAGCAAACCACCGCAATTAAGCATTGCTGTGGTTGTGGTGTCTCTTCACAGTGATAAAAACCCTAACTAAGACAATATCATGGAGGTAAAGTGGGGGCTAAACTGAGCTAAGGCCTTAGAAGCAATGGGGAGTTCTCTGCCTATTGGTCCTTGATACACACACACACACACACACACACACACACACACTCGCACACAGACTTGCACGCACATACAGAAGACAGGTTGACAGTGCTAGGTGGCTTCCTTTCTACTGCCAGGAATAAGTCATTCATCAGTCTGCTGCATGGGTGGTGACAGAGAAATGGTGTTGTTTACTTGGTCCATCCAGGAGCCTAATCATCCTCCACCCTCAAAATGGAGTCCCAGATGCTTGTAAATGGAGTCTCTCAGTGCAAGGCATGGAGGTTGTCAGGGTGGTGTTGTATGGGGTTGCAGGTATGGACTTTTTTCCTCTACCAACTTAAAGAATAACAGGGCAGGCAAAGCAAGTTCTCAGCACTCAACCATGTTGTATTGAAAGCAGAACACACAGACACACACAGATACACACATACACACACACACACACACACACACACACACACATTCACAGGCAGACTCCCCAGTCAGGTCTATGTATCCAGACCTGAATCTGACTCCATCTGGAAAGATAAAACTGTCATATGTTTGCAGGGGGGAGGGGATCCCCTTCTCCCTTGGAATCTGCTGGTTTGGTCTATCGAAGGGGATTGAATAATCTATACAGAGAAAGGGAAATGCTTGCTAGAAGAGAGATGAGAATTCATTCAAAAAGTTCGTTTTAGCTAGACACTCCATCTTATAGATCACAAACTGAGGACCTGGGAAGCAAAGTGGGAGAAATGGCATGGACTTTCCTAGCAGGCCGTGTGGCTTGACTAATTTACTTACTCATGTAGTCAGAAGAATTTCTTATCCCCCCCACCCAGCACTGGGGTGGATGCAGGAATGCTGTAGTTCACCTTTGCCTTGTCTTTACACATTCTAGTTGAGCGTCAGGGATAGGGTGGGGAGGCTGAATGAGGGAGCGATTAAGAACAACTAGGATGGGCAGAGCAGAAAGGGGGTCTCAGCAAGTTCAAGGTCAGTCTGGGCTCCAAGGTGACCTTGGAACTATCTACCTAAGGGCTAGATGGTTGATAGATTAGATGAAAGAAAGAGGAGAATGGAGAGGTGAGGAGAGAAAAGGGTAGGAATAAATGAAGGGGGGGAAGGGGAGGGAAGAAAAGGGAAGAAGAGGAGGGAGGGAGGGAGGGAAGGAAAGAGGGGAGGGAGGGAAGGAAAGAGGGGAGGGAGGGAGGGAAGAAGGAAGGGAGGGAGGGAGGGAGGGAGGGAGGGAGAGAGGGAGGGAGGGAGGGAGGGAGGGAGGGAAGAAGGAAGGAAGGAAGGAGGGAGGGAGGGAGAGAAGAGAGCAGGCAGAGTAAGAGTTGAGAGGGGAACATCCCAGGACTGGGAAGTAGCTTATTATTTTCTTCCAGGCACAGCTGAGCTCTGGGAGGTCAAGGATAGGGATTGGGGCTGAGCTTGTTAAGCTGGAAGCACTTCCCTGCAAAGCCCTTAGATAGTCTGAATCCCAGTGCTCAAGAATAAGATCACAACCTCAGTTTTTGAGCCAAGTTTGAAGCATGCTTTATTAAATACTGGCCAAGACGATGGGCACAGGCCAGGTATTACTCAGAGGCTTATAAAGGCAAAACTAACAAGACTACGTACTTCCTGTCTTCGTCCAATCAGAAACAGACTTACATCCTGAGGCACTTCTTGCCTGCAAACCTCCCACCTGTGGGTGATCTAGCAAATCCAATGCAGTTGGGACAATCAAGCTTGTTTCCAGAGGCAAAAGCTCTGGGCTTATTATCTTCCCGGAACAACAGCCCCCAGCATTCCAGGAGGTTATCTGTCCTTGGGCACCTTAGAAGCATTTTTGTTGTTGTTGTTTTATAGCTCTCTTAAACACAGTAATTTAAACTTAAAACGTAACTTTAGCCCTCACAGAGGAAGCTGAAACTAGAAAAGAACCAAGAGGAAGCCTAGCCCGCGTCCCCTGGCCAGCTGTTAGCTTTCTCAAAATACCCTCTTTATTTTCATTTTTTTTAAAAAAAAAAAATCTCAGAGGAAGTGATGGGGATCCAGGTCAGTTGGTGGAGTCCTTGCCCAGCACACAGGAAGCCCTGAGATTGGTCCTCATCACCCTAGGCATAAACAGGTGTGACAGAACACGCTAGTAATCCCAGAACTCAGACAGCGAAGGTAGGAGGACTTGGAGTTCAAGGTTATCTTCCTCTACACAGCTACGTCAAAGCCAGCGAAGGCTCGCTGAGACCCTGTCACAAATAAACTAACAAATGAACAACCCACAGGATTCTAGAGAGAGCAAGGTGGGCCCTGGCCCTGGCCTGTCCGGGCTGTCTGGGAGACAGAGGTGTTAGCTAACTCCTAGACATGAGGGAGCATGGCAGAAATTCCAAGTGAAAATGCCCCTACACTCCAGTCTTCCTCAAGGGGACACCGTGGCAGGGTGTGGGATAGCAGGAGGCCAGCCACACGTAAGCACGTCACAAGGAGGGGAAGATGCATGGAAGGTATTTGGGGCAGGATCCAGCTGGAAAAACAGGCAGGGACAGGTCACAGCCAACGCCAGTCACTTCACCTTGATCTGCTCCTTGGAAGTAGAACCCTGAATCCACAAGGCCAGAGGGCTGCATCGGTCAAGGGCAGGGAAGGGGTGGAGTGTGAAATAAAATGGGGTTCCACTGAAAGGCCCCCTTTGATGATGAAGCCCAGGGCCTTGCTCATGTTAGGCAACATTAGCCTAGAGGAAACTTTCCGTGTGTGTGTGTGTGTGTGTGTGTGTGTGTGTGTGTGTGTGTATGTATGTGTGTGTATGCATGTATGTGTGTGTGGTGTGCACACATGCATGTATGAACATGTATGTCTGGGAGTGGAAGCAGAGGCCGGAAAAGAGCATCAGGTGTCCTCCATCCATCTTCTATTCCTTTGAGGCAGGGTCTCCCCCTGAACCTGGGGGCTCCAGTTTTCTCTGTTAGTCTGGAAAGCTCCAGTGTCCCTCCTGTCCCCATTCCTCTCAGAGCTGGGATTCTAGGCATGCACAGGTCATTTGCGTGGTATGTGTTTTCTGAGACCCTGACTCTGCTCCTCATGACTGTGCAGCAAGGGCCCTCAGCTGCTGAGCTGTCTTTCCAACCCCTGAACTTTGAATTTTGAGACAGGGTCTCACTAAGTGTCTCAGCCTGGCTTTGAACTCACTCTCCGTCCCAAACTGACCTTGAATTTGATATCTTCTTCCCCCAGTCTTCCTAGTAACCTGGGTTACAGGCCTGTAGCCACCGGGCTTGCCTTAAACACCATCATCACCATTGTGTGATGATAGCCATTTTCCCTGGTCTCCACACTCACAGCACGGTCCCTGGGCCCGGCTAGTAACCTGGAGGGCTGAATCAGAAGCTGCCCTAGTTAAGAGAGTAGGAGGAAGGGTGGGACAGGGCCCTGCAGCCGGGGAGCACTGAGTTCGAATTCCAGCCCTGGCGTTTATCAATGCTGACTCATTCCTGAAGTTTCTGCAGTGTTGGAGAAACAACACCTAAGGCTGAGGCAGTGGGGAAGGAGTGGGCTCCCAGGTTTTTGACAGGTCTTCAGAGCTGCCCACCTCTGACCCACAGGGTGTTCTTTGGCAGGTCTGGACTGGAGGCCTCCTGCCCTTTCCTTGATTCACCCGTAGGAGAGATGAGAGGAGGGCAAACACACCCTGGGGGGTCTCTCCCTCTTTTCTGCTTCTTGTCCAGTTTCAGTGATAGAAAATTTGTTCAGAAGAAGAAATCTCTTGCTTAGAAGTCCACAGACATGGCTGCCTGAGGCTCAATCTACTCCTCCTGGTTCTGATTCCTATGTCTTTACCTGCACGGTGACCATGCAGCCACAAGGGAAACACAGCTAGCATCTCAGTCCTCAGCCTGGGCTTGTTACTCTGGCAGCAGCCCCCCCCCCACACCACTACCTGATTCTATCAGCCACACCTCCTCTGGGACACTGACAACCCTTCTCGGTTGTGAGTCACAGTGTCGCAAACACAGACACGTGTGTCTTTCCACACTGCTGTTGTTCATAAGCCACAGCCTACAAAGCCACATCAGCCTCTGTTGGGTCCAAGGGCCTGGAATGTACCAAGTAATCCTGACCTCCCCTGGTAGCGTGGCCATTGGCCACTATGGGTCCTTTTATTCCGATCTTAAGCACTGATATTAGCTCTTGGGTCACACTCCGCACTTCAAACAGGGGACAGAACGGCTGGAAAAAGAGTAAAAGAGGCTAAGAAGTTCAAGGATCCTACCGGAGGGAGCGGTGAGAGCCGGTATGGAGGCAAGGGCACCCAGGTGGCCAGCTAAGATAGTGAGAAGCTGGAGGCCAAATAAACCACAGAGCTGGACCAGGGCAAACTGAGGCAGAGGCAAGACAAAGACCTCCTTCTATGGGGCCCAGGAAAGGGAGCTGCCGTTTACAGCCTTTCCAAGTCTGATGTCTTCCGTAAGCGCATGGGTCTGATTTTTCTGTTTTGTCTTTTTGTTTGTTTGTTTGTTTGTTTTCCTTTGAGTCTCTTGCCCAAGTTAGCTTTGACTCAATAAGTGGTCAAAAAAAAATAACCTTGAATTCCCTGTCTGTTCCCCCAGGGTTTCTCTGTGTAGCCCTGGCTGTCCTGGAACTCACTCTGCAGACCAGGCTGGCCTCTAACTCAGAGACCCGACTGCCTCTGCCCCTAGGAGTGCTAGGATTAAAGGCATGCGATACCTAGTGATCTTGAATTTCTAATCCTCCTGCTTCAATCTCTAGAATACTAGGATTACAGGGGTGCACCGCCACACCCCATTTTACTTGCTGTGAGGGCTGAACCCAGGGCTTCATACGTGCTAAGCAAGCACTCTACTGTCTGAGCTACGTCCTCAGCCCCACTGAGGTTGATAAGCTAATGCGCTCCCTCCTTTCTGATTTACGGCGATAAAGTCGCATGCACGGAGGAGATACTTACCATCCTGTCCCTAGTGGGTCTTGCTGAACAGGTGGCAGTGTCTGTGGGCACAGTGAGATGCTGCCACTCCCGCCTCAGCATTTGCTCAAAACAGAGGCAGCTTCTACTTTATAACAACAGGAAGTTCGCCACCCAGGGCACAGCCTCAAAGCTGATGTCTGTAGACTGGGAAGTGCTGGATCAACATATCTTCTCAGGGGCGACTAAATTCAGGGCAGTCTGGACCAACCAGAGTACCCCTACTCTCTTAAGCCGGCTCAAACTCAGGGTGGCTAGTCCTTGGGGAAAGCTGGCAGCTGCGAGGTGGAAGAGACAATATCACTGTACTGTCTGGAAGTCTGGGAGACCATAGTTGCAATTGGAGCCATGCGGAGCCTGCCCGGTGGTGGGGGACTGGAACAGTGGGTGAGGGTGGTCCAGCAAGGGGCAGGAATGAAACCAGGTTCTGAAGACATCATCAAACCTCCCAAGAGTCAAGACAAGCTCTCCTCACTCCACACATACTGCACCTCCAATTTCCAGCCGCCCCCCTCTCTTTTCTGAGGTAGGCTCTCGCAAAGCCCAGTCTGACTTTATGTAGCTAAGGATGACCTTGAACTTCTGACGTTTCTGCCTGTGCCACTGAGTGCTGGGTTACAGTCACGGACCTTGCACCATCTCTCTTGTGCAGTGCTGGGGACAGAACCTAGGGCTTCCCACAGGCTTCGGGCACTGTGCTCAGAGTTGCGTGGACACTAACAGTACTGAGCTCACACTGATCCTATTCCCTTCCTGTTTTCCTCTCTGCCTAACACACAGGGGACCGGGGAATCCCTCAGTAACACGAGTAGCCGCTGGCTTTGAACTAACCACCTCTTCCTCGGCCTTCGATACCATCACACCAAGCCTAGAATTCCTTTGTATTAGATTTTAAAAATAAAGCGGCAGTTTTTCGTGCATTGCAGTCTCTGTCCCCAGGGCCTACGCGCACACAACTTCCTACTGTCACAGTCCCCCCCACCAGAGTGGGTATTTTAAACGTGGGAACTTGAACCCAGAGCCCACAGCTGGAAGTTCTTTGTATACTGCCTTGCTAGGGTTTGGAGAATGACTGCTCTGTCATTCGGTTCAGTGTGTCACAGGCTGGAGGGCGTGGGTGGTTCTAGGTGCCTCAGCCGTGGCTCGAAGCACAGCTAATCACACAAGAATGACAGATGTTCTCTGAAAGAGTTGTTGCCAGGCAAACCCCAGCTCAGACCTTGCCAGATGATCCCTTTTGCCAAGTCCTGTTTCCAACACGACACCAGATCAGCCAACCACGGGAGCCTCTGCAACCCATACAGCAGGGACGAAGGTAGGCTGAAGCGATTTGAGCCGGAAAAGACTACCTACCCACTGGAGTCGCCCCAGCTGCCCTCTCCCCTTTAGAAGGACTCTCATCCTTGTTCAGGAGGGAGGCTGAGCTTCCAAGGATGCCTTCCCTGATTCTGCCACTGATGAACACACACCTTCCTTGGCTACAGCATTGGCTCTATGTTTTGTAATTAGGTCCATGGTTCTGGGAGGCCGGAAGAACACGAAGACAGTGGGCTCTCCTGTTACCTGTCTGCTATGTGTCTCCCTAGAGGTGGTACACGAGTCAGGGGCTCTTGTGCCAATGGTTTATTGAGAGGGTTCTTTGGAGAAAGGAAGGTTTCCAGGGAACCAGGGAAAGACACCTGGGAAGAGAGGAGCCTTAGAGACATCTCACCACTCTGGCCTCCGGAGACATGGGGGTTGTTATGTCACCCAGAGAGTCCAGCACAAAGGAACCTTTAGAAATGGGGAGTAGTGTCAGCCCAGAACGGCTTCCAGAGGAGGATCCCCTGAGTCTACACTGTAGCAGGAGACCCCAGAGAAAGCACAAGTAGACAAGAAACAGCGGGCCAGGCCCCAACACCCAGAACAACAAGATTACAGCTTCCCCCAGCCCTCAAGTCCTTGGTGGTGGTGTTCCTGCTGGGTTCTAGGAGGCTACCTGGGCATCAGGGTGCCAACTGAAACCAAATGGGGTTGGAGGATCTCACAGCCTAGCTGGGGAGAAGGACACAGGCCAGAGGGCTGGGATCTGAACACATATGTGAGATTTTCTCCTAGGCCCAGAAAGACCAGAGTTTGAAGGAAGAACAGCCATAGATAGACAAAAGGTTCCTTATAGCAGAGAGACACCAAGACGAAGTTCTCAAGCCCAGGCCCTTTTGCAAGGAGCTGGTCCAGGAGACTAGACACTGGGGTGGGAGGCAGCAATCCTGCAGGGGACTTCAGGGCTCGACATGCCCTGGAACAGGGTGGAATCCAGGGGACAGATAGTGAGCTCTCCTAGCATGTGGGAGTCTGGCCCCTGCAGCTGGGCCGCCAGTAGACCCGCAGGCGCTTGTTGTAGCTGCTCAGGTTTTCCTTCAGGCACGAGGCCAGTTCCTTGTCACAAGCACACAACTGCTTCTCACACCGGCTCCCTTCGTCAGCTGTGGGTGAAAGAAACAGGGGATGACTCAGTGTCTGTCCCTTCCTGAGACTGCCTGTGGGGTGTAGAGGGGGTCCCGAAAGCAACACAGGGTCCCTGCTCATTGCTGGTGACACCCCCACCCCCTAGTAGCCTCTTCGGATGGTGTGCATGTCCTCCACCTCTCTGTGTTCTTGTTCCCTTTCCTATGATCACATCCGTTCATTCGACAGTCACTGAGCAGCTACTGAGAAGCTGGTCCTGGAGCGAGGAAGCTGGGCCAAATGGACAGCAGGGAAGGCAGGTGGTAGAGGGTCACAGAATGAACAAGCAGTGCCAAGCCCAAGCATGGGAGACGCAGGCCAGCAGGAGGACCAGGCAGTGTGAAGGAGCCCTCCCAGCTCAGACCAGCGCTCCGAAGGGAAGCTGGGGTCGTGAGCGGGTGTCCCCACCAGGTGAGCATCTGTGTTAGCCTCTGTAGCTCCGTTAACCTTAAGGTGAGCTGTTATGAGGGCCCAAGGGTTGTAAAAAGAAAGGCCGTATTGGGGATACCTATGTGTTCCCCTATGAGAATAGGGATGGCTAACACCCCCTGAAGTTCTTCCTATCTTGGTTCAGCAGATTACCAAGGAGGACACTGAATCTGAGAGAGGCTAAACAGTGTTGAGCACACAGCTGGTCAGTGATAGGCCCGGCATCTGGAGAACAAAATGGTAGGGTGTCCCCTTGGTCCTCTCCATACCTCCACCCTGTTCTGCCTGTTCCCTACTGTCCCATGAGAGAGGAACAGCATCCATTGGTAAGTGTTTTATGTAATGTCACTAAGTCTACGGAGGCAGGGAGGGCTAGGACTTCCCAGCTCCAGCCCTTGGCCCTCAGACACTCACAGCAGTGGATAACGCCCTGGGAAATGTTGTATCTGTAATTGTCCATCACGGTTCTGCATCCATCCGTCTTCAGGTGTTCATAGCAGCAGTCGTGTTTTTGACAGCACCTATGGGGAGAGGCAGGCAGGGCACACCGCTGTAGGAGTCACTGGTCAACTCTAGTCACCACCTCTTCCCCCCACATGCCCACCAGGGATGATCAAAGACATTTGGGTTCCCTGGAGGTCACGAGAGCTCTGTTGGTCAAGGGTTCCCATACACCAGACACTTGTTCCAACCACATACTCTCTCTTAATCCCCATGACTTGCCAATGATGGAGGTGCTGGTATCACCCCCATTTCACAGATGAAGAAACATAAATTTGGGGCTTGAGACCCTTGACAAAGGTCACGTGATTTGTCTGGCTGACTCTCCAAATGGTTGTGAAAATCAAGTAAGAAAAGACAACGAGGTTGGGCTTCAGAATACCACGTATAATGGCAACAAGGAGTGTGGGATATTAGTCCCAGGTTAGGAAGATGCCACGACTTCAAGGCATTCTGGGGAACCTTCTAGAAGGCCAGTTCCAAGAGGACTGGGGCTATATTAGCCTCAGCAGAGTTCCCAGGACATAGTACATGCACTACAAAATGCGTTTTATAAAAGCATCAGTTAACATGGAAGGAAGGAGAGAGTCTGAAGTAGACCAAGGAGGGGAGTATACCTGTCTGTGGCATCTTTGGGTTCTCCTTTGCCACCAAATCCACAATGACAGCCATAGAACCGGTAGCTGAAAAAGGCTGTCTTCCCAGTCATACGTTTGATCATATTGTTCAGGTTCAGGATCCCTCCCTGGCTTGGAGTTATACCTGCCACACAACCAAATAAGGAGGGAAGGGGTAAAGGTCATGGGGGTACCAGGATCCCAAGGTGGTATGGGGGCTCAACTGTGCTGAGCCAGGCAAACGACTTGAAATGACGGTGCTATCAAATAGTGCCCGCTGCCACTGGTGCTTTAAAAAGTGTTGGCGAGGGGAGTGTAGCTTGGTGATCGAGCCCAAGTTGAACATGTGTCAGCCCTGAGTTCTGTGCCCAGAACTGAGAAGGTAAAATAAAAAAATACAGCGACTGGAGCTGAGTTCTTAGTAACAGGTCTCTCAGGTATTAATTTCCTGACTCCATCCCCTTTTAAAGGTTTAAGATTAATTTTAACTCTCTTTCTCTCTGCGCGTGTGTGAGTGTGTGTGTGTGTGTGTGTGTGTGTGTGTGTGTGTGAGTGCATGTGTGCGTGCGTGTGCATACACGAGTGCAGGTGCCTTCAGAAGTTCAAAGGCTGCATAGAATCAGGTGCTTGTGAACAGCCTGATGTGGGTGCTGTGAATGAAGCTGGGTCTCCTGCAAGAGCAGCAGGTGATCTTGACCCCTGGGTCATCTTTCTAGCCCTCTCCATTCCTTCTTCAATAAATGAATGTCGACTTTGGAACAGCTTTAGATGTACAGAAAAGCGGCAGTGATGGTCCGGAGGGCTCTCATTTCCTGCTCACTCCATTTCTCCTGATGTGATGTTCACACATCACTGTGGAGCCACTGTGAAAGTCGGAGTTGGTACATGGGGGTGGGTGCTGGGAACCTTTTATTTTGGCAAGGAGAGTTGAGACAGTGTCTCAGGTAGCACATGCTGGTCTGGAAGTAGATGAGACTGACCTTGAATTCTTGACCTCTTGCCTCTACCCCCCAAGTGCTTGGATTATGATCTGTGCCACCATGCCCAGCTGGGAATTCGATTTTGTTGTTGTTGGGATAGTCTCACTGTGTAGCTCTGGCTGACCTGGAACTCATTATGTAGACCGGGCTGGCCTTGAATTCTCAGAAATCTGTCTGCCTCTGCCTCCCTTGCCGGGAGTGTGTGTGTGTGTGTGTGTGTGTGTGTGTGTGTGTGTGTGTGTGTGTGTGCCTGCCTGTGTGTGTGCCTGTGTGTGTTTGTGCATGTCTTGGCACCTGAATATGTGAGTAAAGAGAACAGAGAGAATGCTGTCCACTTGCCCTTGAGATGAGGTCTATCATTAGCCTGAGGTTCACCAATTAGGCTAGATTGGCAAACCAGTAAGAGCAGGATCCTCCTGTCTCTGTACTGAGATTACAAGCACAAACCACCCCACCTGGCATTTCCCACTCAGGTTCTGAGAGCCAAACTCAGGTTCTCATGTTTTCAAGGCAAGATCTTTACCAACTGGGCTGTCCCCCTACCCCAGGAAACTTCATTTGTAAGCCTCATTTTCCAAATGAGCAGATAGAGGCTCCCTAATTTACTCAAGGTCATAGACGGAAGAAAATCGATGCAGGATCAAACCTGATGCTGTCTGGCTTCTCTGTCTCTGGGTACTGATTTCCAGTTCAGAACGAGGACAGAGGGCCTGCCTCACCCTCCTCCCACAGCCAGTGCCTTCCTCTCTAGAGAAATCTGAGTTTTACAGCGCCCGGTAGGTCTCTGAGGAGGCGGTGTGATTTAAAAATCAATGCTGCTCATTTCAGGCCTCGTAGCCGCCGGCTAGAATTGATCTTAAGGGAAATCTGCTTTATTGGGAGAGAGGAGCACATTATGTTAAATTAGGAGAAATAAAATATATGGAATCAATGAATTCTGGGGAAAATTGGGAGACACAGACAAGAGGAGGACAAGGGAGTGTGTGTCAAGAACGCAGGAAATGTAGGTCAGGTGCAGCCACAGGCTTAGGGGAGAGGGGACCAAGCTGTCCGTTCCTAGCCTGGCATCGCAGTGAGTTCCTTCAGGAACACAGTAAATATGTAGGAGAGCTGAGGCCCATGCCGGAGGACTCTAATGTGAGAAAGGAGGCCTTGGGAGACATTTGTGCCCTGGACAAAGAGGTCATAAGCAGGTGGCCCTGGGCTGTAATTAGAAGTGACTGGCTGTTGTGTGTGTGGGTGGTGGTGTCCTCTCTGTGTGCACACTCCTGTTTGACACAGTGCTCCTGGCTAAGGGATGTTGACTATAGGCCTAGCTGATCCTTGACTGTTCTGATAAATGGCCCCAGCGCCCCGGGAATCATCCAGAATAGCCACCTGGGATTAGAGAAAGCCTCAGATTCCATGATGGAGATCCCCAAAGCAACTGACTGCAAAGACAGAATCCACCTTGGGCACCAACTGAAGATCTGAATTCAGAATCTTGCCTTTCTTGGCCTCTCTGTCTCTCCATGTTCCCCACACCCCCACCCCAACAATTTTTCCCTCTGTAACTCAAGCTGGTCTTGAACCCATGACTATCCTCTTGTCTCAGCCTCCAGAGTGCTGGGATTCTGGTTGTAAGCCACCAACCATACCAGGCTTGCCCTCTATTTCTTCGCTTCAAAGCTGGCCCTATCGAGTTCAACTCAGTTCCCCCCTGAAGGGGGCAACTCTCCCTTGCCAATCAATGCATTCAGTTGAAATTCTGTGTGCTTTGTGTGGTCCCGCTTCTCCTCATTTGGCAGTGAGTCAAACCAAGCCTGCGGAAGTCAGCCCAAGTGATGTCTACCAAAGCTTGTCAGAGATTTCTATCTCAATAGCTTGTCCTTGGTTCCCCTACACCCCTCCACTCCCAGGGATGAGGAATATGTGGTCAGAAGAATCACTTGGGGGCAGAGGATAATAAGCTCTTATGTAAGGCTTGGTCACTGTTTTCTCACTAGGATGCCTCCTCAGCAGCAGAGAGAGGATGCTGTGGAGCTGAGGAGATGAAGAAGTCAGGTGGTTTGGCCTAGCGTGCATTGTCAGGAGGTGGTGGGTGAACGCGGATCCTAAGAAGTGCACCTCTGCCTTACATTTGTCTCTATGTTGAAGGATGAATTTCTGGAGTTCCATTGCGTGCTGGTTAATGGGCTTCCCTGTAGCCCTAGGCAAGTGTCCCTCTCAAGGGTGTGGGAGTCCCAAGACAACATGACAGGGTTTCTTTGTGTAGCCTTGGCTATCCTGGAACTCTCTCTGTAGACCAGGCTGGCCTCGAAGTCAGAGATCTGACTGTCTCTGCCTCCCCAGTGCTGCTGTAATTAAAGGTGTGCGCCATACCGCCTGGTTATAAAATCACTTTTAAAAAATGAATGAGCTTGTCAGGCAGTGATGGTGCATGCTTTTAATTCCAGCACACGGGAGGCAGAGGCAGGCGGATCTCTGTGAGTTTGAGGCCAGAATAGTCTACAAGAGCTAGTTCCAGGACAGGCTCCAAAAACTACAGAGAAACCCTGTCTCGGAAAAAAAAAAAGAAGAAAGAAAGAAAGAAAGAGAAAAAGAGAAAAAGAAAAGAAAAATGAATGGCCTTTATAAAATCATGTATCTTGAGATGGATTAAGAAAATGAAAGCCAATATGCAAGCAACCATGTTTTTAAATCTGATCTTCTAAAGAGTGGGTAGAAACTATCCCCGGATCCCCTCCCTGCCAGCAGGAGAGGGATCCTCTTCCCAGAATGCCACACAGTTCAGTCTGCCCCAGTTCTCTGGCTGAAGCCAGAAGCCATGGTCGTAGGTGCCTGACAACCTTTGATGAGTCCTTGCTGGTGGTGGAAGTGTTGGGAACTGGAGTTCCAATGTCCCCAGGATCAGGGCAGTCCAGTCTAGGGTGGGGCACTCGGGATCTACCTTCAATCCTGCTCCCTCCCCAGCCTCACACCTGTCCCCACTCACCAGCCAGCAGCAGCAGGCCACACAGCAGGGCGAGTCTCATGGTTCCAGCACAGAGCGAGAGCCGCAGCTGACAGAAGTGCCCGGCCACGGAGGCAGTCCCTTATATTAGGTCCCCCCACCCATCCTACCCAAGCCTTCCCAGCTCCTGCGGAATCGACCCATGTGCCTCTCGCTTCCTCTTTTCTATGACTCTGGGGTTGCATTCCTTTTTTTGACTTATTGGGGTCCCCACCGGGTTTTTGATAAACAGGAAACATGTATCTGGAATGGGAGATTTGGCAAGCGCCTTCTAGGTCTAGGGGATGGACCCCAAGGCCTTGGATAAGCTAGGCAAACACTTTATCACTGAGCCACAACCCCAGCCCCATGGCCCAAGACTTGAAAAACACAACCTGAAATGCAGGATCATTTGCAAAAACAGGAAACATGATTAGCATGTATGTATGTATGTATGTATCTATCTATCTATTTATCACCTATCTATCAATAATCTATTATTCATCTAATATCATAAACAACATCCAGCTAATATCAAATAATAAACCTAATAGCATGAAAATCATAATAACATGAATATCAATAGTCTATCATCTGCCATCTATGTAATCTATTATCTGTTTGTTTATCTATTTCCAATCAATATAACATTAATCATCTTTTAAATCTATTATCTACCATTCTATCTACTTACCTATTATCTGTCTATTACATGTTTATGTATAAACCTTTTTCATTTTTCTGCCTCTGTATTTTCACTATACCAAACTAGGAAAATGTTACATGTGGCACTTTGTACAGTTAGTCCCCACCCCACCCCAGACAAGGTCTCATGTAACCCAGGCTGGCCTCAAACTCTTCATTTAGTCAAAGATGACCTTGAATTTCCCACCCTCCGCCACCTCCCAAGTTCTAGAATTACAGCTGTGTGCCATCTTCCAGGCTTGGCACCCAAGGCCTTGTGGATCCAATGCCAGCCTGCCAGTTGAACCCCAGCCCCAGCTTGAGTTTTTCCTTCCACTTCCTGATGTGAGCTGAACATGTTTCTACATCATTAAGCATCCTTTAGAAGGTGGTTTTGGGAAGCAGTTTCACACTTTACCACTGTCCTGACTGCATAATGAGTCTCTTACAGAGGGACACACAGGTTGTTGACTGTATTTTATCATTCAAGTTCAGCGAAGGAGATGTCCCGATATCCCAGCTGATGCTCAACGATTGCCTCACGTGAGTTCGCTGACTCAGAGAACACCCACGATTAGAAGGTCATTGACCTGTGTTGACAACTTAGCCTGCAGATGATCTGTCTCAATTTACTCCAGAGAATCCCAACGTGACAAATGACTGGGACCCAGCCAACGAGGGCAGAGCTGCTGCCTGAAGGACACACCCGGGGACTTTGCCCATCAACAGCAGAGATGGGGTCTTCCATGCTTGTAGGTGACTGCTGGAGACAGACACCCAGACTGACCTCCTTGCTCCTGGTCAATCAGTTCATTCAAAAATTGTGACAGCAGGTTCCTTCCCTCCCTCCCTCTCTTCTTTCTTCTTTCCTTTGTTTTAGAGTCTGTCTTTGTGTTCCAGTCCAGTTTCACAGTTGTGGTTCCTCTGCCTCGCCCTCACGATTGTGAGGATTATAGACCACTCTACCGCCCGCCCTTTTGTTTCTGAACTCAATCAACCAACTAAAACTCATTTATGAGAAAGCCATGCACGTGTGAAGTAGTGAGTCAGGCATGGTGCCTTATGCAGTTCATCCCAGCACTTGGGAGGCTGAGGCAGGAGGATGACTGCAAGTTCAAAGCCAGTCTGGGCTGCATAGAGGGCTCAAGGCTGCTGGGCCACCAAAAATTCTCTCGAAAGCAGAACAAAATAAAATAAAATGCCTCTCACCCAGCAATCACTTCCGAAAAGGAGGAAATAACTCAACAACAGAGAAACTAGAGGCTTCTGGCTTATCCTCATTTGTATAAGGCACTTAGTGGAGGGCTGGTTGGCATTCAATAAGTTTTAAGAAATATGATCTTTAACTTGATGATTAACCTGTGAAACTGTCACTCCTGTGGAGGCTGCAGACAGGCCCATGGCCTCCAGCGTTTTTTGTGACCGGCTGGCTCTTGGCGGGTCTCCACCTGCTCAATACTAGGCCCATGTTCCTGCCCACATGCCTCTTTAACCAAAAGCAACCTTCTAGATCGGGGTTCTTGATAGGGCCTGCGGCCACCTCCCACCTTTGTAGCTAGGTCTGGCAGCTCTCTGTTGCTCCCAAAAGGCCACAAACAGAGATGAAAAACCCCTGCCTCACTGTGGCCCCCGACACCTTTACATTTAGCAGAGCCAGGTCACACCTGACAGAGAGACCTCACTCGGGTTCTAGCTCTTTCTTTTGCCGGGTCTGGGGTCCTGGGAAAAGATTTTGCCTCCATGAAGTTCGGTATCCTTATTTGCAAACCAGAGCCAAGGGTTCCTCGCTGCTGTGATTGCTGGGAGATTTTTGAGGTAAGTTGGTCAAAGCATACCCCACTTAGCCACCCTGTGAAGGATGCCTCGACAGAAAGTCGTGCATGGGTGGTAGAACTACATGGAGTGGGAGAGGGCTTGGGAGACAGTATTGATTCAAATGCAGGCTACCTGGGTTAAAGAGCCTAGTGTTGCCAGTGTCCCAGCAGCTCAGCCTGGAGCAGGTCAATTTGCTCTGCCCCTTTGAATAGTCCTGTGTGAGAGAGCTCGAGAATGGTACCCATGGAATAGGAATGTTGCAAGGCGTAGAGTCCACACGGTCTAGAAAGCACCCCCATTAGCTCATACTTGGCCTTCTTACGGAGATATTGAGAAATGAGGGGGCTTTAAGAAGTGAGGCATCGCATCATGGTGCACATTTGTAACCTCAGTACTAGGGAGGCAGAGGCTTAATGTATGTTTGAGGCCAGTCAAGCCTATATAACAAGGTCTAGGCTAGCATGGGCTATATAGCAAGACCTATTTCAAAAGCAAAACAGAAAGGGGTGAAGCCTAGTGGGAGGCCATTGTTACCCCTCCCTGTCTCTGGCTGCCTATCTTGCTGAGGTATCTCTTCCTCTCACAGGTACGCCTCCACACTCCCTCATAGCACCAACAACTGAGGTGTGACTCAGCCAAGAAGGCCTTCACCATGGAAGAATCCGCAGAACCACCTAGTCTTGGACTTGTTGTCTTCTGGGTCGTGAGCTGCACTCACCTCTTTTCTTTATAAAGGGTCTAGCCTCGGGTCTTTCATTTCGGCCGCAGCAAATAAACTAGTCTGGGACATGAACAGACTTCGGTCCGCAGGTAGAGGTAAATAAATGTTAGCCAAGGTTATCCCCCTCATCAACATCATATTCTTCATCTTCATCCTCACTGCTTAAGGTACCCAGAATAAACAGTTTACCTCCTCTTCTGCGATGTCTAAGCTACTGTTAATCTTATCTGATGTCTGTCTTAGTTCAATATAGTTTTCCCTATATATAAACTTATCTGGGTCTGTTTTTTAGACCGTCTATGTTTTTCACCATGTTTAAGCTTTCTTTTATCTTTAGAAGCAGACAGGGTTTAGTCGGAAACCTCAGCGCTGCCATCTGGGTCACTTCAGAGGCTTTGTCTGCGGTTTGATGGTTTCCCTAGAGTGGAGTTTTAGAAGGTGAGCCGGGAGAATCAGAAGATCTGAGGGTCTCGGGGAGACATCTGCGTGGTTTTAGCAACCCCTCCCACAGCTTCCGCTCCAGGCAAAGTGCCCTTGGGTGTCGGGAAGGCCCTGGCTCGCTTCCCTGGTCACAGCTGGGGAAGGCTGTTGCTAAGACCATTAGAGCACAGCCCAGCACACTGTCCAGCTGATTGGTGGAAGGAAAGAGGAAGGACTTTGGATGTCAGAGACAAGATTCGACAACAACAGCTACCAGTGGGGGCTGTGAGATGGCAACGTCATGAAAGGGCTTGTCGTGCAAGCTTGGGAGTTTGAGTTTAATCCCCAAACACCCATGCTAAAAAGCCAGGCACGGTGGTGCACGCTTGTAATGCCAGTGCCGGGGAGATGGAGACAGAAGGCTCCCTGGGCTTGTTGGCCGGCCAACCCAGGACAAAATGAGAGCTCTGGGTTCAGTGAGAGATGCCATCTCATAAGAAGAGGTAGAGACTGATTGAGGAAGGTACCTGATGTCAAACTCCGGCTTCCACACATATGCACAGGCATGTGCACACATCCAGGAACTTGTAACACACAAAATGAGAAAAGAAGAAAACGAATAGAAAAAGTTACCATTGTCCAGGCCTTCCTTCTCAGCAAGCATTGTACTGTTTCCGAATTTAACTTTCATCAGGAGAAAAAAAAAGAGACCATTATTCCCATTTCACGGGCGAACGGAGACTCAGGTTCAGAACTTCGCACAGTCACCCAGAGAGTACACGGCAGAGTTGGGGTTAGCACGCAAGTCTGCTAGGGCCCCCTCACGATGGGTGTTTAATGTGTCCCATAGGAGTGTGGTGCAAACAGGCATGTGTCATGGCATGGGGGAGGCTCCTGACCCTCCCAGCAAGCACATAGGGTGGGAACATGAAGAGCCAGCCGAGGTAGGCAGGATACAGCTACCTCCGTTCATCCACTGTCGCAGAGTAAAGGGATCTTCTCCTAAGATCCTCCCAAGGGGTGAAATCATGTCCTCCAGCTAGGGTCAGAGCCTTTCCCTCCAGGACCTCCCTGTAGAGCTCCATTTGCTACACAGTCCCACTGACTCCATCTGTCCCCAACAAAAGCCACACACAGCAGGCACAAACACGGTTGAGGCCACCGCAGCTGGGCTCGCCGGGGTGGGGCAGAGCTCAGATGAGGGAGGCTGAGTTTGTCTTGGGTAGGATCCACACCAAGCAGAGCCCAAGGAAGCAGTTCAAGACGCAGAAGCTATTCTTATGGCTGTCGCTGCGGCACGCATAGGCCTGCGTCAGCCCAGCCACTCGCTAAGACACCAGGTCAGTGAATCACAACAAGGGGACCCGGGGACTCGTTGAGCCTCCCAAATGTAAGGACAGGAAAGAGCGTAGCTCGGGGGCAGGGGTGCGGTGGGGTGTGGCGGAGAGACTCCAGCTCCACGGTATTCCAGAACTGTCCAGGTAATCTGCACTTGCATGAATCAGGATGACAGTGGCCCACAGGTGTGTGTGGTGACATCTCAAGGGGTTCCCAGAGGTGCTTGGAGTGCTGCAGGCATTCTGTCTGTAGAGCTTGGGGATGTGGGTGTTCACACTGTCAAAACTCAGAAAACAATGGCGGTTTGTGCTTTCCCACCACCCCACACACGTGTTTCCTGTACATCTGAATAATAACAACGCCTGAAAAACAAGTGGGGGCAGGGGAAGTGGTTTCTGGCGAGATGGCTTAGTCAGCAGGATTCTTGTACAAGCACCAGGCCTGAGTTTGGATTCCCAGCACCGGCATGAAAACCAAGTGTAATGGCTGCGTTTGTAATGCCGGCACCCGGAAGGTGGACACAGGCAGATCCCTGGGGCTCGCTGGACAGCCAGCCTAGCCTAATGGGTGAGCCTCCACATGTGCGCATGTGCTTGCACACACACACACACACAGACAAACACACACACACACAGACAAACATACATACAGAGCAAGAGACAAACACACACACATATAGATCCCTGAGGCTCACTAGACAGCCAGCCTAGCCTAATGGTGAGCCTCCACATGTGTGCGCGTACTTGCACACACACAGACAAACACACATACAGAGAGACAAACAAGACAAACACACACACACACACACACACACACACACACACAGATCCCTGAGGCTCACTGGACAGCCAGCCTAGCCTAATAGGTGAGCCTCCACATGTGTGCGTTTGTACACACACACACACACACACACACACACACAGGTCCCTGAGGCTCACTCGACAGCCAGCCTAGCCTAATAGGTGAGCCTCCACATGTGTGCGTTTGTACATACATACACACACACACACACACACACGTTCCTGAGGCTCACTCGACAGCTAGCCTAGCCTAATGGGTGAGCCTCCACGTATGTGTGTGGGGGGGGATTGACAGAGAAACAGAGAGAGAAGCAATGGGGTCAAACTTAGCAGGAAGGACTTCAGGGAACCTTCTAGACGGCCAGATGTCCTGGCTTATGAACAGTCGCTGCCCCACCATCAGACGGTTCATAGCACAACCATCTTAACGATGCTGATACATTTCTCAGAGCCTCAAACTTTCCCGTGTGAACAGTGGGATCCAGGGGACCCTGTAGGGAAGGCTACAGGCGGAATGATTGACACATAATAGTTGCTAAATTACTGAGTGACATGTGGAGACTCCATCTTCCAGGAACGAGGCTTGGAACTGACCCATGGAAAGGACCGTGACACCCAGGGCCAGAGATCCTCATTTCTAGACCAGAGTTGGTCTCATGCAAGGGGATTTCCACTTCAACTTCTCAGTTCATCCCGTGTGACCCAAGATGCTCTGGGTAGTGGCAGGGGCAGGGGGAGTTGACTTAGTGGGTAAAATCTGTAGCCATGCAAATCTGAGTTTGATTTCCAGAAATAACATAATAAAGCCAGACTCCAGGGTACTCATTTATAATCCCAGCTCTCTTACAGCATGCTGGGAGGTGAAGACAAGAGAATCAGCTGGAACTGACAAACCAGTGGCCTTGGGTCACTGAGCAACAGGAAGAAGAAGAAGAGAGATCTACAAGGTGGAGGAGAGAATGGACTGCTGAAAGCTGTCCTTAGATCTCCACAGGCATGTGGTGGCTCGTGTGTGCCCACCCCACACACAAATAAATAACAAATAACAACACCCCCCCAATAAACTCTTCCAAGGCCCCTAGTACTTCTCATAGCCAGGAGTTGGAAGGTGAGCATTGCAGGGGGTTCTTGCTTGTCTGCAGCCCCATCCCAGCCCCTGCTGCCTTCCTCAGGGCCTGACCTTCAGCAGGAGGCCCTGGGGTGACAGCCATGGAGCTCAACTCCCTTCTTCTTGCTCATTTTGGGCAAAGGGAAATAAAAGCGGTCACTCGGAGGAAGCCTTCCTGAAGATTCCATGCCATGGACTGAGAACAGTGGCCAGTGTGCCTGGCACACAGCAAGTGTCTGAGAGCCAGAGCTGCTAATGCGGCTGTCAGTGTCGGCCTGTGGGGAGCCGAGAGAATACTTTCGAGAAATTTCACAGGAGCCAAGAAAACAAATCTCCTCAACAGGTACTTCCTCAACCCCTACTGTGTGCAGCGGGTAGGGAGGGAAGAGCAGGGAAGGTCCTTGTCTGCTAAGGTCTTACGGGGTCCCTAGAGTAACCAGACAGACACTGTCAAACTCGAGCCTGTGCCACACACAGACAGCCGGTGCCTTCTTAGAGAAGTAATGGTAAGGCTTGCTGTGTTTATTTATTCAAGGATACAGAGATGATGCTAACTTATATAAGTAGGACAAGAAGGCAGAGGCAATTAGTTTAAAATCATTAATCAAATCCCACAGTGGCCCATGACCCAGAGACAAGGTTAGGACAGAGGGGCATGCTATTAAGTCTATGGGAAATGACAGCCCTTCAGCACGCACAAACTTCCCCTTCCTCCAGGAAGCCTATCTGTATTTTTATTACTTTCTTGGGGTTCTCTCAGTGCTGCATTGCTCACTTCTCACAGGGTGGTTGGCCTGCTCGCTATGACCTTCTAGAAGATGTCAGGCTGTGATCTCAGCACCTGAGAAGCTGAGGCAGGACTCCAGGCTAGCCTGGTCTACCTTGGAAGTCCCAAGCCAGTAGCTGGACCCTTCTCCACACCCAAAAGGACAGAGAAGAATGACCACGTGAGGGCCCAGGAAAGAGGCAAGACCTGGAGAGAGACCTCAGAAGGACCAATCCCCACATTCCTTTTAGCTCAGATGTCCAGCCTTCACAGCTGTGAAAAATAAATTCCTAGTCTTGGGGAGATGATCTGGTCAGTAAAATGCTTGTGAACAAACCCTAGAGACA
Organism: Myodes glareolus; assembly: GCF_982192425.1. Taxonomy (NCBI): domain Eukaryota; kingdom Metazoa; phylum Chordata; class Mammalia; order Rodentia; family Cricetidae; genus Myodes; species Myodes glareolus. The sequence goes on from NC_142031.1 coordinate 16,217,112, forward strand.
GCCTGTGTTTGAACCCCCAGCACCCACATAAAAAGCCGGTCATGGTGGCACCCACGGATCCTAGCACTGGGGCCAGAGAGGATCCCAGAGGCTCACTGGCCAGACCAGCTAGGGGAATTGGTGAGCTTTGAGACACAGTGAGAAACTGTGTCTCAAAGATTAAAGGGAAGCTACCTCTGGCCTCTACATACACACATATGCACGCATGTGCTCTCTCTCTCTCTCTCTCTCTCTCTCTCTCTCTCTCTCTCTCTCTCTCTGTGTGTGTGTGTGTGTGTGTGTGTTTAGTCCCGTGACACACTGTAATTGGTAGCTCTATGACACCCATATAAGCTTTGAGGAACCCCAAGAAAACAGCGTGAGTGTAAGGAAGGTCTTCCTGGAGGAGTCTGGCACTGGTAGATTATTGTCTTTTATTTTTTTAAGACTGTCTGCATCCCAAGGCACAGCATGGATCCTACAGAACAGCAGCCAGGGCCCTCAGGGAGCTGCCTGTGTAGGGCTGAGGTTCATACACAGCTAGCTCACTGCCTCAGTTTCTGCCCCCATAAAATGGAAACGATGACCTTTGAGACTGCTTTCCTTCAGAGTTAACGATTAGATCATCTAGTCAGTGATAGAAATACAAAATGTATTTTGGAGCTGGGCGGTGGTGGCACATGCCTTTAATCCCAGCACTCAGGAGGCAGAGGCAGGTGGATCCCTGTGAGTTTAAGGCCAGTCTGGTCTATGAAAGCTAGTTCCAGGTCAGGCTCCAAAGTTACAGAAAAATCCTGTCTTGAATAATCAAAAAAAAAAGTTTTTTGAAGATAATTTCTATTGAGGTATAATTTTCTGTCTGTCTGTCTTTCTTTCTTTTAAAAAATTGAGATAGGCTTTTATTTATCCTTGGTTGACCGCAAATTTGTTAAGTAACTGAGGATGACTTTGAATTTCTGATCCTCCTGACTCCACCTCCGAAGTGCTGGGATTACAGGAACGAGCCACCAGGACCCATGTCATGTAGTGCTGGGCATTGAATGCAGAGCCTGCTGCATGGTACACACATGATTTACCGGGCTACACCCACCCAGTCCTCTACTGAAGTACAATTTGTATAAGCTAAAACGTATCCACTAGTATTTGGCTAACTCAGATGAAGGCACACACCTGGAGAACTTCCTAATCATTACCATTTTCATTAACCTTTTCCCCAATTCACTCCTCCCTGCTCCCCCAATTCTCCAAATCTATCCCACCTTCACCTCCAACACACCCCTGCCAAAATTTCCCTCCAGTCCTTGAGAAGTCAGTTTCACTCTCTCCTCAAATCCAAGACAACAACCATCCCTTCTCCCATCTTTATTGATGGGGTTGTATTGTAAAATTTTCACAGCATGCCTATAACCCCAACACAAGCAGGTGGAGACAGACAGATTCAGGGGGAAGTAGAAGATGGCTGGTTGGCCAGCCGGTTTTCCCAAATCGCTGAGCTCTGATAAACTCTCTCTGTGTGTGTGTGTGTGTGTGTGTGTGTGTGAGAGAGAGAGAGAGAGAGAGAGAGAGAGAGAGAGAGATGCTATGCATCTGTGTGCCTGTGTATGTGTGCATGAGTGTGAGTGTATATGTGTGTGTATCTGTGAGTGTATGTGCACACATGTGTCTGTGTGTGTGCATGTGTGAGTGTGTACTTGTGTGAGCGTGCATGCATGTGTGTGTATGTGCGTGTGTCTGTGAGTGTATGTGCGCATATGTGTGTGTGTGTGTATGGGTGTGTGTGTGTGAGCGTGTGTGCATGTGTGATTGTGTATGTGTGTGAAAGTGTGTGTGTGGTACAGGGCTTTAAAGCCAAGGCTTGGTACACAGCAGTCAAGCACTCTACTTCCGCTGTAGCCCTCAGCCCTCCAGCGTCACTAAATTGCCCAGGCCAGGTTTGAACTGGCTGTCACTCAGGCAGATTTTGAATCTGTGAAAATCTTGCCTCAGCCTCTGAGCCAGAGGCTTGTGTCACCTGATCCAGCTTAGATGAGTTGCCTAGCTTCAGACAGATGAACTCTTCCAGTCTCGGGACTTCATCTCTGCCCACCTTCCCTTGGGAACTTATAATGTTTCTGAGGTTCACCCACGATGTTACGTGGGTGGGTGGGTCGTGAATTGTGCCTCTAAGTAGCATCTTGGGGGCTTGTCGTGTGGATGTGCCATTGTCCTTTTGTCCTTTTTTCAGGTGACAGGTGTTTAGACGGTTTCTAGTCTGACTGTCACAGGGGGAGTGAGGCTTCGGGGGACACTTGTGAGGAAGGTTCTAGACTGACCACGGCACGTGCTCTGCTCTCTGCGGAAACACCGGGTAGTAGAGTGACTGCATCGCACCGTGAGTATGTGCTTACCTTTACAGGAAACCGCCACACCATCTTCAAAGGGCTCTCGGTTTTCATCCCCTCTGGAAGTGTGTTTCGGGTGTCTGGTGTCCTCACCAGAACGCAGCTGTGTTCTCAAACCTCAGCTATGCTAACAGAAACCCCCTTTTGACTCTTTCTTTGTGTAGTGTGTGTGTGTGTGTGTGTGTGTGCGCACGCGCGCGTACGTGCCTTTCTCTCTCTTCTTTCCTCATTATAGCATCACTGAAATAAGACTGAGATAAAATAAATTACACATATTATTAACAATCTGTATCTGTGAGTTTTACTCTCGTGACTTGGGCCAAGCATGGGTCAGGAATATTTGGAGAGCGCCTGGAGAGATGGCTCAGTGGTTAGGAGCATGGAGGACCTGAATTTAGCTCCTAGCACCATGTCAAGCAGCTCACGACTATCTGCTAACTCCAGCTCAGGGGATCCAGCGCCCTCTTCTGGCCTCCATAGGCAACTGTACTCACGTGCACATACCCACACAAACACACAATACCTATACTTAAAAATAAAACAAAATATTGAAAGTATTCAGGGAAATTTTGTATGTGTACTTAACACAGAAAGATATTCTCCTTCATGTTCAGATCCCTAACACTCACATAACAGCCAGGCATGGTGGTGTGTGTCTGTAGCCCCTGAGTTGTAGGTGAGGAGGATATAGGCAGGTCCTGGAGTCTCACTGCTAGCCAGTCTTGTCAACACAGTAATCTTCAGGTTCAGTGAGAGACCTTGTCTCAAAAAGTTAGATGGGGTATGGTAGACAACCTCTGGCTTCTACATGCACAAGCAAGCACATCTGTACACATGTGTATAAGATAGGCAGACAGACAGACACAGAGAGAGAGAGAGAGAGAGAGAGAGCTATTTACATTATACATGATCTAAAGGTCACTTATTAAGTGATTTACTTATTTTTGGATTTTTGAGGTAGAGTCTCACTATGTAACCAAGGCCAGCCTGGAGCTGGCTGTCATCCTCTTGCCTCTGCCTCCCAAGTGCAAGGCTTCTAGTCATACATGACCATCACAGGTTTCTAGAGCTGATTTTGTGTGATTTAAAGGAGATGGGCAGAGTCGAGCAGATTGCATGCAAACACTAAGTCATTTTATGTAAGTAAGGCAGACTTGAGTGTCTACAAGTGTTGGTATTGGCAATGAGTCCTGACCCAATCTCCCCCCAAGGGCAGCAAGGCCTGGCTATGTTAAAAGATCCGATTTAGGACCGGAGAGATGGCTCAGTGGTTAAGAGTACTTGTGGCTCTTGTAGAGGATCTGAGTTGGGCTCCCAGCAACCACAGCTTGTAATTCCAGCTTCAGGGGATTCTTGTATGGCCTCTGTGAGCACTGCACTCACACACCCCACACACATACACAAACACACATAATTGAGAAGACATGGCTATCACAATGAAGATGGCTCACTTCCCCACTTGGCTTCCAGGCAACCACTCATTTGTTTATTAGTACAGATGGTTTTGCATTTTCTGGGAACTTGCACAGAAATGGAACCACACAGCATTTACATGTTTCGTCTGGTTTTACTGTGTATAATTAGCTGGAGACTCGTCTTTGCTACTGTGTGCCGCTTTTCAGTGCCAAGTAGTACTCCATAGTGCAGATATATGGAATCCCTTATCTGGTTACCAGTCTCTAGGCTTCTGGTTGTTTGGACAAATGTTTTCATTTCTCTTGGGAAAGCATCTAGGAAAGGAATGGCTCTGTTATTATCATTTCAAGAAAATACTTGGACTGAGGGGGGATGTTACTTAGAAGTGCCTTGCATGTGTGGGGTCTGTATTCACTCTCTATCAGAACAGAGAGGGAAAAGAGGAGGAGGGAGAGAAAGAGCAGGAGGAAGAGGAGAAGGAAAAGGAGGAGGAGGAGGAAGAAGAGGAGGAGGGAGCCAAACAACTCTCCGTACCTCCCCACGTGCTAATTTACTATTGATACATCTTTGGTGAAATTCCAGTTCAAATATTTTGTTCATCTCTAATGGTCTCCTCTCTCCCCCACCTCCTGTCCCACTCTCCCATCTTCCCCTCTTTTTCTCCCTGCTGGAGATTGAACCCAGGCGTCAAGGGTGTGCTCTACTATCCAGCTACACCCCCAAGTTCTCAATTTTCTTGAGAGGATCTTGGAAAGGACAAGAAGTCAAAGGCTCATGGAGCGCAATGCACCGGGTATTTTCTCTGATCTGTTGTGCTTTCCATGTTGTGTCAAGAGCTCTAGCAAACAGCAGTCACAGCGATCTTTGCTGGTGTGTGCATTTACTTTAAAGACTTGATCTCTGTGAGTCTGAGGCCAGCCTGGTCTACAGAACAAGTTCCAGGATACCTGAGACTATACAGGGAGGCTCTGTTTTTTTTTTTTTAAATTATTCTATTTTGAAGTGTGTGTGTGTGTGTGTGTGTGTGTGTGTGTGTGTGTGTGTGACCAAATCCCCTGGAACTGGAACTACAGGTAGTTGTGAGCCACCTGATGTGGATTGTGGATTTTGGGACCCAAGCCCAGGACCTCTACAATGACTGTTTCTTTTTTTTTATTTTTTATTCATTTTATGTACATGGTGTCTTGCATGCATGTGTGTGTACCGTGTATATAGTGCCTATGTGGCCATAAAAGAGCACTGGATGCCCTGGGACTGGGGTTACAGAGGGCAGTGAGCTGCCATGTCGGTGCTGGGAACCAAACCTGGGTCCTCTGCAAAGAATAACCAGTGCTCTTCACCACTGAACCATCTCTCCAAACCCTGGGTTTTGTTTTTGTTTTTTGTTTGTTTGTTTGTTTGTTGTTTCTGAGACAGGGTATCAAGTAACCCAGGCTGGCCTTGTGCCTTTGATCCTTGAGCCTCCAACTCCCAAGTAGTGAGATTACAGAAGCGCATCACCAGTCCCAGACCGTTTTCCTTTAGACAACCCCTAAGCTAGATCTTCCATGTAGGCTGACACACCATTTTCAAACACACTCGTTCCTTTAACGTATACAGACTGTACCAAATCTCCCATCATAGCCACTTCTGTTGTGCAGCACACAGGCCATCAGCACAGTCACGCTGTTACCCAACCGTCCCCGCCAGCCTCCCACATAACTTTCCCTCTTGCAAAACTGAAACTCTGCTCCCAGCGAACAGCGAGAGTTCCACTCCCCTCCCAGCCCCTGGAAAGCACTACTCTCGTCTTTGGCTTCTGTGAATTTGATCACTCCCGGAACCAGGAATCTACAATGTTTGTCTCTATCTATGATTGACAGCTCAAGCATTTCATTAGGAGATTAATGTCCTTACGGTTCGTTCATATGGTGAGATGTGTTGGGACTTCCTTCCTTGAGGCCTAACAAAATGACCCATCTTCAAAGGCAGCTTGCTGTGTATATATAATGTTCTTTCAAGTATATAATTTATTACTATCTTTTTGAGATAAGCTCTCACATGACTCAAGACTGAAGGTATGTGCCATCCTTGGTTTATGGGAACTGAACTCAAGGTTTCATGGATGCTAACCACTCTACCAGCCGAGCTACATCTCCAGCCCTTAACTCAACTTTTTGTTTTCTGAGCAGTGACTCACATAGCACAGGCTGGCCTCAAACCCTTGATCCTCCAATCTCTGTTTCCCAAGTGACTGGGATAGGAGCTGCACGCTGCCATGGTCAGCTTTGACTTTCTTACAATCATATTCATGCAACCATGACCACAGTCTTATTTCAGACAACTCAGATGGAACTCCACCAATGAGAGTCACTCCCTGCCCTGCACTGCCACACACTCCTTCCCCTTGACCCTAGTCAGCTCACATATACTTTTTTTGTCTCTGTTGCCTGTTTCAGATCTGTATATGAGTGAATCACACAATATAGTGTCTTCAGTGATTGCTTCTCCTACAGGCTGTGGCATTTATTGACACTGGATTCCTTTTTTTGTTTGTTTGATGTGATTGTGTATGTGTTCTTACATATATATATACACATATATATACATATGTATATATACATATATATGTGTGTATATATCCATATATGTGTGTATATATGTGTGTGTATGTATATATGGATATATATACATATATATACATATATATGGATATATATATACACACATTTGTGTGTATGTATATAGATATGTGTATGTATATAGATGTGTGTGTGTATGTGTGTGTAGTGGGGTTAGAGGTCACCATTGTGTCCTCTCAACCCCCCTCCACTTAATTTCTCCAAAGAAGGTCTCTCAATGAACCCAGAGTTTAGTTATATTTCCTGACCAGTAAGACCCATGGACCCTCCTGCCTCTACCTCTCAGTGCTGGAGTTACAGACATGCACCACCATGCCTGGCTTTAGTGTGAGTGCCAGGATCTACCTCAGGTCCTCACGTTTGAGTGGAAAAGCATCCACTGTCTGAGCCGCAGGATTGCAGTCTCTGTACTGCGCTCAGGGATTGGATCCTATGTTCTAGGATCTCTAGTCCACATTCCATACGCCCACTGCTCCGTGCTGGGCATTTTCACCTCACTCTTAGTTCCAGTGCACACTGGGACTGTGAACGAGGTACACATTTCCCGTGGACATCTGCTTTTGTTTCTTTTTGGGTGTAGACCCCGGAATGGAATGTCTGCTCCGTATGGAAAAGTCTACTCCTAACACGCTGAGGAAAGACCACCTCCAAAGCCATGTGAGGGTTCCCGGGGTGGCCACATTCTTCCCACCTCTCTCTTTCGCTGCAGGTGTGTTAGTGGGTGTGAGGTGTCTCCTCGGGGTGGCCTTGACTTGTGTTTCTCTTGTGACTAATGATGGTAAGTACCTTCCCATGCACTTATTGGTCATCGGTTTATCTTATTTGGAGAACTGTTCAAACTCCCTATCATTTGGAAATGGGGTTGGTATTGCTTCACTGTTGACTTGTGAGAGTCCTTTAGAGATTCAGGGTAAATTCCTTATGAGACACACGACTTTCTCCCGCTCTGTGGGGTATCTTTTCACTTTTGTCGTTGGTGTGGTTTGCAGCAGAGAGTTTTAAATTCTGATAAAATTCATTTTTTTAAACGTCTCTTGTGTTATTGTTGCATGATTTAGGAAGCCATCACCTATCCCAGTACCACAGAGATCTCTTCCTACACTGGGAGTTTTTGCTGGTTTTGTCTGCTTATTTGAGGCAAGGTCTTGCTATGCAACCCAGGCTAGCCGCCACTCATTGGCTAGCCTGCTGCCTTTGGTTCCCCAGTGCCGGGACCATAACCGCACACTGCCATACCTGCTTGTCTCTTAAGGTTTTATACTTTACATTTAGGTTTCTGATTCATTTTAAATCAACCTTTAAAAAGAAAGATTTATTTTTAATTATGTGAATGTGTGCGTATCTGTGTGTGGGTATGTACACATGAGTGCAGTGCCCCCAGAGGCCAGAAGAGGGCGTTGGATGCCCTGGAGTTACACTACAAGCAGTAGTACTGACTTCTGCTTCTTCTGTCTCCACCTCTGAGTACCAAGATTGCAGATGCTAGCCATTATCCTCAGTTTGTGTAGTGAACTGAACTGAGGGTTTCATGCATGCTAGGCAAACACTCTACCACCTGAGCTATGTCTCCAGCCCTTAACTCAGTTTTCTTTTTTCTTTTTTGTTTAACCAGGGTCTCATATAGCCGGGGCTTCAAACCCTAGTTCCTCCTATTTCTACTCCCTAAGTGTTTGGGATGTTAGGTGTGTGTTACCAAATCCAGCTTCAAGTTTTTAGAATCCATGTTCCTGTAACCATGACCACGGTCTAATTTTAGACACCCCAAATAAAATTCTACTGATGGCAGTCACTCCTTGCTCTGCTCTGCCACACATTCACTCTCCTCAGCCCCAGTTAATGAACCTAACAGACTCAGGTGCTGGGAATCAAACTCAGATGCCTTCAAATGAGCCCCAGGCACTCTTAACGGCTGAGCCATCTCTCCAGCCCCTGTTTTGAGCTAACTTTAGTGGGTGGCTTGAGCCAGGGCTTTCAGCCTCATTCTTTTGGTTGTAGCTCTGCAGCTATCGCCTCTAGATTCATTGCAAAGAGTACTTTTTCTCAACGTATTGTATTAGTGGCCTTGTGGAATTTTCATCCCTTCTGCTTATTTTTATTTATTTATTTTTTGAGAGAGGATCTCAAAGCCCAGGCTTGCCTCAATCCAATGTGTAGCAGAGGATGACCTTGAACTTCCAATTATAGTTGATAGGCGTAACCTCCTCAGCCCTTATAGTTTCCATATGGATTTTAGGAGGAGCTTGCTGAACCATTTAAGAAAAGTTTGCTACGGTTGTCTGAAAGCCCTTTTGACACTGACTCCGTAGATCCCAGGGAGGAACTGGCCTGTCAGTGACACCGAGCTTCCAGACTCACCTCCGTGGACTACCCTCGGCTTATTTGGGGTTTATTTGGTCTTCTTTGATCCCTCTGAACATTATTTTAGGTTTTCAGTCTACACTATTTCCATTTCTTTATCAGTTTCATCCATAGAAATTTGGTATTTTTTTGTATTTTTATAAATGTTTTTAGGTTTTCAGTTTTCAAATATTCATTTCCAGCATGTAGACATAGCAACTGTTGTTATTTTTGAATTTTCGTGTTCTGTTCTGCGACCTGGCTAAACTCCACATATGAAGTCTGGGTGGATTCCACAGGGTTTTGTTTTTGCTTTTGTTCATTTGTTTTGTGGCAGGGTCTTACATTCCCTGCCTGTTTGGAAACAGTCAGGCTGGCCCTGAACACTCAGCCTTCCTCCAGCTCCCCACTCCTTGGCGCTGAGATCACAGCGTGAGCCACCACTTCTTTTAGAATGTCAAGCAGTGATTTCATTGCTTGAGCACAGAGATGAGTTTGTACAACTGGGGCAAAGCTGTGGGTGATTCATCTTCCCGAGGATGGGGGAGGACTGAAGTGATACTGGGTGGATGGATGGGTCCATCTCTTTATCACTCAGAACCATCCAGAGCTTAGTGCCTGCATCCTATTGGTAGGAATTCTTCCAAATCAGAGTTGCCTGTTTGAGGCGAGTCTCACTACGTAGCTCTGGCTGCCCTTGAACTTGTGATCTTCCTGTCTTTGCCTCCCGACTGTTGGGTTCTCAGGCAGACACCACTTGTCATGCCTGGCTGGACCCAGGCATCTTTAACTTTACCACAAGGCAGACGGTGCTACGCCTTGTGAGTCCTTCAAGGTCACGTTGTTCAGTGAGGAAGTCGGGCTCTTCCTAGCCAGTTTGTAAACCTGCTCCTTCCTGTCATCAGACACCAGTTTCAGCCAAATAAAGGCACCATCGTGACAGGGCAGCACTGTGAGCATATGGCTGGCAGTGGCCATGGACAGGCAGGAATCCTCGTGTGGACTCCTAAATGGATGCTAATGGAAGTGTTCTTTTGTTGTTGTCATTGGTGGTTATTTGTTTCTTCTTTGAGGCAGTGTCTCTCCATGTAGTTCAGACTGGCCTCCAGGTCTTGGGGGATCTGCCTGTTTCTGCCTCCTGAGTGTGGGATTAGGCACGTGTGTCATCAGGTCCAGGGACAGATTCATCCATTGTGATTTTAATGGTTTTTTTGTTTGTTTGTTTGCTGATTTTTCGAGACAAGGTTTCTCTGTAGCTTTTGGAGCCTGTCCTGGAACTAGCTCTGGTAGACCAGGCTGACCTCAAACTCACAGAAGATCCACTTGCCTCTGCCTCCTGGGTGCTGGGATTAAAGGCGTGTGCCACACCTGCCCAGCTGTGTTTTTATTTCTTTTTGTGCCTCCCCAGTCTCTCTCTCTCTTTACCTTACTAAAGCCCCCACCGCTGCCCACTTCCCGCCAACCACAGTGCAGTGCTGAACAGATCCAGTGTGTGGACATCCTTGGCCCCTCCCAGCAGGGGACATTCAGTTTTTCAGCCTCAAACTTGATTTTGGTTGTGATTTATAGTTCAAGGTGAACTTAGATCTCAACTTTCTGACTTTTAGATTTGTTTTTGCCAAGAATGAAGGCTGAATTTTGTACCATAGTGTCTCCTGGTTGATTTGATCGCATCTGAGGTATTTATACATTTTATTTTTAAACCTGTTAATGTGCTATAATACACATGGGTTCTATTCTAGTGTAAAAATCAAACTTTCATCCCTCAGATAAAGCCAATGTGGCTATGGTTTGTTTCTTTGTATATTATTATGGACTTTGTGTTCAGGAGGTCATTGGTCTGCACTCTTCCTTTGGGGTGCTGTTAGCAGCTTTGGTATCAGAATGAATGTGGCTCCATAGGGTAAATTCAGCATTTCCTCACACAATGCCAGCAGGAACGCCTGTAAATCCTTGTTCTGCCAGAATGGTGTTCCCTCAAAATTCACGTGGTGAAGCCACTTGAACACTTTAGCCCAGTGCCTCAGAATGTATCTGTCTTTGCAAAGAGCACCCTCAAGGAGGTGATTAGATTAAACGAGACTAATCTACTTGATTGTCCCTAAGACACAAGTAATAAAGCCACCCTCGCAGTGTCTCTTTGCACCCATCTTTGGGAATAGCTTAGGTTTGGATCTGGGGTTGCTCTCCCACAAGTGGAATTTCTGGGCAGACCAGTTTATTATTCACGATTGAGCTCTTGGAGCTTGGAAGAGGCAGGTGGGAGTGGAGGAGCCCGGCCCTCCCCGGGGAGGATGGGGCTGTCTGAAGACCTGCCTGACTTGCATCTCCACTCGAATTTTAGGGGACAAAGTGGCTTCCTGAGGTTCTAGGTCTTGGTTTCAGCCTAAATGCGGGCACTCCCCAGCTCCTGCAGGCTGTATTTGCTGTTGTTGTTGTTGTAGGTCAGTGATCTTCTGAGAGACAGATGCAAATGAGGAGGTAGAATTAGAACCCAGATACCCCGCAGACAGGAGAGCAACACCAGCCTTGCCACAGCTTTTCTGAAGCCCTTGTCACATGGGGCAAACCCTGGGGCTCACTGAGAAAACGAGGGCCCCAGATCTCCAGGATTGCCAGTCGTGTCGAGATCCACAAACCAAAACATGCAGGTACCCGCAAGGGAACGCACCTGCAAGTACAAATTAAAGCCTGGTGTGCGGATGAGTGATGGTAGGCTGTGAGGGACTTCCTGGGGACACAGACAGGAAATTGGGCGGAAGTGTGGGGGGGGGTGACAGTGAATGGCACCTGAGATAGGGTCATGGGCTTGGGACAGCCAGAAAAGGAAGTCTGGGAAGCCTGCGGGGGAAGAGATGCTTGTGGGGAGTAGGAAGTGGGAGGAAACGGGGGAATGGGAGGAAAGGGGAATGCGGGGACAGACCCTTGTCAACAGGATTGACACTGGATGAGGAGAGATGTGAGGATGAGGGGATAATTGGAAGTACCAGAATCCCACAGGCCTCTTTTCCCATCATCCCCACCACCACCACATCTGCACCCCACCCCTACTCACCCCAGGCCCTGGTCTTTAAAACTGAGCCCTGTGTATGCCTCATAGCACAGGTGACACTGGTACTTACAATCCTTATCCCTGGAACGAGGCCTTGGTACCCTGACTCCACAGTCGAGGGAGCCCAGTGGCCAAGGTCTCAGCCCTGGGTACCTGCTCAGTCTGCTCAGGTGGCTCCCAGAGCCCTCTCTTCTTTCCCGACTCCATACAGAAGATGGTAATGACAGAGACCAGCACTGCACACCCCACTCCCTGAAAACAAGCAACTGATGCTAACACCCAGACTCACCAGACTCGCCCTCCACCACCCACCCTGGTACCATCTGGGTACAGATAATAATTTTCAGAGACAATTTGGGGGTGGGCTAATTTAGGAGTGAAGTAGGAGGGGCTGTTGTTGGGCCCGGGGTACTGTTTGAAGCCCTGGGGTGTGTTAGACAGCTGCGGCACTGAGTGTGGTCTCTACCCACAGGGACAGGTTAAAAAGAGCCCGAGAGGGCTCCTGACATTGCAGGTGAGCTGGGTGCATGAGTTGAGCTCCCCACTCTCACCCCATCTCAGTCAGGGGAAGACGGCCATCAATACACTTAGGGATGCGTGGATAGGTGCATGTCCACACAAAGTCCCCTCACCAATAAGAGCCTCCGTCACTGGGTCAGACTTGGGCTCCTCACAGCTTTCTTCATAAGCAGGCATTGGTGGTCTTTCTTCTTAAGCCTGCTTTGGGGGTCTGCGCAGTGTTCACGTTTAGCTAGTCTTGTTACCACGGTTCAGCTGGGATCTCTGTTGTTCCTCTCTGACATCCACCAATCAGCCTCTACCATCCCCTGAGGTAATGCGTGATCCCTGCTGTTTGAGACATTGTCCAGCCAGCTTAGGGCAGCACAGCCTCTGCCCCACTGGGTCCTCGTGATGACGATGCATTCACCCAGACTTGTCTTTTTGCCTTGTTGTACGTGCCTTTTTTCCCCCTTTTAAAACATTAATTTTTATTTTTAAAATATGTTATGTGTATGTACATGCACTCGGGAGCCTGCAAAGTTCAGAAGAGGCATCAGATCGCTAGGGACTGGGGTTACAGATGGTTGTGAGCCACCGTGTGGGTTCTGGTGAACCCGAGGCCTCTCTCTGCAAGGGCAATAAATGCTTTTTGACTGTGGGGGCCATCTCTCTGGGCCCAGTTTATTTTTATTTTATGTGGATGAATGCCTTTCCTGCATGGATGTGCCTGTACCACTCACATGCCTGCCACCTGAAGAAGCAGAATACGGCACCAGAACCCCTGAAATCGGAGTGACGGGCAGCTGTGAGCTGCAGTGTCAGTGCTGGGAACTGAACCCAGCTCCTCTGCAAGAGCATCGAGTGCTCTTAACCACTGAGGAAACTCTCCAGCCCTTCTCTCTTCCTCCCCTCCCCCTCTCAGATTCACATGTTGCCCAGGGTAACCTAAAACCTGCCATGTAGCCAAGGATGGACTTGAACTCCCCCTGCCTCCATCTCCCAAGAGCCAGGGTTATAGGCATGTGCCACCACAAGTGGGTTTCTGATGTGGTTGGGTCTGGACCTTTTGCACTCTGGCCTCCTTAACCCTCTTTGCTTTGTATTTGGAACTGAGTCCAGTCTCTCTTGCTAACTCTAAGGCCCGGGTACAGTGATCCCTACAGGAAGGTCCCTTGAAGAAAGCGCCTCTTGCTTTTCCTCGGCTAGTGTTGTTAGATAACATTTCCCTTAGCATCTTCCAGCTGGGGATGGAGAGAGCTTCAGACTTGCTTCAGGTACAGCAATCAGGGGGTGGGGCTGATTCTTGGTGCCAGTACCCCACTCCCAAATCCAGAGGTGGGCAGGCTGATGTGGGGTGGGGATTTCACTGGCCTGGTGTGGGAAGGGCTGTGACAGCAGGAGGGAAGAGGTGGAGCCAGTCTTTTCTAGGGCACCTGTCACCTGCCTCCTGCCCAGGGGCATTGCCCCAGCACTACCCAGCTAGTGTGCGTGGCAGCAGCGTGAAGCTGGGGCCTGTTCTTCAGAGACTTCCGGGCATATCAAAGACCTTTAAAGCCCTATGTCGCTGGCCTCCCCAAATCCAAGACATGGCAGATGGGGCACAGGCCAACCCCAAAGGGTTCAGGAAGAAGGCGCTGGTTAAACACCCCACTGCATGGAAGAGGCCAAGCCTCAGGGCCTCGTCTCCTTTCAGAACCTCCAGGTAGGTGCTTGTTGCCCTGGAAGGGAACATTCCACATAGGGGGCAGGGAGACGGGGAGGGGTTCCGGTTCTGCTCTGGAGTCAGTTGCTCGGGAAGGAGAGCAGAGCTTCTGTGTGTTGAGCAGAAGCATGCCAACTGCATTCTGGTGCTAGAAGGATCTCCGGGAGTTAGTCAACTTCAATCTGTTCTTGAAGCCTAGAGAGACTGAGAGATCTGCCTGTGGTCCCTCAGCATATACCAAGCTGAATCTAGAATCCAGCGACCTGGGTCTCTTGGTTTTATGTTTTAAGACCCAACTGCCAGGTGGGGTTCCACAACTCAGGTCCTGGCATTCCTTGGAATATGGACTCAAGAGAGCTGAATCTGGTGTGGGACCATGGCTTCACGTCTTGGAGCTGAGAGTCGGGTGCGGGCGGTGGAGGAGATTGGTTCTGGTGGCTCTGCCACCCTGGGGTGTGTTCCTCCCAGGAGATGCAGGCCAGGTAGGGAGGTGCTGATCGCAGGGCTGGGTGACAGCAATTAGGGCAAGAGAAAGCATGGGTGGTGTCTTGGATGACACCCGGCTACACGTAGCTGGGGAGGAGGGATTCAGGTTGGGCTTTGCTCTCTCTCTCTCAGGTCCAGCCTGGGTATGAAGAAATTCTTTGCCATCGCAGTCCTGGCCGGCAGTGGTGAGCATAGCTCCCAGGAGACCTTTCTGAGCCCCCTCCCTCCCCCAGCCTTTCCCTAGAAATGTGGGCCTCCTGTGTGGTTCTCCTAGCAGGTTGTTCCTTCCTCTCCACTTCCCTGTCTAGGCTCCAACCTCTCTTCTCCGGGGCTGTTTAGTCCGGGACACTTGTAAACAAGCCGGAAGACGTCTTTAACGAGCTATGCCGAGCAGGTGCAGGACGCTGAGCAAGCCTCGTAAACTCGTAGTGTTTGCCATCATCGTGGACCTGAGCATATGTATTAGTGGCTTCCGTGCTGGCAGGAGTTAATGAGTTTGTGTGTAGCTAGGTGCGTGTCTGTGCAGGAGTGTAGGTGTGTCTGAGCATACACGATGTCTGTATGGCCCACACGTCAGTAAAATATGGCTCATGGCTGGCACCTAGGTGTGCATTTGTGTTCATTGTGGGGTGTGTGTGTGTGTGTGTGTGTGTGTGTGTGTGTGTGTGTGTGTATGAAGTGGGGAGTTTAAGGGAGTTTTTGTCTATCCCAAGCAAATCATGTATGTTTCTTACTCTCATCCTGTGTGAGCTGATGGTTGGGGACCCAGCAGCCTGGTGTTGCATATACCCTATCCCCAGGGTAAAATGCCTGCAGGGGAGGAGGCAGCCAGGGCCTTACGGTGGCAACTGGGTACCTCAAGGTCCTTTGGGGGGTTCTATTTAGCCTCCAACTTTCCAATCCTGGGCTTCCTGTCTCTCAGAACATTTTCTTGTCCACAGAGAAAGGAGGTTGGAGGATGTGGGGATGGGATGCCTAACTCCAGGTACAGATGGAGCAGATCATTGGAGGTTGTTATATGCGTGGCTTAGCATCCAGCTTAGGAACAGACAAGGCTCCTGCCTGAACTCTGCTACTCCCAGTCTGTGCTACCTGGGCAAGCCTTTCCCCTTCTGAGCCTTTGTTTTCTCACCCCATAAATGGAGATAAAACCTCCCTTCTGCTGGTGGGTGGGTGAGCGGCTTCACCCAGGTAGGGCCTGCAGACCCCAGGCTCATGGCACTGACTCGGCGCAGATGGCTCAGAGAACCCCACACGGGGCAGGAGAGGGAAGCAGTCAGAGAAGCAAGGATGAATGAATGGCTGGAGGGCCTGGCCACTGTCAGGAAGCTGAGTTTTGCTGGTGACAGAAGCACCTTTGCATTATTCCTTGCTCAGTGTGTATACTGTCTGAGGCGCACCAACTCCAGGATGCTGTCAGGGACCCTGGCTCCCTTCAGCAGCAGAGGGCAGGAAGGGAGCAGAAAGAACCCAATTCCTGCAACTCCTGACGGTTGTGGCACTCAGGATGACCTCTTGGGGAAGTGGTCTCTGATCTCATTAAGTTGCCCAGGCTGTCCCTGAATCCCGTCTATAGCCCAGGCAGCCCTTGCACGTTCAATCCTCCTGCCTCAGACAACGTCCTGAGTGGCTGGAATGTAACCACCAAACATGACTGAAATGCAATTCCGACTTTTAGGATTTTCACCTTAGTATGAGTTCAGCAGGCTCCACCTGAGGCAGAGGGTGTGGCTGAGGTTCCCACCCTGATTGGCTCTGGGTTCTCCAACCATAACGTGACAATGTGACCCTAGGCGAGTTACTCAGGGCTCCAACCTCAGTTTGCTTATCTGTAAAACTGTGATAATGACTTCACAATGAATACCCAATGAGTTAACAAAATCAAGGTTTTAGGAGGCTGCCTGGTTTGCAGCTGAATGCACCAGATTTGGTCCTCCGGGCTGGGGCTGTAGGGCTCGCTGCAGGGAGTGGGAACACCCCAGCCTACTACCCTCTCCTCCCTTCGCCCCTTCCCCATCCCATTCTCTGGGCTCTGAGTCTTGGCTCTGAGGAGTCACTCCTCGCTTCTCTTGTAGTTGTGTCCGTCGCCCACGGCAGCCTGTTGAACCTGAAGTTCATGGTGGAAGCTATCACCCACAAAAACGCCATCCTGTCCTTTGTGGGCTACGGCTGCTACTGCGGGCTAGGGGGGCGCGGCAAGCCCATGGATGAGGTGGACTGGTAGGTTCTGGAGGCCTCCTGGGGGGAGAGATGGGGGACGCTTGTGGACAGACTGAGGAGGAAGGGCCAGGAACCCCATTTTTACTTTCTTAGATGTTTTCTGTTGTCTGTATTAGAATGGCATTTTATGCCCCACACAAACAAACAAGGAGGCACTGGTCTTGTGGGTGATGCTCCACAATGGCACGGACATTATGGACACCCACCTTATTAGTTCACGCTTCCTCCCTCAGACTAAGAGGCCCTGGAAGTCATGGCCTCTGCACCAAGTCTGGCACCACAGAGAGCAGGCAGCGGGCTTCACTCTTGTAGAAGAGGAGGGGATGCCCACTCTGCATTTGCTGCCCATCTTTCATGCCCCAATGCCTGTTGACACCCCCCGGACCCTTTCCCCTCCTTGGCCATCCAGCACAGTGAGGCTCTACATAGAGCCTGAGTTACTTCCTATGGTTTTAAAGCAACGGCTTCCTGCCCGACCCTCCCTCCCTCCCTGACCTGGTAGGGGGGACACCTGACTCCAATTGCAGCTCCACTCTGGGCTCCAGTGTAGGGAGCGAGCCGAGAGCCCTGAAGATAGGACAAATAGGTAGGGTCAACGACAAGAATATAGGACGCCAGTGCCTGTTCTGCTTTGCTGTGTGACATTGGGTGTGTAACTACCCCTCTCTGGACTGCAGTCTGAAAGGCTGACTGTGAGGGATTGGAATAGATGATCCAAGGCCTCCGCTTGGTTTGGAGGGGGGCTGCCTGCCTGCATCTGTCTGCCCATCTCTACCCCCTCAGGTGCTGTCATGCCCACGACTGTTGCTATCAGAAGCTCTTTGACCAAGGCTGCCGCCCCTATGTGGACCACTATGACCACAGAATTGAGAATGACACAGTGATTGTCTGCAGTGAGTCCCTCCCTTGACACCCTGGCTAGGAATGGGACCTTGGGGGTGAGTGTGGGGACCCAAAGACAAACCCAGGGTACCCCACTAAGTTCGGATTTCAGGCAGTCGATGAAATGTTTCTGGGATAAGGATATCACAAACGAGACACACCGACACTAAAAGCTAACTGTTGGCTTCAAATTAGTATTAGCATAAAATGAAGAATTAGACTAGCCATTAATCTGGCATGAATCTGAGTAAGAACTATCTCTTGCTACTTGGCCCTTACCAATCTCTCCCTAGGAGAGTGGGGACTTGCCTGGCTCCTCCACTGAAGGGAGGAGTCTGGGAAAGTGGGAGGTAGGGTTGGGTAAATCTGCCCCTCTTTTCTTTTCTATTTACGTGTGTGTATACCTGCTTCTCTGTAAGTGCACCACGTGAGTGCGTGCACCTGCAGTGCTCAGATGAGGGTGTCGGGTCCCCTGGAACTGGAGTCACAGGTATTGTGAGCCACTTGATGTGGGTGCTGGGATCTGAACCCAGGTCCTCTGCAATAGCAGCCAGTGCTCTTAACGGCTGAGTGATGCAATTGGAGGTTCTTCTGTCCTGCCCTGTCCCAGTCACTTTTAAATCATCACTCAGAGGCTTCTATTAATTATAAATGTTTGGCTGATAACTCAGGCTTATTAAAACTAGCTCTCACATTAAATTAACCCATTTTGATTCATCTATGTATCACCACGTGGCTGTGGCTTTATCAGCCCACTGGCATCTTGTTTCTTGGGCAGCTGGCTTGCATCACCTGAACTCCACCCCTCCTCCTCTGAGTCCTCAGCTTGATTGTTCTGCCCAAGCTTATCCTGTCTGGCTACTGGTCAAACAGCTTTTATTATTAACCAATGGGGACAATACACAGTCACAGTGTATAGAAGCATCCCATAGCAGAACCATCTCTCCAGCCCCCCCCCCTTAGCCTCAGTTGTCCCAGTTGCTCAGAGGTTCCCTAGTTTTACCCCGTGCTAGCATCACTCACAGGCTGTGGGGTACCAGCCCAGAGCAGGCCACCCCAGAAGCCAAGTGGAAGAAGACTTACGGACTTGAAGTCATTTCTCCAAGGCCACCGGGTTCCTAGAGCCCCTTCCTCTCTTGTCTTGCTGTCACCCATAGCCTACGCCTTCTTTCCATGACAGGTGAACTCAATGAGACAGAGTGTGACAAGCAGACGTGTGACTGTGACAAGAACCTGACTCTGTGCCTCAAGGACCAGCCATACAGGGACAGGCACCGAGGCTACCTCAATGTCTATTGCCAGGGTCCCACACCCAACTGCAGCATCTATGACCCGTACCCGGAGGAAGTCACCTGTGGATACGGCTTCCCATCGACCCCTGTCTCAACCTAGCCCGGCTGAGGTCTGAGAGAAAAAAGGGTGGAGGGTCTGACTGGGGTCTACATCGGATGTGTGGGGCCACATAGGGCCCAGTGCTGTCTTGGGGCTCCCTCCCAGGACTGTAGTTAGCTCAGAAAACTCTAGAAGGCCAGGGCTTATCTGTGGCCATCACTTGGTCAGTCTCACATTCAGCAGCTGGGTCAGGTCTTAGCAGGAAACACACGACCTGCTGGGGTCTCTCCTGGATATGGAAGGAAAGGATATGGCCCCAGCTCACCTCCCAGAACCTTTGAGACCAGCACAGGCCTGGAACCACACTCGGGAAGGCAGAATGCCAGGCTGAGACCTGGGTTCTAGGAGCCCCTGGACCTCCACAAGATGAATGAAGGAGTCATCTCTTCTTTGAGGAGGACGTGTGACTCTCTAGAGTCCCACTCACAGAGTGGGGGGCCCCATCCAGTCCTCTAGGCCCAAAGCCTGACCTCTGTTACCCAGAGTGCCTCTGGGCAGGCTCCAAGGGCACAGGGATCCCATATACAGAGTAGCTGCACATACAGGAACTGGGCGGGGGTGGTCACACATCCATAGTTCTTCCTACCCCTCTGACTCCTGCACAGAGTGGTGTGTTTCCCACTGTGCCCTTACCCCACCTAAATTCAGAGTGACAAGCTAGGGGGTACCCGGAGCTCTCATTACGTATGCAGGGAGAGGCGATTCAGACTGTCTCTGGGAAAGACACTAAGGTTTAGGTTGAAAGGAGGAAAAAAAAAAGTCTAATCAGGAGACTGAGAGGAAAACTTGGGTAGAGAGAGGGTGGGGTGGAGAAGAAGGGAGGGGTGGGGGTGAGAGCAAGACTTAACGAAGGCCAGACCAGTTGTCAGACATGTAGATGGGAACAGCAAGACAAAGGAGGGGACTGGGCTAGTGATGCTGAGGGCGTGGCCCCATGGGTCTGGGGGATCTCGAAGGCTCCTGCTGGCAGGTCACCTTCCCCACTGCCCCCAGCCTGTGTTTCCTCAGGTGTACCTCTCCCTGTCCCCAGCCTCACCTTCCATCTCAGGATCAGCAGTGTCTAGCCCTGCCTCATACCTGTCTTCTGCCTTCATCCATGTTAACTCTGAGGACCCAGGGACACCAGCCCCATCTGGACGCTGAGAACATTCACTGGGAAGCTCAGCTTGTGTGGCTACGTGGGACATTGTCACTGGGGAGAGAGAGCCAATTAGGGTGGCAGCAGATGCAGGAAAAAATGTTTATGCAGACGGCAGTGTCGGAAATGGCAACTTTGGGACTATAAGGGATCATTGCGGGCAAGAGCGATCCTTCTGAAGCTTGCCTCATGCTGGCTGTGGTGTGACATGGTGGTCACCTAAATGAACTGACTGAACTTGCCCCGACCTTGTGATCTTCCTCCTCTACCCTCTCAGTTCAGCCAAGTCTCCTTTCCCTTCCCTGTCTCACTAGCCCCACCCCCACGCCAGGGGTAGGCCTGCAATGGGTGCCCAGAGAGCTTCCTCCTGAGTTTTGACCTCAGGCTTGTGGGCTCTTCCATGGGCACACATCTCCTATAGAGAAGGCTGGACCAATGAGACTCTACTGCTGTGGGATCCAGGACCCTGTGCCTCAGTCCCCCTCTCCCCGCTGCCCCAGTCTCCGCAGAATGCCACATCCACTCCTCAGACTAATAAATACTCTCCAGGCTTGGCTGCCACTGCTGGGTCCTTTTTAGGGTCAAGGTGGGCACAGGGATGCATTCCCAGGTCTCTAGTTTTGGGGAAGACAGATGTCTTGACATTCCACAGCTGGCATGGCCTCATCCTTTCCCTCACCCACTGCTGGTGGCGAGATGTGGCCCTGTGCAGCTAAAGACACAAACTGAGAAGACAGGAAAGTAATGCCGAGGCCATGGGCAAGGGCAAAGGGACCCTCCACGCAATGGCGGCAGCCAGTGTGGGCTCAGGATGCTTGTCCTTTTGTGATGATGAGCTGAGGTCCAGAGAGGGACAGCAGCTGTCTCCAAGTCTCCAAAGTCACAGCTGTGCTCTGAATCCCGAGAATGACATTCAGTCACCCCTCCTTGTGCCACCACACTGACATGCGCCGGACACTATCCTCGTCCAGTGTCGTGTCTCTGGTTGTCCCTTCTGGGATGGAACCCTGGCCTAAAGGTCACAGCTTGATAGGACAGCCAGACAAACAGCAGCTAAAGCGGGGGCAGGGAGAGGGGAGTCAGGGTGAGGCGGGAAGTCTAGGTCCTCCTGGTTTCTAGCTCCGAGGTCAGATGCCTCAGAGGAAGTGGAGGAGTGACAGGAAGCCACGGAGCAACCCATGTGTATCCACCTCTTCTCCCTCTCAAGTTCCTTCACGGATTCCTTTCTGTTTCCTCGTGTGCCCAGTGTCCAGAGCCACAGCTGCTCGTCTTAGTTTGATTTCTATTGCTGAGATAAACACCGTGACTCACGGGCAACGTGGGGAGGATAGGGTTCATTTGTCTTACACACGCCTTCCACAGTTGGTCACTGAAGGAAATCAGGGCAGGAACTCAAGCAGGACCAGAGGCAGGAAGCATAGACGGAAGCTACTCACAGTTCCCCATGGTTTGCTCAGCTTGCTTTCTTATACAACCCACTCCTGCCCAGGGAATGGCACCACCCACAGTGGGCTGGACCCTCCCACATTATAGGTACCAAGGTCTTTTTCCCTTCTTCCTCCGGCTCCCTGGAGATTCTGCACTAGCACTGGCTTGAGGGGATAGCTTAGGAAGAATTTGACTCTCTTTGTTATGGTGATTCCACCTGTATTCAAGGTTCTAGCAGTGGGCTCCACACACCTGGCCCCTCCCAGCTAATTCTGCCTGAGGCACCGGGGGCCTTTAATCTCCTTCTCCTGCTCCTGATGGGAGGAGGCCTTGCCCTTTTGATCCACCTTGCCCACTGGTATAAATACCTGACTTGAGTTTAATAAAGCGGCCATTTACTCTTGGTAAGTGAGCAGGTCTCTCTTTTGTGTGTATCTGTTTTAAACCCTCAGGACAATCGTCCATTCTCGTGGGCCCGAGTTCAGGAAGGCGCGCGCCTGGATCGCATGTGGGTATCCACAGAAGAGGCGGGGTCCTACACCACATCAATCATTAATCAAGAAAATGCCCCATAGATACGGCCACATGACAATCCGGTGGAAGGAATTTCTCATTGGAGGCCCCTCTTTCCAACTGTAGTGTGTGTAAAGTGGACCCAAACTACCCCACGCTGTGTTCCTAAGGGAAGGGGGGAGGAAGTCCCCCAGGGAGGTGAGGCTGACACCCACGGGCTCTGTCCCCAGTGAAGAAGCCTTTCTGCATTGCAGACTCAGCTCATTATGAGATCCTGGAAGAAGACAGAGACTGAGTTGGTGGTCTGCTGTGTTCCCAGGAGTGGCCCCTGTTCTCCAAGAGCCCCGGCCAGGAGGGGAGGACGGCATGTACGACCATAACCTTCACGTATGATGCCCTATGGCATACCAGTACAGATGAAGATATTTCAAGTCTACGGCAGCTGCAGGTGTACCCCAGAGGCCATTAGGGTCGGGCTGGGATGAGAGGAAGAGAAGGAAGGCCATGACCTTGGGGTGGTGGTGGGGGCTCCTTGCTCCCACAGTCTGTCTCTGCTTGTGACTCCTGGTCAATCTTTCTGAGCTCTGAGGTCCTCTACGCTGAGACTTGAGAGGGTGCTGTCCTTGCTCTCTTGCTGACCTAGTCCTTTTGAGCTCCAAAGAGCCCGTCATTCCCCCCTCGTCCCCTAGTTGCAGATTTGGGAAGCCTTTGTTTTTAATGACTGTTTTTTAGAACTTTGGTGACACCTGGTGGTCACTATAGCTCACACCCGGCTCAACCCATGACATCTCAGGGCTCCTCTGCTAAAGGAACCACCACGGTGGGGTTCCTACCCCATAGACAGGTCTCATCCCAGGAAGCCAATGTTCGCCTGGAGCAAAGGGACACATCTCCTCAACTACCTTGTCACGGCCACCAATGCTACCACTCACAGCAAACACTTGTCCTTCAGGCAAAGACTGTGGACTAGGTACTACACAGCTCAGTCACTGACTGGCCCCACGGCCCTGGGCAAGTCATGTCACGCCCTGAGCCTCACCTCTCTGCACTCTGTGGCACAGATGTCTGGGGGTGGGGGCAACTGAGGGCAACAACATGCATGCCCTGTGGCATGCCTAGTACAGTCTGGCACGGAGGACAGAAAGTGCCAGAGCTGGCTAGGGTGTTGACCACAAGGTCCCCAAGTCAGCTTGGCAAACAGGAGCAGGAAAAGGAAGGAATTGGTGGAAGAGGATTGCCCATGATCTCCCCCCGCAAAGCTGCGGCTTAACGAGCCAGTCCGGTCCCTGCACAAGGGGGTTGGGGGAGTTAGAGGGAGCTGAAAGGGAAGAAGAGGGGAGGCAACCACAGGTCTCTTCCCCCTGCCATCCATGCCTGCCCCTGGGCTGAGCTGGACTGGGCTGGAGCGCGGCCATTTATTCAGCTCAGCCTTGAATGTGAACACAGCCTTTCCTCTCCAGGGGCTGGCAAAGCAACGCCAGCTGCCAGCCTCCCCAGTTGTGGCTTCCTAACAAGCAGCTGATGCCACCAACTGTGACAAGCAAGGTTCTGAGAGAAATACTGAGGCTTCCTAGCATCAGGAGGCAGGATTCTGGAGCAAAACCAAGCCAGATCTCTCTGTAAGGGCCACCAGGCGAGAACAGCTTGCTGGAGCAGGGGTCTGTAATCCCAGGGTGGCAGCCGAGATTAAGTGAGCACCTACTGTATACACACTGTTCCTCACACAGCTCACACTGCCTGGCAGCTGCCTGAGCTAAGGACTCTTCATCATTTCCTTTATAAAATGAGAAGGTTAAAGCCCATAGAGGCCACATAAGTTATGCGTTGTCATCCAAGAATTGACTCCTGACTCCACTGAGCCATAACCTAGAAAGGTCCAATCTCTCTCTCCTATAAAGGGGGAGGGAGAGAGGGGAGATATGTGTTAGTTGGTTTTGCTATGACAAAGTTCCTGGCAAAAGCTACTTAAGGAAGGGAGGGTGTATTTGGGCTCTCATTTGAGGGAACGGTCCATCACGACTGAGAAGGCCTGGGAGCCAGAGTTAGTGGTAGCTGGTGACGAGCCCAAGAATAAGAATATAAAAATGTAGATTCCAGAAATAAGAAATAAAGAAATACAAAGTTGTAAGCCTAGGAGAATGAGAGCAGACTGTCAGCAGCTTTCTCAGCAGCTTAAAGATTAACTATTAACAGCAGGTTACTCCGCTTTACAACCCATAGCTCTATTAACAGCGGGTTACTCTGCTTTACAACCCATAGCTCTATTTGCAAGGCTGAAGCAGTCCTCTGCAAACTTAGGGTCACGCTACAAACTGAGGGTCAGCTTTTAGATAACCCCCTGGCCGTTCATGAGCAGAAATTGATGTGAGCTAATTTGTCAATGATGGGATGTACATGACTTTTGACACTTTGGTTTTATGTTGTCCCATACCCTTCCCTGCTATGCGAAACTGGCAGTGTCAGGGGAGGTGCAGAGCCTTGGTAAACACTGTCCAGGAGTGCCAGGGAAAAGCAACAGACTAAATACAAACACTAGTTTAACTGAAAAACTCTGCTAATGGAAATTGTAAAGAAAGGTAATTTGTATCCAAGTTTTACCTTGAGATTGTAAACATTCTTTTGTTATTGTCTAATACTTGATATTAAAGGAGGAGTTTAAAAACTGGCCTTTGCCACAGCTAGCTGTGGTCTCAGATAGCTGATAAGCCTTTTGTGCCCCATGGAGATTTATTCTTTTTTAATTTTTCATTTTTTTCCTGGAATAAAGTTTGCTTCTGGTTTATTAGACTTCATCACAGGCCTGGCATAAAGTCAGTCCCCAGTGCAGACGAATGGCTGCCCTCCCAAGAGAGTAACGTTTCCTGCAAGCACCAATGATATCCTTTTACAGCCCCAACGTTCCCGCTTTGGTTCTGGGCACAACACTGACTGGGACTCACATGCCACCTGTACGCTATCCTAGGTTAGAACCAGTCTCTGCTAGGACAGGACCTTCCAGGAGGCGACATGCCGTTGGCTTAGCCTAGCCACACTGGTACCATGCCTGAGACCATCCCCGATGTTCCTAGGACAAAGGTTCCTGCCCCTGCCCCTCCCCACATGTCTACTTTCTGTACATGGGCAGGTTGGGGGAAGAAAGACGGCTATGCGGGTTGAACCAGGAAGACCTCAGTGGCCCTGGCCCTCTACTGACCCTTCTGTTTTTATGTGCTCTGCCTTCTCAATCCAGGTCTTAACCTCTGACATTGGTAGAAGCTGCTACACCCCGCTACAATCCTGGGATTCAAAACCCTTAGATTTGAGTCTCTGTGTGTTTCTTTAAATCCCTGCTGCTCATCACTGCCCGTGGTGACAACACAGTATGGGCTCCACACACAAATGCTGGGTGACCTGCTAAGCAAAGTGTCTGTGCACTCTCTTCTCTTCACCTGTGTGCTCTCTATCACCACACAAACCCTGTCATCTCCCCTAGTACTCACTGTTGGGGGGGTGAGGAAAAGTGACCACCAAGTGCTGAGAACCTGGCAGTACCAGTGAATAAAGACCAGCACCATCGGCTAGGCAGAGCTGTGTAACCAACCACGCCGAAGCACCACGACAGCCGACGCACCATGACGACACAGTTTCCTGTATGAGGCTCATGGTTCTAGATGCTACAGCCCAGCCTGGACATGGCTGGGCTCCCCAGTGCTTGCAAAGTCTCTGCTGAGCCCAGATCTGCTGTTGCTGATGCTGCCCCAGCAAGCTCTTGTCACCCAGGAGGTCAAGCCCAGGCTTCCTCCAGGTAGACACAGGAGTCTTCACGGTAGACCTGCCCTGGACCTCAGAGGTTGAAACCTGCACTTAAGACCTCCGCTTTGGTTACAGGACCCCTCCAGATCCAGGGGCCAGAAAGGACACTCTGCCCTTGACAGATGTGCTGAAAGCTTTGGCACGAAAGGCAAGTGCCACCAAACAGGGAGACAAGCGTGGTCATAGCTGTGCCTGAGATCCACTATGTTAGTCTGGCCGCACAGAACGGACCCCACCTCAATGAGACCTTCCCTGTTTACTGTTCTTACAGGACCAGAGGCTTCGAAATGGGGGTGGAGAGTTAGGGTGCCTTAGATCCACCGCCCATCATCTCTCCACTTCCTCATGTCATCTTTGCCGTGACATCCTTGTGGCAGTGGTGAGTATCATCGTTGCAATGGCACCCGGCTTTCTGAGACACCAGACCAGCCTTCTTCCTGCAGCAGGTTTACAGAAGGAAGACCTGGGGCAAAACAAACAAGGACCAGCCTCCAGGTGAGGATCTGTATTTTCTAAGCTACCCACTTTGTTCCCAGTCAGATCTGGGTGGAGAACTTGGTTCCCCGGTCAGACATGTGTCCTGACGTGGTGGGGAGTATAGTAGTTTAGGTTAGATCTTAGCAGTTTTCCCCCTTCCTGGGAAAAGGGTTTTAGGTCTCAGGTATCCCAGGTTAGCCTTGAACTTATCATGTAGTGAATTCCTGCCTCTCCTGCCTCCACTTCCCAAATGCTGGAATTAGAGGATGCCTCCCATCCCTGCTCTCTTGTTTTCTTGATTCCTAGCACTTACTTCTGTTGGAAGGTGTCAGTTAATTGCCAGGCACCCAGGGTCTGTTTCCAGAGCAGGGATTCCTCCATGTCTCACTTCCAGACCCCAGCGCTGAGAGAGAAGACACTCCCTGGAGAGCAATGTGGAGCTCCAGGAGCCTGGGAGCTGTCAGAGGTGGCCAGAGACAGCTTTCCAGAAGGGCCATGTCTAGAGCAGGTGCCATGTGACAGGGACGGTGGCCTCCCTAGCAGGGGAGTTTGTGTCGGCCACACTGGGGCTTGCTGAGGAAGACCTTCCTGAAGGCTTTCTCGTAGGTGTCCAGGTTTTCCTTGAAGCAGTACGCAGACAGCTTGTCACACTCACAGGCCTTCTGCCCGCAGAGGCAGCTGCCACCCTGGGGGCATCCACCTGCAGAAACACTCAGAGTCAATGTGGGGCTCGCTGCCCGCTCCAAAGCTGGATTCTAAAGCAGGGCTTTACAGGCTTTACAGAGAGAGCGACAGAGGTCAAGGGCAGAGGGCAGGAAGTGGGGACTGCTTCTGCTTTGCCCACAGCCCTTCCCCAATCACACTTACACATCCTTCCACGCCACAAGGAGCAGAAGCCTAGTCGGAGGCAAATGAGTCCAGGGCTGCATGTTGGGGTGGCAGTGGTCAGTTTCAGCCCCCAGGCAGCACACGGGCTGAGGCAACAGGCAGGACTCAGCTCCCAACCCCCAGGGCCCACCTCCTATTCCAGACACAGCGCTGTCTGGAACATCTCCAGCTGCAGACGTGCAAAGCTACCTTGCACATACATATGTGCCACGGCCACTGGCCTGCCACCTCTCCACCCTGAGGGATGACAGCACCTGGCCCCAGCAGCTCTCTGGGATCCCTCCCTTCCTTTAACTTCCTGTTTCCCATCTGCTGGTATGTCCCATGGATATCCCCATATTTAAACCCCTTCATGTTCTGCCCTCTTTTGTCCACCATCCTGGCCCCTACCCACATTCCTGTCCCTCTCCACACTCTGTCACCGCCAGTTCTTCCTCTTTAATGGGAGGAAACAAACAGGGAGCCTCAAAATGTCACCTGGGTCACAAACAGGTAGTCTCAAAGTGTCACCTGAATCACACTCACTCTTGTTTTAAAGCTACACTGTGCTTCCCCGGTCTTTGTGGATGAGGTGACCATCTCTTTGTGGCAGTCCCCTGCCCACCTGCCCCAGCCTGACTGCCCAGCCTCCCCTTCCTCGTGGAACTGCCACCCTCCCACCCACAGTCTACTCCAGGCACAGGGACCGCTGTGAGTTCAGGTATTACATTCGGCCTTATCCCAGGACCTTGGCACATGTTCTTCCCCTGATTTCTTCCAGTGGTGAGCTCCATAGGCCGTCTGGGTCTTGATGGAGTCACCCAAGCCACTTGGTCTAAAGCTCTCCAGTCACTCCCTCCTAGGTGCCCCTTGCTGGTCTCATTTGTACACTGGCTTGCTATGCCCTCCTCTGCCCTGCAGAGGGAGGCCCCAGCAGTACCCTAAGGAGCTCCCATGGGCTGGCCTCTGCTCCTTAGGGTACTGCTGCCAAAAAGCAAATGAAGCCCTAAGGACTTTGGGATGTGATGTTTACCCTCGAGCGGAAGGGCAAGTCGATTGGGGCCTTTTGCTGCGTAGTCATAGCGCTAATGCTTTGTGTGTGCACACACATGTGCACACATGAGCGCATACCGGGGTAAGAGAAGGCATACTTCTCCTTTTTATAGGACTCCACCCAGATCTGCTCTCTGTGAGAAGAAAGGGGGCTGCCAGACCCTGGGGCTTGTGTTCTGCAGCTGGTTGATCTGGATGTCTTCCTGGAGAAAATGATGCTGACCATGGTCAAAGATGGGCAGCGTAGTAAGGCCCCCTGCTAAGATGCTGGCCCCAGATGGAGTATGTGCTGTGTCTACTGCTCTGGCAGGGGCACCCTTCGCTCCACATATATGAAGAAGCAAGGCCCTGTCTGCTGGACCAGAGCAGGCTGTCTCTCTCCTGCCATCCCTCTCCGAAGCCCACATTCCCACTGGAGCTGTCCACGCATGCCTGTCTCAGGGCAGACACCGCCACCCCAGCCACCCCGGCCCCAGCTGCCCTTCTCCGCACACCCTCAGGAAGGTGCCAAGGACATTCACGCCACGCCCACTCTGCCTCAGGCCTGCACCCATTGGCCCTCTCACACCCCCTTCTCCATCTGTGAAGGTTTACCCTGATCCACTGAGTCCCAGTCCCCTCAGGGCTCTTCCCTATCTCAGCCCCATGCGTGCACCTCTTCCTCCCCGTCTACAGCAAATCTTTAACACAGCAGCTGCCGCCAAGGCCACAGAGGGCATGGGCTACCTGAACGCTGGTCCTTCTCTAGTGGGCCGCTTTTCCTCTATGACCTGGTGCTGCCTCCCAGGAAATACGAACCCTGTTATCCCCTCTGTCCGCCTCCACTTTCCCTTTTCCTCCTCCTTCCTTCCGTTTATGTCTTGCTCCTCTTTCTCCACACTACTTACTTTTCTAGACTCTTCCTTCTTCTCAGACTATGTATATGACTGATTTTGTCTGCATATATGTATGTGCACCACGTGCATGCCCTGTTCCTCTGACCCTGCTCCGGTTGGTCTTGTGCCACTAAAGCAGGTGAGCCTCCTGCACCGCCTGGGCAGACATCCACGCATAATGTCCACTCCTTCCCCAGGCTCCAAGCTCCTGCCATACTGACCCTAAGGTTTTTGGACCTCCTTTGCAAGGCTGTCTTTCCACAACTGCCTAAATTAGTTACTTTTCCCTCCTTGGACCCCAGCATCCCTCTAGCCTCAACTGTTGGAGCAGCTGCAAAAGACTTCTCCCCACCTATTTGTGGCTATCTGTCCCTATTTGTGGCTCTATCTGTCCCTGTTGTGGGCTCCCCCTTACTGGAATGTAAGCTCCTTCAAATCAGAGCCTGTGTCCTGCTCATGGTTGATCTCCAGCCCTGGTGTCGGCCAAATTTCCATCCCCATTTGCTGGAGCCTTTAGCAACTGCACTTATGCGGCCTGTGACCCATAGAAAGGTGCCCATCCTGGGGCCCTGGAAGCCAAGTTCCAGACCCCAGTCTATAACTCATACACTCTACGATCTTAGGCATGTTGCTTGCTCCCCAAAGCCTGTCTCTTTGACTTTTAAAAGAGAGGAATAAGCCTGAATTGTCTGTTTAATGAGATTTTTCACTCAGCTTCTCCTTAAACAAACACGTATTAAACTCCTAACTTGCCTTTGTCTAGAACCTAGGGCAAGCACACCTCCAGACTGCAACAGTCTCAAGGGTACTATTTCAAATGAACCACGAGAATGAGTTCCCCCATAATGAAAAAGGCTTACCCCTTGTTATATTTGAATATGAGCTATCCCCCTACAGACTCATGCATTAAACACTTGGTCCCCAGAAATTGGCACTATCTGGGAGAGCAGTGGTAATGTGTGGGGCTTTGCTGGAGGAGGTAGGTCACTGGAGGGTGATTTTGAAGGCTGCTTTGGTCCTGGCCTTTCTTCATGGCATCCCATCTGCCCTAAGAGAAGGAGTCTCTACCGCACGCTCTCACCACATAGTGACCCAACTTCACTGATCCACAAACGACAAAGCCAAGGCCAATGGACTCAAATCTGTGAAACCGTAAGTCAAAAATCAATCCTGGCTGGCTTTTAAATGCTCTCTCGGGTCATACCAATGGAAAAACCTAATACAGACAATGAGCTTGCGGAATCTTGGAGATGAACTAAATGCATCTTGAAACATAAGAAGGCCTTGAGGCTTTGGGGGCAAGGGCACAGTGTTATGGACTGAGGAGGAAATGTCCCCCATAGGCCTGTGTGATGTAGGTTCGGGTCCTTGACTGCAAGTGCCATTTTGGAAAGTGATGGAAGCTTTATCTGGGGGAGGGCGGTGTTCTAGTTGAAGAAAAGAGGTCGCTGTTAGCAAGTCTTTGGGGGCTGTGGATTATATCTGTATGTGTCTTGTTGTCTGTCTGTCATGAGGTTAAGACCCTCCTCTGCCATATACCACATACCACACTGCCACACACCACACACCCTGCCACACACAACACTGCCACATGCCACACACCACACTGCCACATACCACACAGCACACACCCTGTCACACATCACATACACTGCCACATACCACACGCCACACACCCTGCCACACACAACACTGCCACACACCACATACCACACACCACACACCCTGCCACACACAACACTGCCACATGCCACACACCACACACCCTGCCACACACAACACTGCCACACGCCACACACCCTGCTACACACAACACTGCCACACACTACACACCACATACCCTGCCACACACAACACTGCCACACACTACACACCACACACCCTGCCACACACAACACTGCCACACGCCACACACCACACACCCTGCCACACACAACACTGCCACACACCACACACCACACACCCTGCCACACACAACACTGCCACATACCACACACCACACTGCCACATGCCACACACCACACACCTTGCCACACATCACACACTCTGCCACACACCACACACCCTGCCACCATTTATGCTCAGAGGTTTGGAGCCAATAATGGCTGAACTCCCAGAAACCGAGAGTCTGGTTAAACCTTTCTTCCTTTAAGCTGGTGACCTCAGGTATTTGTCAAAGCCATGGTAAAGCAGCGGACACTCTCACAGCTCTCAGAGAACTTACACCCTAGCAGGGAGGTGGGGGCCACCGCACAAGCAGACAAAGAAGGTACAGGAAACGTCAGGGCACAATGAACGCTGGGAGAGGAAAGGGGTGTGGACCAGGCAGTAGAAGCTGGTACGAGGAACGGGCACAGAGTAACGAGAAAGGTCTTTGCAAACTGAACTCCCAGAGGTTACCACTTCTGCCTCTCCCTCTCCAGAGGCCTGCGGGCGCAGGGGACAGCAGGGGGCAGTGGTACCAGTGGCCAGAACCCGTCTATCCCCCACAGCCAAGCTTCACCCTACACATGCGCATGCCTGTGTGGGTGGAGGGGGTGTCACTGCACTGATTTTCAAGTCCCTTGCGAATGCCAAGCGCTTATATAAACCTCCTCAGAGGAGGAGCGGCCACCTGGTCAGCCATGCTAGGGCAGCTGTCCCCTTCAAGAAAACTGGCCCTTGAGCTCCTTCAAAGACTTTGTTGTGCACTGGTATCTGGGTGGCATTTCAGGTTGACACCAAGCTCTTGTCCCACCCCCCACTAACTTACCACACCCTCCCCAAAGCCCTCCCCACACTGGTTGCTAGGTAACCTGGGACCAGGCTTGGGGGAGGGATCTCAGAACTGCTGGAAGCATTATTAACTCTTCCAGCGCAGCTCTTTGAACCATAGTGTGACCTGGGCATGGAAGAGGCTTGATTCCATAAGGGTCACGGTAAAGATGTCAGCCCTAGAGGGGGCAGTACAGGACAGACTTCAATGGAACTATAATTAAGACAAGGAGGGGAGGGTGGGCTGGAGAGATGGCTTGGTGGTTATGAGTAGTACCTGCTGCTCTCCCAGAGGACCTGGGTTCAATTCCCAGTACTCACACGGCAGCTAACAACTGTCTGTGACTCCAGTTTCAGGGCATCTGACACCCCGTTCCGGCTTCTGCTGGCACTACACACACATGGTGCACAGACACACATTCAGCCAAAATGCTTACACACATAAGATTAAAAAATTATGAAAACAGTCCCAGTGTTCCCCCAACAAAATTAAAAGCAAAGCTGGGACAAACCAGAAATTTCCACATCCGAATGGCAGGCACTAACTGAACGCCTGCAGTGGGCCAGCCCCTCCAAGGGATCACAAGAAGGGTGATTCCTGTCCATTAACCATTAACCTTGGGCAGGGTGGATGATCTCACCCTTTCCACGGGTGAGGAAACTGAGACTTGGCAGGGACAATGAGGCTGGATGGAGAAGACAAAGCCCCTTGGCAGGAACAAATGAAGAGGTCTGTGGTATTCGGTTAGACCAAGGTCCATTCACTGTGACCCCCTAATAACCCCCCGCAGTCAGGATGGAGCAACTCATCAGTTGTTAGCGGTCATGAGACTTGCATTTGGGGAATAACCAAATAATAATGTAGACACCTTCCCATCAGAAAGAGTAGTCAGGAGACAGAAGCACCTGGGTCCAAATCTCCATCATTTCCCTGGCTGTGTGACCTAAGACATGCCACTTGACCTCTCTGAGCCTCGACATCCTATGCAATAATGGGGAGAAAAGTGCCTCCCTCCGAGGTCTATCCTGGCAAGCCAAACTGAGGTGTGCAAAGCCGCTACTGTCAGCTGTGCACTGGGGTAGCTCCTGCTCTCACTTCAGGGGTGAGAGGCCGGAGGCCCAGACAGCTCAAACCAGGCAGGAAGTTCCAGAGTGGACTTCATGGAAAGGCTCAGCGTCTGAGACTCGGTCATGGCTGTCACTCACCTGGACACCTGGATCAAGCCCCTCTCCTCTGTGGGCCTCGGCCTTCCCAGAGTGTCACCGAGAGGTCAGCTGGGATGGTCTCCGAGGCATTTTCTGTTCTGGAGTTCTCCTAAGCTACCTATCTTAGGCAAACAGGTACTGGGCCTGCCTCCCTCTGTGTCTGACTTTGGGGTCACAGTGGCAGTAGGGTGTTCAGCCAACAAAGTGTGCATGAGTGGGTGTACCTGTGTGTCAGCCCGCAGCCAACAAAGGGTGCATGGGTGGATGTACCCGTGTATCTGCAGCCAACAAAGTGTGCATGGGTGGATGTACCTGTGTGTCGGCCTGCAGCCAACAAAGTGTGCATGGGTGGATGTGCCTGTGTGTCAGCCCGCAGCAGCAGCAGGCACCACACCAGAACCCAGGCCATAGATCTAGGTTCTCTGGAGGGTGACAATGATGCCCTGGGCAGCTGTGGAAGTCTCATTCTCCAGAGCTCATCATGGCTCTATGTGGGGAAGTTCAGACATGGACACAAGCTCCCGGGTCCTGCCTCTGTCTTCTGCCACCAGCTTACAAGTGCTGCTCAGGGGAGGCGGCATCATCTGTGGCCTCAGCCTGCCCCAGGGTACCTTCCTCTACGCTTCCCTTATCCTGGAGTTTGGGGCTGGGAGGGACAATTTCCAGGCCTATCTTCATCCTTCTGAGCAGCCAACGAATGGAGGAAGGGCAGAGGGTTGGCCTAGGCCTCAGTGGCAAATGCTCTCTTTAGGAACTAGGTCCCCCTGTCAGGTGTGTAGGGCTGTATATTAGGCAGACTGAACTGAAAGCAATCTTCCATTGCGGACTCTGAGCCCCCAGCCCACCACACATACAGTCTCACAGCGAGGGGGGGGCAGGGAGAAAACAGTGCTAATTCAAGGGCTTTCTGAGTGCTGGCCTCCAGTCCTGGGTGGGGTGCTGGGTACCAGGATTCCCAGGGTGGAGTCCTAAGTCCTCTGTCCCAGGAGATGAGTCGGGGACAGCTGGCAGTTCCCTGACCTTGGAGGAGGCAGACGGATGCCCAGAAACACAGTTGTGCACACACCCGGGAGGAAGTGGCTTGCTATGCCCTAGGGCCTGGCAGGAGTTGAGCTATGGCATGTGAAGAGCAAGAAACCACCTACTGGGCTGGAATTACAAGGCTGGACAAAGGCTCGTGCCCACAGCCTTCAAGCCTTCAGGCTGGACATGCCCTTCACATGCCCGACCATTCTGTGTGCTTTCCCCACCCAGGTCCCTCCCATGCACTGCCCCACTCCTGGTTACTTTTCTGCCCCTATCCACAATGGTCATAGCACACAACATACAGTTGCCCTTGGCGAATATTTGCTCAGTGGAAAGATAGCCAAATGCCTTGCTAACATGACAAAAGAAGTAAAGGCTGTCGGGGCTGAAGTGATAATTCAGTGGTTAAAGCACTTGGGAGGCCTGAGTTCAGATACCCAGAAACCAAATGCTGGGTGGGTCTGGTGGCCTGCCTACCATCCTAGGCCTTGGAGGCAGAGACGGGATCCCCACCATACGCTAGCTACGTCAGCCAGCTGCAGGTTTGACTGAGACACTCTGCCTCAGTGACAAGACAGGAGAGTGACAGGGGACAATCCCTAACATCAACTTCAAGCCTCCGCCCGTGTGTGCCCACCTACAAGTGCACCTACCTACGTACAAAAACATAACACACACGCAAAACACACACACCTGAAAAATGGAAAAGAAAAAAATAAAGAAATGCTCTCAACAGCCAGAGCTACCAAGGGAAAGTGCAAAGTCAATGAATTCCATGGTCAACAGCTCTTTAGTGGTCCATAGTGTAGGGCGGGCCCTGGGTTCTTAGGGGAGCTGAGGTTCAGGGGCAGGCAGAAGAGACCAGGCCAAACCAAGCAAGGACTTCGCTCCAAGAAGCTCCGACTCTCGGACTCGGCCCCGTTTCTTGGTCTCAAAGTACTTGGGAATGTCTCATTCCCTAAAACGACCAGTGAGCTAATGAGGAGCTGCCTGTTAAGGACCCACTCAGGTCACATTGTCTCCCTCTAGAGAAGGCTACTCACAAGACACAGTCCCATTGACAATGCTGAACTGGTAGCTATTCAAGATGGGCTGGCAGCCATGTTCCTTCAGCTTGTGGTAGCAGCAGTCGTGAGCCCAGCAGCACCTGGCGGGTGGGGAGAAGAAGGTGGAGGACTGCGCCGGTGAGGGGGTGTCCCTGGGGAGTCAGCGGAAGGGCACTGGGTGAGAGCTGGAAGAGACCTCCAGCTTCCCTCGCCTTCCCTGGACCTCAGACACTGGAGCTGGTGGGGGGAGGGGCGAGTTACTGACACACCTGTCCTTTTCTGGGCGTTCCCATGTGTACATGGGCTCTTGGCCCTGGGCTCATGGTATGCAGCTTTGAATCTATCCTTGGACTCCAGCAGGCAAGGTACAAGTGGACGATGACAGGGGGTGGATTTAGAAATGGGTGATCTGTGTTCCAGGCCAGGCTCTGCGGCTTCACCTGCGGGTGGCAGCTGAGCAACTCTTAGTCTGGGATTCTCTCTGTCCTCAGCCGTCAGGTGGGTTACAGGGGGGATGCTGCCTCCTGTATTCACGGTGAGGGGTGAGGGCTGAGGCCCACGTGTAGATCACCTGTTCAGTGCTGGGCACATACAATGTATCTCACAAGTATCAGTGGCCTTCCATGTCTC
Organism: Myodes glareolus; assembly: GCF_982192425.1. NCBI lineage: Eukaryota > Metazoa > Chordata > Mammalia > Rodentia > Cricetidae > Myodes > Myodes glareolus. The sequence continues at coordinate 16,252,886 of NC_142031.1, forward strand.
CACAGCCAAGCCTAGGGCTCAAGTCCTGTATATTAGGCCCTGCTCTAAGGACACGCCTAGGGACATTTCCCTTCTTATTTCTTCAGATGGGAAAAGACGCAAGCTATCCAGTCTCCCCACTGTACCCTCTCCAGATTACAGTAATGTCCATTTTTTTTTTAAAGAAGCTAACACCACCCACCCTCAAATCCTTCGAACTGTCCTGGAAACCAACTTGGTACCGTGTGACTGCCTCCAGATGGACAACTTTCCCGAACTGGGCCACTTGGCTTCTCTCCTAAAATATGGAATTAGGTCTGGAAGCTGGCAGGGCAATCTTGCTGGGCCCATAATCCTAAGAAACAGGGGCATGCAAACGAAGAACACCTTTGCCAGGCTAATGGGAAAAGGCTGGGCCAACCGTGTAACGTTAGGGCCCTTGATTGAGACTATCAGGATGGGCCTGGAGAGTGTCTCAGTGGGATGACTGTCCCGCAGGATGGGGTTCTGGGTTTGATCTGCACATGGTGGTGCATTACTAGAACCTGAGCACTTGGGAGGCTGAGGCAGGAGGATACAGAGTTCAAGTTCAACCTGTTCTATGTAGTAAGTTAAATGCTAACACGAGACCCTGTCTCAAGATGGTCAGCACATAAGCCATATCCAGGACCTTAGGCATACAGGGCCCTTGGCAGCTTCACAGGCTAACCAGGGAAAGGCGGCTCAGTTTTGGCTTCTCCGAGATTCACCCTGCAACCCCCTTGCAATCTCACACAGCTCTGGAATTGTTTCATCAGGATTCCTAAGCCCCTCTCTCCTCACTGTGAGCCTAGACGTCAGCGCAAACGCAATAAGGGACTCGTTGAGGGCTTGTGCATCACCTGTCTGTGGCGTCCATGGGGATCCCTCTGCCCCCTAGCCCACAGTAGCAGCCGTATCCATAATAGGAGAAGAAGGCACTGCGCCCTGTGATGTGTTTGACCATCCTCTGGAACTGCCAGAAGCTGCTGAGGGTGGAGGTCGTCCCTGCCAAGGAGAAGACGAGAAAGGAGAGGAGCCTGAGGGCCCGCAGGCCTCGCTGGAGTGCCTGCAGTGAGGTGGGCAGTCCAGGGCCCTCATACGAGATGCCAGCCTCCTTCACGGGGAAGAAAATAGAATCAGTGTTACTCCATCACCCAGCAGGTTTCTTGCTAACCAGGATGAGGCCAGGTTCCCCAACTGTCCCTCTACCACCATCCAGGTCTGATCAGCACTAACTAGGAAAGCTCAAAGCCAAGGTTCCAGGCAGTCCCTCCTCTAGAAAGCAGCAGGCATTAATAGTCTCCCAGGAGAAGCAACATTCAGGGGTAAGAGATCAGAAAACACCCTTCATCCAGTCTGTTAAATGGCACATACACACAGACTCATCAATTCTTATTATTCTTAATAGACAGGGTCTTCTCTTACTACATAATCCTGACTGGACTGGGAGGTCCTAAAGAGACCAGGCTGGCCTTGAACCTGAGGAGATCCTTCCCTCTCTGTCTTCAATGCTGGAATCACAGGCATGCATCAATAGGCTTTTGTACTTCTACAAAGTACTTACAGACACACAGAGAGATGCTTATACAGGATGTTTGCTGGCAGTGTGGTCTGTAACATCAGAGTACTGGAAAGTATTACACGTCCACCCCCAGGAGGATGGTCATCAAAGTACTCATCTTAGCAATGCATCACTTGTAATAGGTGAACTCCAGGACATGAGACTGAGGTAGACAGGTAAGAACAAGGCCATATTCGTTTGGAATACTTCCATGTACCTTTTTAATAAGCACATGGTGGTGGTGGCTTGAATAAGAATGGCCCCAAATGCTCACATATGTGTAAGTTTGGTCACCAGGGACTGGAACTGTTAGGGAAGGATTAGGAGGTGTGGCCTTGTTGGAGGGAGTGTGCAACTGGGGGTGAACTTTGAGGTTTCAAAAGCCCAAGCCAAGCCTAGTCTCTCTTTCTCTGCCTACAGATCAGGCTGTAGCTCTTGACTGCTTCCCCAGCACCACACTTGCCTGCCTGCTGCCATGCTCCCTGCCCTGATGAGAATGGACTAAGCCTCTGAAACTGTAAACCAGCCCCCAATTGAATGCTTCCCTTTATAAGAGCTGCCTTGGTTATGGTGTCTCTTTACAGCCACAGAATGGTGGTAATGAAGAAACATGTAGTATTTTGTTCCTGGATTTTGAGTGTGTGTGTGTGTGTGTGTGTGTGTGTGTGTGTGTGTGTGTGTGTGTAGGCTTGCCCTCCGCAGATTCCAGAGCAGTTGTATCTAGGTATAGGAAAGTGATAGCCCCCGAGAAGGCTGTACCTTGGCTACTCTGTATTTTATGGCTTTTCTCTGTGGCTAAACATAAACTTCTCTGGCCCAAGCTGGCCTCAAACTCACGTGTAGTCAAGGATGACCTCAAACTTCCAACTCTCCCACCTCCACAGCTGATTACAGGCTCGGGCCATCCTGCCTGGCTTTATTCAGTATTGGGGGTTGAATCCAGGTTTTTGTATATGGTAAGCAAGTACTCTTCCCACTGAGCTATATCCCCAGTCCTGCATTTGATTTTTTAAATTATAAACATATATTTGGTTTGTGATAAAAATACAGCAAATGCATGAACTCAAAGAAGGAAAACAGCGCGAGGGATGGGGGATGTTTCTCAGCTCCCTCCCGCCTCAGTGCTGAGTTGGATGCCTTGACCTGATTTCTCAATCCTCCTGCCTCCACTTCCCAAGTGCTGAGATTACACATTGGTATGATTTTGAAAACTGCAAAGCTCACTAGCAACTTGGGGAAAGAGCGAGAGAGACCTAACTTTGATATGTCTGACTCACCGCACCCCAGAGGTACCTTGACAGGGCTGGAACCAGCAGGGAGCTGGTTTGGGACAAACAGCTAACTTTTTGTTTTGTTTTAACAGATCTCAGATGGTTCCCAGGAAGCCCTTCAGATTGCACACCTCCCTTTGCAGAGGTATGCAATCTGGAGCTTGGTAGCAGTGACTCAGTTTGACCAAGTATTCCACTAGCCATCATCGGGATGCCTTCCCCAGAAGAATTACTCCAGCTGGCTGGGATCACGTCTGCCGTTTTGTACGACAGTACACATAGCTTCAACTAAAGGCAACCAGAATGGGAAGGAAGAAAACCTCCCAGACCGGGAGTTCTCACACCACAGCCGAACATCATTTTTCCAGTATGCGGTCAATATCCCTGGATTCTGAGATGTTCTGTGAGGGCCCAACACTGTGACCAGCCCACCAGACAGCAAAACCAGAGGTAGGAGAACTTTAGGGGGGAGGCTGGTTCTCTCCTTAGTGCCTTGTACCCTTCCTCCACTCAATGCTACCCCTGTGACATCGCCAGAAAGATGGCCTCCCGGCACTCTCTCAGAGGGCTTCTACTTACAGCAGAAGATGAAGACAAGGAATATAGCAATGGCCTTCATTTCCAAAGAGACCAGGAGGTCCAGGGTACCTAGGTTCCACCTTCATCTGTCAGTTCAGCTCCTTTTGTGGGAGGAGGTAAAGAAAGAGACCATTTAGGTACAAGCCACCAATGCAGCCCAGGCCTTTGGATGCCCTTAGCACAGGGCAGAAGCAAGCATATTTGAATACGACACCTGTCCTTGCACTTAGGTAAAACGTAAGAATGGCCCAACCGTTTGAAAGAGGTGAACACCAGTGGTAACTTTCTTTCTCTGCAACACTTTCACTCTTTGGGGAAGTCAGCATTCCGTTTTCCCAGGTTTAAGTGGCATATATGGTACCCACCATGGGAGTGGTTCAGAAAGCCGAATTTATCAGCATCCCCTGCCAGCTGCAGTATTTCTGCTTTGGTCCCTGGTACCAGAGTTGCAGACTCACCTCCTCTAAAGCCTGGTTTCTATGGCTGGCACATGAGAACCAAAGCTCTGTGAATAAAGTCAAACCTTGACAGTGTCACAAGCATTACATCACAAGACCCTCACGTCAGCTTCAGAGTTTCTATCTCCACTTAAGAGATGGGCTGGACCAGGGATGCAGCTCAGCTGTCAGGGTGCTTGCCTAGCACTGCAAAGCCGTGGGTTCGATCCAGTCATGGTAGCCTATACCCATAATCCTAGCACTCAGGAGGTAGAGACAGAAGGATCAGAAGTTTGAGGTCATCCCTGGATACATAGAAAGTCTGAAGTCAGCCTGGGATCCATGTTATCCTGTTTCAAGAAAAAAAGATCAGCCGGGTGGTGGTGGCACATGCCTTTAATCCCAGCATTTGGGAGGTAGAGCACACAGATCTCTGTGAGTTTGAGGCCGTCTGGTCTACAAGCTAGTTCCAGGACAGGCACCAAAGCTACACAGATAAACCCTGTCTCAAAAACAAACAAACAAAGAATAGATGACTAGCTGGCTCGCTGGCTGGCTAGACAGAGGTTAGCAGAAGCACAGAGAGAATGAACCAATTTCTTACAGTCCCACAGATGTCAGCTAGCATGGACTTGCGGTGAGGAGCAGCTGGAATAAGGGAAATGACAAAGAAATTTAGAACTAAAACCAAAATCACACAGAGATGTGTGTAATGAGAAGGAAAGCCTATAAGGGACACTTCCACAGGGCAGTGGAGGAAAATGTGGGTGCCTGTCCCTCCATGGAGTGGTCCCACGATCGGCACACAGCTTTCTTTCAGTCCAAGTGCTCTCCCCAGCCCCATGAGACACCAGGCTACCTCTCCCCCAGCCCCAGGAGACACCAGGCTACCTCTCCCCAGCCCCAGGAGACCTCAGGCTACATCTGACTGTGATGGCTCTTGGAGAGGGAACAATAGCTCAGCTGAGCTTCCAGAACTTGTTAGGTCCAAAAAGCCTCAGACAGGTTTTCACTCAGTGGTGAACTTTCCCATGAAGACTTCAAAATGTCAGTCCTACCGCAAGAGCCCTGCAAGAGCCCACCTGGTGGCCTAGCTGCCTGGCCTTCTTTGGTATAACTCATGGATGCCGAGAGGCTGGGCCCTGACCAGGCTGGTCCTGGCCAATCATCATTTCAGCAGCTGTACAAGTTTTTCTAATGAGGTTCTGTCTCCACGGGAATCTGACCATACCAGGCCCAGGCTGGAGCTGCAAAGAAAGGACTCGCATCTTTTGAAGCAGTAGGTGATGAGACTTCAGATACAAAGGGCCCTGGGATGCGTGCCTGGTAATGAAATCCGACTGAAGTACCAACTGTGTGCTTAGCTAATGAGAAGACCCAAGGAAGGTCTAAGAGAGGCTGCCCAGCTGACTACAGGTAAACAGAGACCAGGCATAGAGCAAGAGCTCCATATGAGCCTTGACTTCCATCAGTGGTATTGCCCCCAAGCACAGCTGCTGGCTGTGCCATTGCACAAGAGGCAGCAACAGAGGAGGGCAGTGAACTCTGAGTCTATGCCAGAGAGAGCTGGAGCTGTCCCAGTATTTCCCGTCAGTGGATCTGGGCTCCAGGACCCCGAGCTTCCTGTCTGTGAAGTGGGGTCAATGACCTGTGTCTTCTGTGGAGCCAGCAAGGATCTAGACGCTCTTGGTATGAAAGCACTTGGTCAACATGGGGCCAAGGTGAGTGACAGTTCCATATATTCGGCTTAACAAGACAGGAAATGTCACTACATGCTTGGATAAGTTCCAACGAGGTGCAGGAAGCAATGAAACTTCGGTGGCTCCATTTTATTATCCAGACACTTCTCTGTGGAAGGTCTCCCAGGAAGAGGGTTTTTAAGGAGCGATGTGTAGCAATGCAGCCTGTTGGCCTCGTTACCAGATTAGATGCTTTCTTCACAAAAGTTATCTGTGTTCTCGAGGTCTAACAGGGTGAAAGTCAACAGAGAAAACCACTGAAAGATTCTGAAATCTAGAAGTCACTAGTTCAAAATGGGCCTACAGACTCTCTGGGAACAAACTGAAATAAAGAAAATAGACCGCTCACCTTCAGCCAGCTCCAAGGGAGGCCATTTACATCCCAAGCTAGCCTTAGGGTGTCACCTGGTAGCTTGTGAGTCTTTCAATTAGAAGAACCAGATGTAGAATAGTGTCACCATTGACATTATCCATATCTCATTTGCCGGGCACCTATGCCCAGCAGGCATTGTGTGGGCTGAGTGTGGGATGGAGGGACAAACAAGTTCCTGCCCCTGGGCAACTTATCACCCACCGAAGGAGTGTCTGGGGGAGAGGAAAGCAAAATACTTCTATGTGCCAGGCACCAATGCCAAGATCTTCGGTGGATTATCTCATTCACTCTCATTGCAATCAGAGTCTTAAAGTGTCCGTTCTATAGATGTATAAACTAAAATACATGCCCAGGGTGTCTCAAGGCAAAGTGGCAAAGCTAGGATTGAAACTGTTGCTTGGGCCCCACAGCCTACAAGTCCTATGGCCAGCGGAGCAGGCAGGTCCAGATGAAGTGTTTAGGAGTGGGGTGGTGGGGTACACAGTAGGCTTTGGGGCCAAATGGTTCTAAGCTCCCAAACTGCTCTACTATTCATAAGCAGAAATCCCTGAACTCTATCATGCTTTAAAGGCAAAGAAACATCATGGATAATGCCTGCATGGAGGAGATTCACGGACATCCAAGGAGCTGGCCGGGGAATGGTGCAGAGCGCCATCTTGAGCATGTTATCACAGATCATAAGGAACTAAAATACTGCACTGGGAGATTGGGGGGGGGATGGTCAGGAAAGGCCTTCATAGAACAGGTGACTTAAGAAGGGCCTTGAAGGATCAAGCAGTCTGGATTCACCTTGTCGGGTAGATGTGAACCCGGATGTTGGAGATGAGAAGGTCAAGGGCCTATTTAGGGAAAAAGCTGGCTAGAACTCAGAAGAGAGCAGGGAGCGGCGGCATGGAACAAAGGAAGATGGGTCCTCGCACTGGCAGGCAGGAGAGTGGCCTCCAGCCATTCCCTGAGAAACTAGCGAATGTGTGAGCATGTTCAGTCCGGGCATCAGAGGGAACATTCTTTGAAGATATCTTCTGGTGCGGGTCAGGAGATAAAGAGAGGGACTAGCTGCCCGCCTCTTCCCCGCAGGGCTGCATCACACCATGCCGGAGAACAAAGAGTCGTGTGCTGCTGAACATGAAATGGACCACAGGCACAGCCAGCACTTCACCATGCCCCAGCAAGGGCACACACACACCACTCTCGCACACAGCGGGGGAGCCAGGATTGAAATCAACACAATTCTCAGAGGATTGCATAATTCTTAGGTGAAGTTAAAATAGCTGGTGAAGGATCTACTTTAATCTCTTCTGAGTGGGAGCCGGAGGGCTGAAGAGCATCGCCTGGAGACTTCTGACAGCATCATTAACAAGATGTAAGCCAGCGACACTGCAACGCAAAACAACCAGCTTCTAAAAGTACCTCCTGGATATCCAGAGACAGAATTCCCAAAAAGGAGGCCAGCCTAGCCCAGGCCCTCATCCAAGGCCAGGTGCCCCACCAAGGTCAGCAGCTTCCTCTCTGAGATGGGCTAACAGCCCATCACTCAAACGAACCTCTCCATGCCAGCTCCTAAATTATGTACCATTGGTACCAATCACGTTATATATAATGCCATCCAGCCCGTGTCTACTCTTCTACCCTTGGCTCCAAGTATACTGAGTTTTATTTATAACAATCAAGTACTATTTATAATTACAAGTCCTACTTATAACTGTCAGCCAACAATGTGCCTTTCTGACCCAACCGTGAATGTGCTGACAAGGATTTAGAGTTGTGCTCATATCAAAATCCCATCCCTACACATGCAGGACAAAGCAGGTAGCAAAATATGTGGTAATGACGCCAGGTAATGGATCTGTGGTTCTTGACTGCCTAGAAGTAACTTGTACCGGTCCAGTCACTAAATTACTCTAAGGGCCTCGAGCAGAGTCTGTTAAAGTCATTTCAAGGCCGGCTCAGAAGGAAGGCTTCATTAGACTGGAACAAAGACGGGGAGGAGCTGGGCAAACGAAGGACCAGGATAGGCTGGGGAAGGATCTTCAAGCCAAGGGTTCAACAGAAGCGAGGGTGTTGAGCCTAGGGAGGGCACGTGGATGTGTGGCCGTGGTCGGGAACCAGTGGAGCACCACAGGGGCAGTAACAGGGGACAGAGTCAGAAGTCAACCTTTCTCTGTTCCAACAGACCAGAAGCAAGGAAGCAGTAGTGGGGGTGGGGGAGGGTGTTAAAGCAGTCAGTGAAAAAGGTTTCCACACCTTGATTTCTGTTTTTCCCTGCAGAGGCCACAAGACTGTCATTCCAGAGGGAGGAGGGAAGGTAAAAGGTGGGAGGCTTTGCGGGGGTGGGGGAGCCGACAAGATGGCCAGGGAGGGCAGAGGGGCTGACTGACGTTGGGAAACCACACAAGTGCCCTGACGTTCCTTTGTGTGACTCTCCATGATATCTTTAGTGCTTGGTGTGGATGGACATTTTACAGCTAAGACTCTATTATACAAATGAGACACAATGACAGAAGGCTAGGAGGACTCTTACCAGCAGAACGGCTGAGGGAGTGAACCATAGCTTCTGAGCAGGGTAGAGGAAAAGCAGACAGGCTGTGGGACTCCAAATCTCAAGGCTGTTGGAAAACAGAGTGAAGTGGCTGGAGTTGCTGACTGTGTAGTGAGGCCCTCAAAGGAGATAAGGGACAGCCAGGGCGATGGAGGCGCACGCTTTTAATCACAGCACTCAGCAGGCAGAGGCAAGTGGATCTCTGTGAGTCTGTGCGAGTTCGAGGCCAGCCTGGTTTACAAGGGCTAGTTCCAGGGCAGGCTCCAAAGCTACAGAGAAACCCTGTCTCGAAAAACCAAAAAAAACCAAAACCAAAACCAAACCAAACCAAACCAAACAACAAACAAACAAACAAACAAACAAAAAACCAAAAAAAAAAAGGAGATAAGGGGTGCTGGTCACAAAACTCAGCGAGTGTCCCCTGGGTGGGAATGGGAAGGGACACTGACAGGGTGGGGCCAAAGACAGACAGAGGGATTTGTTGCTGGTTCCCACCCCCACCCCAGGGCAGGGTTCCCTTTCCCTTGAACGCACTCTCCCTAGATAGACAATAGTCAGGCCAGGTCAGGAAGAAGAGATAAGGTGGCAGAGGCCCAGGCCCCTGGTCCTGCGGCCTCCATGGGCGGGGCCACACCAAGGTCCTGCCTCGGAAATCTGTGAACCAGAGACTAAGTCCTGCGCTCTCTCCCGTGTCTAGGCTTGTCTAACTTGGCCAGCGCAGGCCTGTCCAGGCCAGGCGGGTTCCGGCCCCACCGGAAGCACGTGGCCCCCCACCCCTCAGCGGTTGCCACGGAGACCGGGCTGTTTACCAGCTGGTCGCAGCCAGGCACAGGAGGCGGATGGAGCTGAGGTGCGAGGTGAGAGGCCCACTGTGGGTCCCCAGAAAAGTGAGAGCCAGGCCTTTTAAGAGGACTTCCCCAGAGGCAGAGCCAACCTAGTTGGAGCCTGAGTCTGCAGCAGCCAAGGGGCCCTCTGGGAGGGGCATATCTGAATCAGTCCCTGGACGCAGATCCAGAGAGAGAGAGAGAGAAGGGACTCGGGTCCTGTGCAGAGGCAGGAGCTGGAGGGAGCTCTTTCCCCAAATCTGCCTTCATGCCCCAACCCTTCCTGCCATTCCCTGACACCCCCCTTCTGCACTTCTTTGCTTCTAGGCCTGACCACCCCTGGAAATAATAGAAGCCTCTCCCCCGCCCCCTCCCCGCCTTTCTATCCTGAGTCAACCCTGTTCCCTTTGCAAAGCTTCCCTCGCTTGGTGGCTTGTGGTTTCCCTCATTCTGATCGCTGGTCTGGAGTAGCGCTGGGAATGGTGTCAATCTTGGCTCTCTCCATCCCCGAGTTGGTTCCTTTACACGGTTTAATTTTGTAAACCAGGCTGGGGGCTAGGGGGTGGCGGCAGGGGGGTGGTAGTAACTGATAAACAGTTTTAAAAGACCAATGCACGTGTGTGAGTCCTGGTATATGCCAACAGATGGTTTGTAGGTGGTTATATTTTGCAGCTTCTGCCATAGGTTCAGATTTGAGCTGTGAAGTAGTGTGGTCTGACCCCTTGGTGGCTTGTGGGCACCGTGGGAAAACAACAGGAATCTTGCTTTATTTTCGAGCCCGCGCCCCTTCCTTCCTGTTTGTGTGGTGGTAATCCTAAGGAATGGGCACCTGCCCTCCTGGCAACGCCTTGGAAATGGTGCCCAGTGTTTCGTTTCTGCCTCTTAGCAGGCCTCTGCCTCCTAGCTATTGTGTTTGAGTAAACAGGGCTACTTGTCTCCTCTGCTGGCAGCTTGATGGATGCCTACGCCTAGATCCTGTCAAATCACTTTGTGGTTGAGTGTCTGCCAGACCTAGAGGAGGTGAAATGAGCCAAGCAGGGATTATGCTGTCGTAGAAGCCTGGACCCAGGGCACAGGCAGAGTTTGGGACCCAGGGTGTGACGATAAAGGTTCCACGGATGCAGTTCTCCAAACACCTGTTCCCCACAGCATCCTGCCTGCCCTTGCACTGGGTGGGGGTGGGAGCTGGTGCTCCCTCCATGTAACAGATGGTCTCGGCACTGGGGGAGGAGGCAGTGGGTTCTAAAAGCAGGTTGGATGGAACGGTTTTACCTGAAGGAGGTGTTACTCTCTAAATAGCCACGAGTGGGCTTATAGAATTAGTCATAATTGAGGTTTTTTTTTTCTCTCTTGAGATAGCTTGCAGTCATGTTATCTTATGACCAGGGTGTCTTGAAATGACACCCCCTGAACATGGCTAATTATATAGAGTACCAAAAGGTATAGCAACTTCACGCACACACTCAAGTTTGACTGTTAAAAATAACCCAGCAGAGCGCCTCTGAGAACACATGACTTTCCTCATCAAAGTTGTTAGGGAGAGGTTTCTAAGTTACCAAACTTCCTGACAGTAGTCAAGCCTTCCCCAGGCATGTGTGGGTGTTGGAAGCCAAGCCTGTGATAATCCTGTAGAAGCTGTGGCAAATTAATAACTGTGCCCAAGCGAGGCGCTTACCTTCATCGGCTCAGCTGGACAGCTACGGCTTCCTCCTGCCACTCTGAGCAAGAAACTCATAGGGGGAAAAATAATCTTCACAGTCGATCAGAAAATAAATGAAACAGACAAGGAGATGGGAAGATATTTCTGAGGCCAAAACTTTTGGCTCAGGAAGAAGTTTCTGGACTGCCTGCTGCCAGCCTGGGCATGGAAGACGGAGAAGGAGAGTGGAGGAAGGTTAGGGTTGTGTATAGACTGGGACAGCCACAGAGCCATTAAAACTGTGGATGGGGGCTGAGGTGATGGCTCAATGGTCAAAGCATCTGCCTGAGGACCAGAATTTGGATCTCCATCTCCCATGTGCATGCCTAGTGGGTGTGGCAGCTCACCTATAATTCCAGCCCTGGAAGGCAGGAACAGAGTCCCTGTAGGAATCTAGCAAGACCAGCCATATGGGTGCGGTGGGGTGGGCTTTGGGTTTGGTTGACAGATCCCACCTCAGTGAATAAGATGTTAGAGCAATAGAGGATGATTTCCAGTGATATCAGCCCTGGACCTCCTTGTGTGCACGTGTGCTTGTCTACATCTGTACCCACAAATACACAGCACACACATACACACACAGCAAATGGGAAAAAACAATTAAATCTGAAAGGAAAGGGAACCTTGTCTGAGATTACATCAGGTAGCACATTTTGGTTCCTTGCGCTTTGGTCCCTCATAGTCTAGTAGACAATGCACACACAGAGCAGCAAGGGCCCACTGTTAAGGACTGAGTCATGGGAGGCGCTTGGAGGAAGTAAACCCGAGACAAGAGCAAGTGTGGCATTGGGGAGAAATGATTAGCTCAAGAAGTGTCTTGTAATTTTGAGGCCACTGCATAGGAGGAGGGAGCTGCCTGACATCAAGCTCCTGGCCGTTCTCCTGGGGTCTCCCATCTGTTTAAGCCCCGAATAGGAGGAGAGCCATCCCCAATACCATCGAGGTATGCTCTAAAGCAGGTGTGTGTGTGAACCCATGGGTCACACGTGTCCAAGGATAGCTATGAATGTGGCCTGATAGCGTCCTATCACGGCGTCAAAAGTTGATCACTCCTGTTGAAGAGCAACAGGCAAAGCTTTGCTCTAAAATAACAAAAAGAAGCACGAGGCAGGCCTACGACCTAAACAAAGCCACACTCGTCCATCTGACCCTGCCCAGGACTGTCCCGCAGAGGCAGAGTTGCCTGGTCGCCACAGCCTGAAAAGTCAAAATGGACGCCTGCTAGGTCTTCCTGTGGAAGCTTGCCAACCCCTTGTCCAGAATCTGAGCGTCCCCTGTGAGCAGGCGATCAGGGCAACCCCTGTCCTCCCTGTCACCTGACCAAGCTGGGGAGCCGTGTTCCATGTGACTTGTGCAGAGCCACCTGGCAAGGTGAGGAAAGAAAGTTAGGGCTCAGTGTGGACCGAGAGGGAGGAGGAACCGAGGAAGGCCTGCAGCGGAGGGAGAACGGGGAGTCCAGAGGGCAGTGTGTCCGCTGTACATGATCCCAGGGCAGACAGCATCCCTTGTAGAGAGAAGTGACTTTCTGTTGTGTGGAGCTGAGTCTGGTTGTCCCGTTGTGTGTTCTAACAGGGTTACCTTCCATCTTTAAACAAAGGCAGCCACCCCTAACATTCCAGCCTCTACATCTGAGGTCTGTGCCTGCCACTCCCTGGGGGAGCTTCTCGCTCAAGAGCCATCAAGGACGTGGAAGCTCAGTACGCTCTGCCTGATGTAGGGGTTCAGCAGGACCCTTCTGCCCCACAAACACTTTTCTCGGGTGGGGCCCGGTCAGACTTCACCAGACCACAGTGCACGCTATGGATTGTGCCGCCATGCTGGCTTTGTGCCGGCACAGCAGACAGAACTCAGTCGCTACAGACACATCTGTGGGAAAGTTGTCTGACTCGATTCTGTCTTGTCACAGGACTTGTTCCTTCTCAGGGTGGTCTTTCTGCTCCGTGGCCCTTCTCCATGAGAGTGAGAGTTAGTCCCCTGCCTTAGTCATTCTGTGTCATGCCTCCTTTTCTCATCGTTCCTTGAACATATCTATAGACTTGTGGATTTCACTCGTTTCTCTCCTCACTTCAATAATCTAAGTTCCAAGGACTTTGGTTCACTGCTGTGTTCCAGGGTCTGTTCTGAATGAGTCACAGTCGCTCCCCCTCCTCAGGTGTCAGAAACCCAAAGAATGGTCCCATATTCTGGCCCATTGATGCTTACTCTCCCAGTGCGCAGTGACTGGCAGAAGAGGGAATCCCAGTATTCCTGGAGCTTAACCCATGGCTTTCCCTGTTTCTGCCTGCTTCCTTAGGGGTCCTGAGAAGCAATGGCCACAGAAGCCCCTGTGAATCTCGCACCACCTGAACGTAGCACCGTGGTTGGTATCTCAGTCAACAGCTTCATCTGGCAGCGCAACTCTCTCAGGATGCATGTCATCAGGCCCAAGTCTGCCAAGGGTCGGAAGCGGCCGAATCTGCACAGAACACAAGGCAGGGGCGATGGCTCTCCCAGTGTACTGTCGGCTTCACCTCCGCCATGTTCCTCCGGGTCGTCAAGCAGTCAGAAACCAGGAGCCTGTGTCCCCACCTCTCCATCTCAGGGAACCCCTGATGAGATGCCGGAGCTGCTGCCACAGGTGCTTGTCGGGACCACCTCATCTCTCAATAAATACCCAGTCCTCCCTTCCATCAGCAGAAGGAGCCTGGAGGATGGGGCTGTGGACACGGTGGCCAGAAAGGCCAGTTCTCTACAGCTGAGTAACGTCCAGGCCCTTTACCAGGAGGAGGCCCACACCACTGTAAAGTCAAGCCAAGAAGATTCCAGAACCCAAGTCTGTGCCTTAGAGAAGAAATTCATCATCCGCACCAAGAGACAGAGTTCCTCTAGGGCCTCAAACATGGAGGAGCCAACAGACCAAGAGCCGAGGCTGTTGCTAGCTATAAGGTCACCCTCAGGCCAAAGGTTCGTGCGCTACTTCCGGCCCAGTGATGACCTACAGACTGTCCTTGCAGTGGCTGAGCAGAAAAACAAAGCCACCTACCAACACTGCAGCATCGAAACAATGGATGTGCCCAGAAGACGTTTCTCTGACCTCACCAAGTCCCTGCAAGAGTGTGGTATCCTCCATAAATCTGTTCTGGGCATCTCCCAGGAGGAGGGGGAGGGGTGACCCTGAGCCCACAGCACCAGGCTGGGGCCCCAGGCCTTCAAGCACACAGCCTGGTTTCAAGCACCACATGAGCCCAATGAAGCTCAGACCCTAAATCTGTGGAGGCAGGGACACGTCTGTACACGGGCTGAGCCCCCTGGGAGGAAATTTCCTCCTTCTAGAATTCTCCCTTCCCCACGCTCCGGAGCACCTGCATGCATGCAGTGAAACCTGTGTCTCTCTCGAAGCCAACACTTTGCTTCTCTGTATCTGACATGAGATTGAACTCTTCCCAGAGAGGATTCTAGTCTAGTAAATAGCCAGGGTTTAGGAGTTATGGAACTGACATTGGTATTTCTTGCAATATCATAAGAAACAGGCTGTTGATCACCTGTGTTTGGAAGCAGCCTTCTTACTGAGCTGCAGAAGCCGAAATCCCTGGAGATCCCTGTTGGTGTGATGTGACAGCAAAGGGAAGAACCGTCTGTCCCAAACCCCCAACACACACACACACACACACACACACACAGAGAGAGAGAGAGAGAGAGAGAGAGAGAGAGAGAGAGTTCTGAAACATCCTAGAGCTAGCCCTAATTAATTGCCTCTACAGTCATGGGCTAGCCAAGGCTACTTTTGAATGGACTGACTAGGTCGACGCTTCTTGGTAGCGCCTGTCTACAGAATTCTTCCGAAATGGAGGTGAATGTGCCGTCCTCTGTTGTTTTTAAGACACGACAGCTACAGGTCTGTACAGGTTTGTGCTAACAACCCCTTGGCATAGGTAAATATTGATCCCCAGTCTTGCTGTCTTACCCTCTTCAAACATGGGAGGGCTTTGGCGCAACATCAGCACATCCTGGGGTCTGATGCCAGGCCCTCCCTAGAAGAAAAGTGGCTCCTAGGGGTTTCTTTCCTGTGCTCCTGTTGAGACCACACTGCAGCTGGCCGACTGGCATGGAGTATCGCTGTGTCCCCTCAGCCAGAGCTGTCACAGGCACCGTCGAGTCTTATTTTTCCTATGGAGATGCAGCTTATTTGCCAAAGGTTCTCCTGCATTGCAGGTTCAGCCAGACACCCACCTGCATCCCTTTATGGCCAAATCCCCAGTTGGGAGTCAGGAACATGGAGGCCTTGTGGGTACCTTTTCCCCCTTAGAGCACAGTCACCACATGGCCCTGGGTGCTAGTACCTGTCCCCGAGCCCTCAGTACACAGACAAGGCAGGGTTCGGGTGTTCTTGGAGCATCCTGGGAAAAGGGGCTTGGACAGCACACATGGTTAGAGATGTTCCTTCTAGCGGGCTGCCCCTTGGTGACAGCGACGGTTACTCTGAGCAGGCTGGCTCCTCCTCCCCAAGCCACCTCCAGCGCCACACAGATCACTCTAGACTAGGATATACCAGTCCATTTGCCAGCTCTACCATCCTGCCTAGGTTAGTGGCTCCTTGGATGGGAAAGGTCAGCCGAGACCGGCTTCGATGCACTTGGTCACCTCGTCTACTCAACGACCATGGTAGGAGGGGCCGGTGGCTTGCGCTTGGACTCCCCCAGTACAGGTATTTCACTTCCCCGCCAAGTGCACAACTCTGCCTCTGAGCTAGGAGCCTATAAAAATCACACCTACTCTATGGTAAGAATAAAATTCCACCCACCTGCAGCTTGGTGATTCCAAGCCTTGGATTGTGCCAGTGAGAAATGTAACAAGCTGGATGGAATTGGAGACTCCTGGGTGTGGGGCTTTGCTGCTGCTATTCAGCTTTGAATTTTAGGGTGCTGGGGAAATACGGGGAGCACGAGGCATAGGAGTATTTTAGGATCTTTTAGGGGGCATGATTAAAGCTAGATTTGAGCCATCACAATAATCTTTTTTCTCTTTTTGAACAAAAGATAATGATACGAACAATAAAAGCTGATTTGTGTGAAACACTGGAGAAACATGTCTTATATTTAAGCCTGAGACCTGAGCCACCAGACAGGAGTGCACAGGGTGGCATGTGACTCATTTTCAGGTGTCTGCCTGGGCAATCACATATTCCGCCATTGCAGCCAAGGCTCCCTGTACACAATCAGATGCCCACCCTGGAGGCCCCATCAAAACTGCCTCAGCTTGTAGCCTAGCACATAGCTTGGGAAGCATCTCTTCCACCTCTCCCGTCTTCTGTGGCATCAGGGACACTCTGGTCTAAGGGGCCCTGCTGGTCAGCACGTTCCCCTTGGTGGCCCTTGGTAGGCCATCCTCGCCCGGTGTGTGGTCACAGACCTTACTCTGTGTAACCAACAGTCAACCGAGGGAGCATGACTAACCCCCAAGAGAACACAACCCTTCCGAGGTCAGTCCGTGGCTCAGCTGTATCTGCGATAGACCCAGTGTTGGGAGAGGGGCCACGCTATAGCCCACTGCCTTTTCCTCCCACCACTTCCAAACACACACTTCCACCTTCTCCAGGAGTGCTGGAAAGATTTCTCATCATGGACACAGAGGACAGAGCTTCAAGGCAGGTCCGCATACTTCCCGCCCCAGCCCCATGGTACATTAGTCCCCTCCCTGGCAGCAGCAAGACCAGCAGGAGAAGTGACTCATCACCGAAGAGCCAAGAAATTTGCATTGACAGACGACAGGTGGCTCTGTCACAGCCCTCACCTGACTGTACCTGGAGATGCAGCCATCAGCCAGGCCAGGGCGGTCCTGTCAGAGAGACAGCCTGTGAACAAGCGACCTGAAGGAGGGAAAATCCTAGCCTCACACAAGAGATACGGGGGAGTCAAGCTTTCATGTCTTACCGCCACCTTAAGTGGGTTTCCTTGTCAAAACCTCTCTGCTCCAGGAAGTTTCTCCTGACTTTTTTTGTCCTCTTCACTGTAAGCTGGGATGAAAGAGTGCTTGGCGCTTGAGGTATCATTTGGATGAGCCTTCCATGTGGTGAGATCCATTTCTCTGCCTTCTAAGTGGACTCCCCGGATGGGCTTGTGGTTCGACATCAACTTGGAAGTCTTTTATCGAAAAGGGCTATCTGTTTTCTTCACCCATGGCCACACATGACAGTGGTGTGGTTGCAGTTAAGTCTAGAGCCCTACTTAATCACTACACCAGAGACAGCCAAGCCACAAGCCACACTGTGGTGGGTAGACCCACTCCGGAGGCCCAGCAATGGAAACAGAATACACTTTTGGTGAGTCAGTTACTAACATGCAAGTCAGTACTTCCCATTATAAAAATTAAGTCAGATGGTTTCCTTTTTGTCCACACTAGTGACATGCCACTTCCTTTTCTGATTAGGGATATTCTTTCTAACGTCCCTCTCTCTTCTTATTTGCTCAGACATTCGGGAAGCATTTGCTCTCCTGAATAGTCAACACAGATGAACAAACCGAGGTATTTCTGGGCAGTTAAATTCTATCCTAAAGGGCTGAACAGTTGTTGTGATAAACACTGGTGGGTGAAATTCAACCAGGCTTCTTCAGCCTGTGCTGCCTGGAGAGGCACACTGGCTCTTGGTGTAGTAGACTGGAGAGGTCAGGGTGGAAGACGGAAGATCAACTCCTAGAGGTGGATAACAACTAGGCGAGAAGTGGGAGAGGTAGCCTAGGCTCCTGGCAGGTGGTTAGATTCAGGATACACAGTCTTTTCACTTTGGAAAGAGAAAGGAGTGTAATTGACAGGTTGGGATCTCCTTGAGTCGGCCCACTAATAACTTTAGTGTGGAGTTCTTTCAAAGACAAACACGAAAGCACTCAACCCACAGCAGGCAGGGGAAGTGCCTTGAGCATCAGCGGCGTTCATCTGAAGGGAAGACACAAGAGTTTATGAATGAAATGTGTCGAAAGAAACAAGGCTATTAACTGCGTCCATTGAAAAGAAATGCACCCCCGACGGTCCCTGACTCATCCAATGTTGAGGTCCAAGTTCACACTAATCGCCACCTCCCTCCAAGGGTGTGATTCCTGAGCAGGGTTGCTTTGGAAGACACCTGTGCATCGTATGAGCTCCTGGCTCTTCCATCCTTCCCTTTTGCTGCCCCTCACTTCATTCAACTAAATCCTGAAGCTGATTTGGAATACATGTCTTCTCAAGAGGGTCTAGTGGCCCACTTAATGAACCTCCTAACTTTATACTTTGCACGCCTGCCTGTTGACAATGAGGGTTCCAGAGCTTTGGGTCTTGGTCCTTTGGCGATCAACTGAAAACTCCCGTTTCTGATATCTGTCCCTTGTGATGGGAGATGTGTCTGCTCCGGCTCATGGGCACCTCCAGCAGACAGCATGGGTCTCTTTGAGCTCTAGCCCCCTGTTAGCAATGACCTAACATCTGAGTAGAAACCTGAAGAAATGGCAGCAACTCCACCTCCCAATCGGAAAGTAAGGTCGGGAAACTGCTACCCATGGCCCACCCCTAAGTCCAATCATGCGATGCTGTGAAGTCCACTGTGATCATACTCAAACATAGCATGTCCCATGGGCCAGGTCTGGACTCTGATGCTCTGGGGGATTTCCTGTATCCGGCCTCTGCCTCTGCTTGCTCTTTTCCTCCTGTCAGGGTTCCCAGCGGCCCTCCACTGCATTCAAATCTATAACACATTAATTCAACAAATATATATTAGGTACCTATATGCCAAGCATATTTGACCTATCAGAGAACAGAACAGGCTCTCCAATCTCTGTCCTTAAGGAAGTTACGTTTGGTAGAAGGGGAGATGGAAAGTAAGCGAAAGTCATAATACAGGATGCAGAAGACAAGGAATGGCTCCCAGTAGAATTCAGGCCAGGGATCGGGTGGGTGGCTGCACAACTCAGGCGAAGTGGAGAGTTTCTGGGACACCAGTCAATTTACCTTCCTTCCTTCCTCTCTCTGTCCCCCTTTTTCTGCAGGATGTCATGTTATTTCCAGAAGCCCAGAACTTAATATATAGCCCAGGATGTCCTTGAACATCTGATCGTTGTATCTGTACCTCTCAAATGCTGGAATTCTAGGGGTGTGTGCCACCACACCCGGTTTACTGTGCTGGGGTTCAAACCCAGGGCTCGGCACATGCTAGATGTGCACTCTACCCACTGCCCCACACCCCCAGACCATGATTACCTTATACAAAGTAACAATTTTATTATAATAATATTATTAAAGCCAATGCTGATCTAAATATACATCATCTTTATCATACATTACTTCCGTGGGCAAAAAGGAGGCGGCGGGGGGCGGGGGGCTCATTCACAGAGTCAGTTATAGCCTCCCCTCAAACTAAACATAAGTTGTTTCAGTGATATGAAAACTGGGAAGTATAGGGAAGACTGACAGGGGAAAGAAAACCGTCCACAGCCTCTCTAGTCAAAATTGCCATTGTTAATATCTCAGCAGGTATTTTTTATCCTTAGCGATTAAGATTATGTTGCACATTACTTTCTTGCTAACAGCCACAAATGCATATGTTTAACATTCGCGTTCCTAGCAAGAGCTTGCATGTTCTCCACCCAAGTTTCTATGGGCTCGTGATCATTTTAAGATTGAGTAATACCTCGATGTGTTGATGTCTTATCATCGTTGAACTTTCTCCTTTTGTTGTTGTTTGGTTGACTTTGTTTTTGCTGTGGAGCAATCTTTGTACACTGAAAGCATGTCTTACTCTCATTGGTTAATAAAGGGCCAACTGACCTATAGCTGGGCAGGAGAGATTAGGTGGGAGAGCCAGAGTAAGAGAATTCTGGGAAGAAGAAAAGCAGAGTCAGAGAAGTCTAGAGAAGATGAGGAAGAAGCAGCATGAAGTTCATAGATGAAATAAATGAGCCACATGGCATGTTATAGGTAAGAAATATGGGTTGATTTAAATGTAAACGTTAGCTGGTAAAAAGCCTAAACTATTGGCCGAGTATTTATAATTAAAATTGAGTCTTCTGTATCAGTTATTTGGGAGCTGCTGGCAGGATAGAAACTTCCACCAACATATTTTTTGAGACGAGGTTTCTCTGAGTATCCTTGGCTGTCCTGAAACTCACACTGTGGACCAGGCTGGCCTTGAACTCAGAGATCCACCTGCCGAGTCCTGGGATCAAAGGTGTGTGTGAGTCACCACTGCCCATCTGAACTTTCTCCCTTTTTAATGCGAGCTCCCAGTTTTGTTCTTAACCACAGAAATCAAAGCTAAAAGTCTTCATTTATGCAGCTTTTGTTTTTAATCTCTTTCAATATTTCCTTAGGACAAACAGCCAGAAAGACAGTCAAGGGTTGTATTTTGTTTTTTCTCAGTAGCCGTATGGCCCAAACAGGCTTTAAGCTTGCCAGCTTCCTGCCTTGAACTGGGAGGGAATAGAATTAAAGGCCCTAGGCTCCAGTCCAGTGACTTTGCTTTGCCTCTTAAATGACTACAGGGCAAAGTAAACAGGAGCTTAGGCTATTGCTTTTTATAACTTCCCAGCATTTTTTAAAAAGATTTATTTATTTATTATGTATACAGTATTCTGTCTACGTGCATGCCAGAAGGGGGCACCAAATCTCATTAAGGATGGCTGTGAGCCACCATGGGAGGGGGGGCTGGGAATTGAACTCGGGACCTCTGGAAAAGCAGTCAGTGCTCTTAACATCTGAGCCATCTTTCCAGCCCTTCCCAGCATTTTAAAGTGGAAAATAGAAACTAAATCTTTTCTTTATTTTGGATAGCATTGGTTACGATTAATTATTAACATTTTCTGTGTCTTTCAAGACACTTCTAGAATTTGTGTGTGTGTGTGTGTGTGTGTGTGTGTGTGTGTGTGTGTGTGTGACACACATGCATGCGCCATAGTAAGCAGCTTGTGGAGGTCAGAGGGCAACTTCTGGGAGTGGGTTCTCTCCTTCTAGGGTTGGTTCCAGGACTGAACCCAAGCCACCTTGTGCACAACTTATGCTACTTATGCTGCGAACACTTCGGCCTGTGGAGCCATTTCCCAGTGCGCTATTTCAAACTGAGAAGGAGGGCGCAAGAGACAGCTCGTCAGTTGGGAGCACTGCTGCTCCGGGGGCTGGAGGGATGGCTTCATGGTCAGGAACGCTCGCTGCTATTTTAGAGGATCAGGCTTTGATTCCCAGCACACACCTGATAGCTCATAACTGTCTGTAACTCCAGTTCCAGGATGCATGGTGATAGATATGGGTCTATTTTCATTCTTCTAAATATCCAGTTATGCCAGCACCATTTGTTAAATATGCTTTCTTTTTTCCATTTTATATTTTTTGCTTCTTTGTCAAAAATCAGGTGTTTGTAGGTGTGTGCATTAATACCTGGGTCTTTGATTTGGTTCCATTGGTCTTCCTGTCTTTTCTTATGCCAATACCAGACTGTTTTCAGTACTATAGCTCTGTAGTAGAGTTTGAAGTCAGGGATTGTGATGCCTCCAGAAGTTCCTTTATTGTACAGGATTGTTTTGGCTATCCTGGGTTTTTTTCTTTTCCATATGAAGTTAAGTACTGTTCTTTCGAGGTCTGTGAAGAATTTTGCTGGGCATTGTATTGAATCTATAGATTGCTTTTTCTAAGACTGCCAAAAATAAATAAAATTTAATTATAAAGTGTACTCACTGTTTATGGAGGACTTGGGCTCAGGGCCTGGAACTGACATGGAAGCTCCTGACTGTCCATATCCAGATCCAGGCAGTTCAAAGGCCCCTCTGGCCTCTAAGGGCCCTGCACACAGGTTGTTCATATACATACATACATACCTACCAGCAAAACACCCATACACATAAAATAAAACTTTGAATTTTGCTGGGTGTGGTGGTGCAGACCTTTTACCCCAGCACTCGGGAGGCAGAGTGGATCTGAGTTCAAGGCCAGCCTGATCAAGACAGCCAGGGCTGCATAGTGAGATTCCCTGCCCCCTCAAGAAAAAAAAATTAAAAACCTTAAGAAAATTAAAAAACAAATTAAAACTAAAATGGATTCTATAAGGAAATTAGGGACATTTGTTGAGAAAGGAATTGCTATGTTCCTTCTATTCATGTTTGTGTAATGCATTATACTTTGCAAAATATATGTGCTATGGACTATATGAACAGTGGCTCTCTTTTAACTGATTAATAGTTGTTAAGACAGGGCCTCATTATGTTGCTTAGGCTGGTCTTGAATCCTTGAACTCAGCTCCCATCTCAGCCTCTACAGTACTGGGATTACCGGAGTCTCCCACCATGCTGGGATTTGAACTTGGGTTCTAATGAGTCAAATGTTGTGTTTTCATTGTGCCAATAAGATGGACAAGTACATACCACTCCAGGCACAGAACATGACAATGAATCAGACTGTCTCTCTTCTTGAGGAATCCCCAGTAGAGCGGGAAAACCCATGTGGAAGAGATACTGGTCCCCATGCCGAGCATCCTCCATCTCACTTGGTGAGAGTCAGAAACCAACTAAGCACAGAGTACAGAAAGCATTCCTGTGCCTCTGTGGCAGCTTCCAGAAGGAGTCCAGATGCTCCCCTTCCTGGAGGGCGGGACAAAGCTGATGTGGAATGTCCACAGAAACAAACAAGCAGCCTCTGCCTACACAAAGCCATCAACACTAGGCTGAGAGCCAGGCTACCAATCCACTGACTTCTAACGCCTTTCTGCCCACATCTTTCAAAGGTGGACAGGAAAGAGGAGGAGCAGATTTAGGCAAAAGCCAACATGAGATCCTGGAAAGTCAGTCCTTTCTACAGAGAGTATTTGCTTTTCAATGCCATTAATACTGAGAAAGAGATGTTGTGGGGTTTTCTAAAACTGCCAAACTAAATCTCTGAGGGAAGGCCCAGGGGCAGTCCGTGATGAACCAAGCCAAGAACCCCTGGGCCAGTCCAGACCATTTCAAGCTCATGTCATGACCTATGACTCTAACTCGCCAGGTGAGACTGGTGATCTGCCCCGGACCCACTGTCAGGAGGTCACTGCCGTGGTTTGGCTGTGGAATGTCCTTCGTAGGCTCGCGTGTTTGAGCTCTTGGTCCTCCACTGGTGGCACTGTTTGGGAAGATTATGGAAGACCCTTATGGGTGGAGTGGGTCACTAGGGATGAGGGTTGAGACTCTGTAGGCCAACCCCCACTTCCGGTTCACATTCTGCTTCCTGAAGGCAGATGTGATCCACACAGCCTCCGGCTCCCACCAACATTCATGCCTTGCTTGTTGCCTTCCCAGCCATGACACATGACATCTCTCTGCAAGTGTGAGCCCAAATAATCCCTTTCTCTCTCAGCTCTTTCTATTTATTTGTTTGTCAGCATATTATATCATTGCAATGAGGAAATAAGGCAGCCGCCAGGTAGGTTCAGCTGCAGCTTCCTATGGGATTTCCCTCCCTTCCCTGGTTGCCCCCAGTTCATCAACTCTTCCAGTTGTTTTCAATTAAAAAAAAAAACTACTCCTGGGGTTGGAGAGATGGATCAGCAGTTAAAAACACATGTTGTTCTTATAGAAAACCTGGGTTTGATCCCAGCACCCATGTGGCAGATAAAAAGATCTGTAACTCTGATTCCAGGGGACCTCACACCTTCTGTGGCTTCTGTGGATACTGCGTACCCACAGTACACTTGTACATATGCACACAAAACACTCATATGCAGAAAGTATGTAGATTTAAGACACCAAAGTCATATGCTCTACCTGTGGGTGGATCAGCATCTTCCTAGGACTCAGCATCATTCCTACTGATAAATGGTAGCGACTGCTTTACATGGGGCTTTGTGAGGGATCACATGAAGTCCTTTATGTGGAGGATGTTTTGACACCTGTAAGAAATATGTACAAATGCTAATTTTTATTTTAGTAACCATCTTATATTGCTGTCATTTCTTCTTCACCTGTTCCCCACGCACTTAATGAGCCAAGAACTGGCCCAGAAATGAAGATGGACTCACCTCCCTCTAGGACCATCCTACCCACTTGGGGAGGGTAGAGAGGACCAGAAGCTGCCGTCTCCACCATGGATTAGATAAATCATCTATTTTCCTTATTGATGTGTGTCCAGTCACAGCGTCAGGCACATAGCAAGTGCCCATTGGGATCTGTGGATGGGTGGATGCACAGGAGGGTATGTGGACTCACAGCTTCAAGGATGGAGGGTGAGGGAGGTTTGCAGTATAACATGGGTGCTGAGGCTTAGAGGACATGGACTGAACAGCCAGGGAACCAGCGAAGTCTGAGAATCCATGCCCAGCTGGTCTCTTTCTCAAAGGCTGTGAGACCTTTGAATGCCAGCTTGTGACATGGCATTATTATATCTTTCTTTTGCCTTGTCATGTCTCTGCATAGGGTTGGTGCCTCCCTCCCCCAGATGAAATCAATGAAAGGGCCCAGGACTTGATATGAAAAACCAGCTCAGAATCACAGGCATCAAGCTAACGGGTTATTTGGGTCAGCCAAGCCCTTCAGCCAGTGCACAGTGATGCACTTCACAATGTTGCCATCCCCAAAGAGCTTGGCACGATTCCAGAGCTTCCTGTGGAGAGCTGGCGCACACACATAGCTCAGACCATCTGCCATGATCCTCATCTGCGTGTTTCAGAGCAGGCCCTCTCATTACCCTAATAAAGACAACACGGTCTTTGCAGCAAGAAGCCAGGCAGGTACGCTCTTCCCCTCCAGATACTTCATATTGTGTAAGAGCAGAAACCCGGCACACAGGTGAGACACTGTCAGTTATACACAGGAAGTCAATGGCCCCTCGTTGGGGCCCTTTCGAGGACCACATCTATGAATGAAAGCACTGAGATCAGGGTTCAGAGACAAGGGTTGGGGTAGAGTGTTAACCCAACAGACACTATTGAGCTCATGGTGGAGGTCCTTCTGGGGTCTCCAACCAGGAATCTACACAGCAGACACTAGTAAACCCAAGGTGGAGGTCCTGGGGACTCTGTCCATGCACCTATCCAAGGACAGAAATAGAGCCTTGTGGCTAGGATGAAGACAGTCTGTCAACCTTGTGGGACCCCTTCCATCTCGTGATGTCATAGCCCACGGAGGGCTGAGTCTTCATTGCCTGTAACCGGAGATTTTGCTAAAGGCAAGCGCCGTTGCAAAGCTGTAAGCACGAGCGGGCTTCATTTTGCACTGCCCATCTCCGACCTCCCACCATGATCGTAGAGTCCTGGCAACATGGCCCTCTACTCAGCCTGCCTGGATCGAGGGATCTGTACTTCTCACCAGGGGCCTGCGCTGCCAGCGAGGCTCACAGCCAGCCTAACCACGCTTCAGGGGAACCGCTGGCATTTGGAGACTGCATCTTTCCCTCATCTAATGCTCTGCCTACACTCAAAATGATGGCATGTCAGGACGGGGGAGGAGGGGTGCAAGTGGGCGGGTGTAGAGGTCCCTGTGTGAGAGAAATGACATTTTTCTCTGCCTGGAGGAGATCACAGATTTAGGAAATGTTTAGTGGAAAATTCACACCGAATGATCTGATTCCTGCGGCAGCTTCCTCCCCCCACCACCCCCACCCCGCCCCACCCCCACCTATCCTGCTTCCGATTAGTGCTTCACCGCTATCCCACTAAACTTGACTTGGATTTTTAAAAAAATAATTTATTTACTTTTATTTTATGTGCGTTGGTGTTTTGCCTGCATGAATGTCTGTGTGAGGGTGTCAGATCTTGGGGATACAGATAGTTGTGAGCTGCCATGTGGGTGCTGGGAATTGACTCCTGGGCTCCTCTGGAAAAGCAGTCAGTGCTCTTAACTGCTGAGTCACCTCTTCAGCCCCCCAACTTGCTTTTTTTTTTTTGATTATCACCTTAAGTGATCTTATTTACATATGTAGGCTCCAGGGACTCAAGAGCACCCCAAATGCATTGTGGTTTTCCCCTTATCTTTGTATGTGTACATGCATGTGTGTATGACTACAGGTACATACATACATGCTGCGGTGTACATGCGGAGGTCGGAGGACAGCCTTTGGTGTCAGTCCTTGACTTCCACCTTGTTTGACACAAGTTCTCTTGTTGTTCACCGCTGTGTATACCCTGGTAGTTGACCTGAGACCTTCCATGGACTCTCTGGTCTCCATCTTCTATCGCCCTATGGAGAGACAGTATTACACACATGCACACTCCCGCATTCAGCTTTACATGGGTTCTGGGGTTCTGAACTCAGGTTTTCCAACTTGCCTAAAAGGCTCACTGCTACAGAGCAGGCGAGAGTTCCGGGTTCCCGGAAGTGCCTTCTTTTGAGTTGGTGCTATAGACTTAACCTGAACCATGGGAGGGCAGCCTGAGTCACAGCCATCTGCAAGCCTTGTTCTTTGTGTGGTATGAAGGTGGAATGTGCAATCCTATGGGTCCAAGTCTCCGAGGCTCTGCCCCAGGCTCCCTATCTAGTACCTGAACCTTCTGAGACAAGTTATTTCACCTTTTTGTCTCGGTGTTTGAAATGAAGATGCTACCTCCCAGGGCTGCGGTCACTAAGTGGATAAATACATGGACCTACAGAGAGTCAGGGATACCTACTGAGCACCATGGTTGTCTGACTTCTCAACAGCTCCTCAAGGGAGGCTTTTCATACATTTTTTTTTAAAAAATAGACGTGCGCTTAAAATGTGATGAAAGGCAATCTTGACAATCCTGGCGTAAGAGGACACTCCTGGGCCTGACGCCACCAAGGCCTTATCCACAGTCAGCTTAGCCCTATCAAGGCTCTGCTTTTGGTACCCTTGGCGGTCCCTCCTTCCCGGGGACCAGTCGCTCTCCAGCGCCACCTGGTGTTCTTCCTGGCTGCGCTCTGCCACCACTCACCAGCCCATCTATGGCTGGACATGGTGCTGCAAAGGTCCCACCTCTGCAAACGGCCACTGACCCTCAGACAGCAAGGAAGTACAACCTTTGAACTCCTCGCCATGTAGTGTCTGTTGCTCAAGCTTTGGACAGGCAGCAGAAAAAGGAGCGAGTAAGGCTCTTTAGCTTAAAGCTACTACCCTGACCCTGCATTGCAACGAGATGCTCACAGACCTAGTGACCAGGTTTGGGAATGGCTCCTCCTGAAGAACCTGGGGGAAGATCTCTAGCTGGGCTGGTGAAGGGCCAGGATGAATAATAATGACAAATTTGAACATCTAACAGGAATTCTGTAAAAGGATCTTATTTGTTAAAATACTTTATTTTATGTACATTTGCTATGAAGGTGTCAGATTCCTGGGAACTGGAGTTATAGACAGCTGTGAGCTGCCTTGTGGGTGCTGGGAATCAAACCCAGGTCCCTTGGAAGAGCAGCGAGTGTTCTTAACCACTGAGCCATCTCTCCAGCTTAATTTCCAGGGCATTCCCTGGAGGCAAACATTCTTGTTTTATAGATGAGGCAATGGAAATTCAGAGGGAAGAGTGACTTGGCCAAGGTCACATGACCAGTAGCAGAGAGCTGGGGTGCACACCCAAGGCCTGGTGCCAATCCTGACCGGTGGCCCAGTACTCCTGAGGTGGCGAAGGGCGAGAGGGCGTTTCACAGCCATGACCAGAGAGTCAGCGGTATCCGTCACCAATCTGTGGGAGGAAGACCTTGCAGGTGGCTCAGAAATCTCTGGCTACCCCCTCAAGCTGGAAGCCCCGCTACAGAGCTCAGTGGACTCTTCCATTCTAAGTCCTAATGTGAATCCGTTCGGTTATTACAGAAATAATGAGGCAATTTAATGGTGTTTACCGCCTCGTGATCATCAATTACGCAGTTCTCACGTCAAGGACGATTTCTGGTGTGAGGGCTCACGCAGAGCCTTGGAGGATGAGCTGGGACAGACAGAGTAGGACCAATCTTAAGACACGCCTTCTACCGCCAAGCTGGCCAAGCTCCGGGTCTCAATGGCACCTGCCTTAGGTAGCCTTGGGAGCAGGGGCTAGCTCCTGATCAACAGGGGCAGGGTAACATTCACCAGCCACAAGCAGGCTGACAGGCTCTGGGTCCCCTCAGGGCTAGGTGTGAGGTGGCGACAGAAAGGACAAGTGATAGGGAAAAGAAAGCCTGAAGCCCCACTTTTCACTTACCAGACTGGATTTTATTTCTCGGGTCATAGACTAAATAGAAACCAAACAAACCAAAACAAAAACAAAAACAAACAAAATAAACTCCATCAAGTGTGACCTTTAGAGATGTGGCAAACCAGGTGTGGTGGCACACGCCTTTAATCCCAACCCTCAGGAGGAAGAGACACATAGATCTCTGTGAGTTCGAGGCCAGCCTGGTCTGAGTTCCAGGATAACCAGAGCTACATAGTGAGACCCTGTCTCCAAACAAGCCAACAAAGTTGTGAAGGATGGGATTGCCTGTGGAGACACACTCAGCTAGCACTGTGTTTGTTCTGTATTAGGCTAGGTTATGGGGACCTCTCCAGGAGACAGAGAACTTGCTGGAGTGTGTAAAGGTGCTGTAACAGGTTCCAACACAGAGGCTGTTGTAGCTGGATCCTGGCCATGAAGGCTGAGATGGGACCTTTAAGCATGAGATGAGCTTGCCCTGCCAGGGACCAATGAGCTCGGAACAGAGGGAGCATGTCCTTCCTGGAGAGGTAGGTGTGTTGGCACAGGACCCTGAATGCCATAGTAAGGTAGGTGCACTTGACCCTGCAGGAGAGGGCAGCCAGCATGGGTTTTGAAGACCCATGAATCACCAGCCCAAACCAGAAGCTGGTTGGAGGAAGGCGTCTCCCAGAGCTCCATGGAGGGTCAATGATGGGCTTGACGGGGAGACAGAGTTGGAGGGATGTTGCATAACCTTTCCTGGAGGGCTGTACAGAAACATGCATTTACCCCAGATAGAAAAGGCACCAACAGCCAAGGAAAGATTCTGTCCAAATCCAGCTTGCTGAACCAAAGAGGTTACCGGAATTATTTCCAGGAGCATGAGTGACCCAAGCACCTAAAGCACCAGGAATCCCTTTGGAAGCTTAGTCTCAGCCTCATCCCTTAAGAATCCCCCACCCAGAGCGTGGATGCCTCAGGAAAAGCTGCACTGCTGATAAGTCCCATTTATTACCTGAGGTTCCCCACCCACTTAATTGGTTTTCTTTTATAAAATGTCAAGAGAAGAGCTGGGGGAGAGCCTGCTGAAGGAAGGGGAGCATCACTGAGTACCTAAGCCTTACCAGTTCCATGAGGGAAATGTCTGTCAGAGCCTTGCCACTTCCTTGAGGAAATGTCTGTCAGAGAATCGCCACTTCTGTGAGGAAATGTCTGTCAGAGAATCGCCACTTCTGTGAGGAAATGTCTGTCAGAGAATCGCCACTTCTGTGAGGAAATGTCTGTCAGAGAATCACCACTTCCTTGGGGAAATGTCTGTCAGAGAATCACCACTTCCTTGAGGAAATGTCTGTCAGAGAATCACCACTTCCTTGGGGAAATGTCTGTCAGAGAATCACCACTTCCTTGAAGAAATGTCTGTCAGAGAATCGCCACTTCTGTGAGGGAATATCTGTTAAAATCTTATTACTTCCGTGAGGGAATGTCTATAAGAGAATCATCACTTCCGTGAGGGGATGTCAGCACCTCACAGTTTCCATGAGAGAGCATCGCCAGGTCTCAAACTCACGAAGCTCTTGGGCGTGTGAGCACCGTTTCATGGGATGGTCCTCTCCAGCCTGGAGGAACCGACCATGCAAACGCTGATGATAAAGCTGCTGTGCTACCTCGTCAAAGTCTGTCGGCAATCCTAAAATTCCAAGGGCAGCCTGAGCTTCTGTATTCTCAGCCCTGATGTCTTCACACAGCCCAGACCACCTGGGCATATGGAAAGGTGTGGCTGTGTTTTCCAGGGAATGGGTTCACAGTCTTTGACCTATGACCCACCCACATGTTGGTTTCCTCCAACACCATCATTCAAGTCAGGCTGGCCAGTGAAATGTAATCTCCAGGGTCAATGAGACCTTCTAGAGTGGCCAAGAGCATCAGCCCTCCCTGTCCCTTGCTTCTGTGTCCGAACTTATAAAGAGAGACATCAATCCCAGCATGGATGCTGCAGCACACAGGACAATGGATCCCCTAAACCCAGATGTGAGCTCCTGGTGGGTTCTAGAAGGATAAGGAAAACATACCAGAACAGAGGTCCTTGCAGGGGATGGGAAAAATAGCTGAGAACCCCTGGGGCCCGGGCATCACTAGCCAGCTGCTCTTCAATCCCAGAGTACGGTGTGTACAGAACCCTTGCCCCGTCACCTCTTACCCCACCAAGGTGCATCAAAAAGCCAGGTAGCTTATGCTTTTCTTTTTTAAAGTTCCTCATTAATTGATGTGGTGGCCTTTCTTGGAGGGTTTTCATTACTACCTAGCCGGGGAAATGGCTCTCGTATTTAATGAGGTAGTCTGTGGCTTTTACAGTGTGCTTGCTCATTGCTCACACTTCTCCATTCCTGGTTTAAAAAAGCCATTAGACTCCCACGGGCACACAATGAATCCCTTCGCCCCTAGCATTTACCCTTCTGTAATGAGGCTCAGAGAATGCCTGGGAAGCGGTTTCTTGGCGAACATAGAACAATATTTCGGGGGGAGGAGGGTTGAAGGGTGCTACAGCTAGTTCTAATGATAAGAATGTGAGTCAGAGCTGGGTTCTCTGTTATTTGCTTAGAGGGCACATCAGCTGCAAAGTCAGTCTAGACCAGAAGGACCTAAAAGTCACACCTGCAAACGTCCTCACGGACGGCTTTAAGAAATGCTTTTTGATTAGCCAGGAGCAGGCGCGTCCTGTGGACGAAGGCCTCTCTTGCTAAGCTGAAGATGCCAGATCTTTGTTCCTTTGCAACAAGTCCAGCAGAAAGTACCATGGCTGTTAAGGCCGTGTGCTTGGGAAAACAATCTGGAGGTTCGGCCAGAATGCCAGTCTAATCCAGTGGCCCAAGAGTGCCAACAACGAAAACAGTCTTTGGTCTGGGCACCCAAGAGGGGACCAGAGAGGCTTTCCTGGGGGGGGGGCATGGGTAGTTAGATAAGAGTTACATAGAAAAATTCATGTCATGGTCCTGTGGCTCCAGTCTCTGGGAGATGGTGGCATCCAGAAGGACAAACACATCTACCTGACAGGACACCAGGACTCCTGGGAGTTACTATCATGCTCCAGAATAAGGTTAAACTAGACACCGGAAGCACGGTTTCATGAGAATCCCTGCCCTGTCTGACCAAGGCTCTGAGAGAAAGCAGCACAGACCCACCTCGGCGCAGGCAAGGACTTCCAGCCCTGATGCCAGAAGCCCTCTCATTTTGTTCTTTTCTGGTATGTACAGACTCGGAAAGTACCAACGGTCAGCCCTTCTCAGCCTCAACTTTCCTATGCTCAAAGCAAACAGCAGCACCTGCCCTGCCTACCTGCCCTTGCTGTTCCAGAAGCAATGAGAGAGAATAAATAAGGAATCACGTAGCAGTCTGTCCTGGGCCAAATGGAGTCTTGTGTCACCGAGACGCTTACTGACCTGGCCCTCGACACGAGCATTAAAAGGCATGTGGGGATGCATTTCATAACCACCCAGGTCTGAACTCCAAGCTCTGCTGATTCTTTTGGACCATTGCCCTGCCGGAATAGTCCCGTAAGTCTACAAGTGAATCTTGATTTTATGGTACCAGATACATGTCTAAAATGGGTAAAAATCTTCACAGTCCTATATATGCTAACAGACGTGTTGTCAAAAACCAGTCACACAGACTAGAGAGAGGGCTCGGGATTTAAAAAAGCTAGCGGTTGCTCCAGAGGACTGCGGTCCAGTTACCAGCACCTATTTTGGGCAGCTTACACCTACCTGCAACTCCAGCTCCAGGGCATCTGGCACCACCATCTGGCCTCTGCAGGTACTGCAGTCACATGCACCCTCACCAGCATCATTAAAAATAAAAGACATCTTTTAAAAGATGAAAAAAGCCAGTCAAAAAAATTTTTTTAAAAAAATTGTATACTTGTGCCAAAAATTATCAAAATGTCCTCAAAATATGAGTGTAATACCAACACACTCCCCAGAAGCCGGCTCCAGCACCTAAGGCAGGAACTGGCCTTCTCTCGTTGCCATTAACCAGAAGGTCATAGTTAGAAGGGCCCTGAGCTGTTTTCTTTTGGAAAAACAGAAGAGACCAAGACCAGATGCCTCAGAAAATGGGGGTGGGGAGGTGGCAGAGTGAGCTGGTGGGGGTCAAGAGCCCAAATATAGAAAGAAAACCTTTCCCCAGGTTTTGCTTCCAGAAGGGAGTCACATTCTGCGCTTGTAAAACTATTTCCTGACTGAGAGCTGACCTACATTGCCGTCCCTGCCCACACTGGTAATTGTCTACCACAGGGCGCCTGCTCTCTGGCCGGCATTCTTTCGCTGGGGTTTCTGCCTGTTAATTGGTTTCCAGGGGTTCTGTTGCGCCAACTGTGCTGAAACCCTCCTTGTAATCCACCACAGCTTCCTTGAGCACCATCAAGGGAACGGCTGACCCTCGAGGACCTCATGGGGACCCCACGGAGGTACCGCCTTCACCAGACCATTCTGAAGAAAAAGAGCCATTTGCTCTGAAAGAACGGTTGTGAACGCTAAGAAACTGAGAAGGACGGCCAACTAAGAGAATTAGAGGGGAGGGCAGCCATGTTGGCTTGATGAAGAATCTCTTTGTTCTTCTTCAAGACCCAGGAGCAGTTAGAGAGAATGGTGGGGCCAGAAAGAGAAGCTGGCTGGAAGTTTTTACTTCAGGAGAGGCAGGTGTTCTCTGCTCTGGGCCAAGAAGCCAGAGTCTACAGCGCAAGCACTTGACAACTGAGAATCCTTCCCTGTGGCCAAGTTCGATTTTTTTGTTCTCCAGACCGGCAGACTGGCGGGAGAGTAACTGGATGGTTAGTGACTCTGTCTGACAGATGGCAGATGACAGGTGACAATGGTGCTCTATTCACTGTACAGAGGCCGTTGATGGCTTCCTCCAGAGTGGGCAAGAGCTCCATAAGGAACTTATCAAGAAATGATGCCGTGTTTGAATTCCCCTTTCCCCTCAGGTGGAGATGGGGAGGGTTTGCTAGTATAACAAAGGATGCTGTTATAATGCCGGGGCGGGGGCATGCATCACAATATGGATTATGGCAGCACGGGGATGGGTTTGCAGGAGAACATAGGAAATGGAATCGCAATAAATTTGGTGTGGGAAGGAGAAAAGTTGCTACAAGGCTAAGAGCTCCAAGACAAAGGCCAGGAGACAGCAGGAGGAGCTCCGGTGGGAGTGGCAGGTGAGCAGCAGTGCAACTCAACACACTGCAAATGAGTCCAAGGCCTTGTGGGAATCAAGAGCAGAGGGTAGCAGGCAGGTCTTCCGACGAGCAGTTGCAAGCATTTGGGAACACGTTGGCTTTTATGGCTCGCCACCGGAGATGGCTGTGATGGCTCTGGTTGGACAAGGCATCCCAGTTACAACTGTTCTCCCCTGGGGAAGTGAGATCTGCAGTGTAAATGCGCTCTTTATAGCTGCTTTACCAGGGCATGTCTGTTGGGTTGGAAGATGGCACGTGGGGAGATGGAGAAGTAGGTGGGGCAGAGCCCAGCTGCGAAAAGCTTTCATCTGGGGGTCACCTGGCAGCAGGTTCAACTATTCAGAGAGCGTAGAGAATGTTCTACTTAGGGCAAGCCAGGCCAGGAGATGCTGC
Organism: Myodes glareolus; assembly: GCF_982192425.1. NCBI lineage: Eukaryota > Metazoa > Chordata > Mammalia > Rodentia > Cricetidae > Myodes > Myodes glareolus. The sequence continues at coordinate 16,286,587 of NC_142031.1, forward strand.
ACGGTGGCTCAGTCAGGGATCTTGGCATTAAAAATTTTGTCTGGTCTTGGCCAGTTCAGGACATTCCAGACAGCCAAGGTCTTAGAGTCAGATTCTTTGAGATAGGGAAAAAAATCAAAGAGCATGAAAAGTTCCCCAAACTCAAATTAGCTTGGAACAAGGAAAAAAGGAAAGGAGAAGGGAGGGAGGGGGAGGGAGGAAGAGAAGGAGGGAGGAATAGAAAAAGAAAGAAAGGAAGGAAAGGAGGAGGGAGGAAGGGGAGGGAGGAAGAAAAGGAGGGAGGAATAGAAAAAGGAAAGGAAGGGAGGAAAGGAAGGAAGGAGAGAGGGAGGGAGGGAGGGAAAAGGAAGGAAGGGAGGAAGGATTAAAGATGCACCCTTTGAACTTACATTCTGGCCTTCAGACTCTGAGCCATCAGCTTCGGGCAAGATGGATTCATCCACCCTTCTTGCTGGGATGATGGTCCAGAAGTCCTGGGAAAGCCCAGCCACTGAAGGAAAATACAGACAAGAAAGCATTTTGCTGCCTTAGGGAGGCAAAGAACCTAGACATCAGGTTATGCTGTTCCAAAGCACAATCACATATTTCCACCAACATTTGGAATTTCCCTTCAGAGGAATGACGCTCTCTCCCTCCCAGAGGGGTGCTACTCTGCTCAGTGAGCATGCCTCTAGCCAGAGATCGGCTGAAAGGCCCCAAAGCTGTGCAGAGTCTCAGAGAGCAGAAAGAAAAGGTGCTGTCTCTGCCCCTTTCCAGGGACTTCGACATCTGTTCAATTGGGAACCAGGATCCCACAGCTGCAGGAGATTCTAAATGGGAGACTGGAGGCTGGAGGTAACCTGTGGGTGGGGAGGCGATGGGCAATGCCCCCAGGCACAAAGAGCCCACTGTGGCATTTGGTTCTCCTCTAGCTCCTCATATGTCTCTCATATGGCTGAGTCTCAGGCCAAGTGGGATTGGCAGAGGTTCACAGACAACCGAGCTTGGCAAGACCCTGCACCCATCACCCAGAGACAAGTCAAGGTATTCTATTGAGCTATTTAAAAAAAAAATAATAATTTATTTATTTTTTATTTTATGTGCATTGGTGTTTTGCCTGCACACATGTCTGGGTGAGGATGTGGAATCTCCCAGAACTGGAGTTACAGACAGTTATGAACTGCCATGTGGACTCGAACCTGGGTTCTCTGGAAGAGCAGCCAGTGCCCCTAACCACTGAGCCATCGCTCTAACCCAAGCCAGGGCGTATTCTATAAAACAGTACAAGACCAGTGTCTCATCTCCAGTGACCAACCCCAGCACACATCCACCAGCAGAAGTCAGAACTGCCACTCAACCAGAAGCAGAAACATTTTCACCTGTTTTCTGTGGCAGGGTCAAGGCTAAGCAACGAGGAGGTCCTGTAAGTCGGGGCAGACACCGGCTGGCTTTGTGGGATTCAAGAAACCCATTTCTGTCTCCAGGTGTTCCTGGGAATCAAATGATGAGGAACCATTTAGTCCATTTCAGCAATGATTTCCCGCTAATTAAAATCATTGACAACAAAGCCCCCACAAATATCAATCAGAACACGGTGAGGCTTCTTTACTATCCACTAGATGGCGCTGTGCCTCTAACTGCAGCGGGCCTGGCCCAGAGCAATGCAGGCAGCATTCCGGAGAAGGAAGCAAGGTGGTACCTGGCAGCTGTTCTCCCAGGACCTGGTCAAGGTGGTGCAACTGGGCTTTGCAGGCAGAATCAGGACAGAACAGGAAATGGCCAAGAGCTTGCATCTCACAAAGCAATTTGGTTTTCAAAGGGTGTGTCTTAGATAAGCGCAGAAGCCAAATTCTGAAACCTTACCAGCCTGTGGACATAATGTCACCAGAACAAGAGCCCAGCGTATTGTGGACCAGGCTGGGCTGGCTCTTCCCAAGAGACCAGCAGAGTCCCTGCTCCATGTCCTTAACTGGCTGGCAGTCCAGGTCAGCTGTGACTATCTCTTTTCCTCATCTCTGCTCAAGTCCGCATCACGACAAGACTGGAATTGCTTTCCTCTCAGCTGTAATCCAATATTTTCATGTGTGTGTGTGTTTGTGTGTGTGTGTGTGTGTGTGTGTGTGTGTGTGTGTGTGTGTGTGTGTGTGTACAGGTGCATGTGGAGATTTCCATCTTGCTTTATGAGAACAGTCTATCACTGGCCTGGAACTCGGTGAGTAGGCTGCCCTGGCTGTCTAACAAGCCTCAGGGGTCTCACCTCCGCCTCTCCAGCACTGCAATTGGGCACCTGTTACTTTGCTGGCATTTTAATTCGGATTCTAGGGATAAAACTCAAGTCTGCACACTTGCGTGGCAAGCACCTCTACCCACTGAGTCATCCCCCTCGACCCTTAATGCAATAGAATTTCTAAATGAGAAAGTCGGCAGTATGCACCCACAGACATTCCCGAATCACCGTGTTTTAACATGTAGTCAGCAAGCCCTTTGAATAACCGAAACAATTGTTTTAAAATACTTACAGTGCTGTCGGGGGAGGGGGATGTTATATAATAAATGCAACTAAAGCTATATTAGGGTTTTGTGTGTCGATGAGGGAATGTTGTGTGAAAAACTAACAGAAGATAGCTTGGGTTGTGGTATTTGTATGATAAAGAATAAACTTGTTTTCTAGAATTTAGAGTTGTTTTATTCTGATGTTTGAAAAATATCCCCAGCAGATTCTTAGTGACTGAGATACGCTGGTTTCTGAATAGCTTCCTGTATTTCCCAAAAAAAAATGTTTTTCTCCTACAGAATCCTTTCCAAAAGGCCGCAAGTTCTGTGAAATGTGTGGATGGTTGAACTATTTTAAAAATCCCTTTCTGAACCTCACAATTGATGCTTTTCCAATTGATTTTTAAAATTGGAGTGCTTCTGCCTATTGCAACGGTTTTAACTGTCTCAGCTTGACACAATCCAGAGTCACCTGCCAAGGGCTTCTCTATGCAGGGTCCTCTAGGTTAGGTTGGTCTATGAAGGATTCCTTCCCTTGGTTATGTTTGCTGAGATGAGAAGAGCTGCCCCCTGTGGGTGCCATCACTCCCTAGGCAGAGGATCCTGAACCGCATACAAATGGAGAGACGGGTCTGAACACTGGTTATGGGTGCATTAATCCATTGCTGGCTGCTCTCAATGTGAATGGGATGTGGCTAGCTGTTTCAGGTTCTTGCTGCCCTGACTTCCCCACAGGGATGGACTGTAACCTGCAACTGAGCCAAATAAACCTTTCTCCCTCTAAGATGTTTTTATTAGGGAATTTAATCATAGCAACAAGAAAATAAGCCTGATAGGGTGATTGCTTGTTCTTCACTATTAAAATTGGAGTATTGAAATGAAAAATTCATAAAAATTAACTTAGAATCTTACTGCTATAAAATAACTACTTTGTATATTTCTGTTTCAATGTTTGCCTTAGATAAATACTTTTATTATAATGGTAAAGTGCTTGTTATCGTTTAGAATACTTTGTTGATGTGGTTAAAAACCTGCTAATAATGTATCAAAGACCCCCTCCAGGATTTGGCTCATTAAGAGCTAAGGTGGTCCCGGCAGTGACAGTGAATGCCTTTAGTCCCAGCACTCGGGAGGGAGGCAGAGACAGGCAGCAGGCAGATCTCTGTGAGTTCGAGGCCAGCCTGGTCTACAGAGCGAGTTCCATTACAGGCGCCAAAGCTACAGAGAAACCCTGTCTTGAAAAACCAAAGAGAGAGAGAAAGCTAACTGAGGTACTGAGTTCTGACATTCCCTAATATGGCCTGCTTCACTCTCAGAAACTGAATGCCTACAGGTTCCGACTGGTTCAGTTGTGCTGGGAGGCAGCCACACCCATGACTCAGTGATTCCCTACTAATGGCCCCTTCTGCAATCCTCTGGGCACCGCTGTTTAATACTTCCACTGTCTGTCTCTCACAGCTTGTCTGCTCTCCGTGTGGTGGGCTGCAGCAGTGGCTGTCTTCCTATCCGGGCACTTCGCTGAGCACAGCTGGGCAGTTTAGTGACAGAGAGTTCCCTAAGATTGAGTCTTCTGCGTCAGAGACAGTGGGCTGCCTCTTGAGCTTTGGGGCCTGGGAGAATGCTTGCTTGACACACATGAGGCCCTGGGTTCCATGGCCAGCATGGCCGGGAGGGGGAGAGAGGGTGGGGAGGGAGGAAGGATTCATCTCCCTAAACCAGGTAAGAAATTAAAAAGGGATAAAAAGAGGGGATGGAGAGATGGCTCAGTGGTTAAGAGCCCCTGCTTTTACAGCAGACTAGAGGTCAGTTCCCAGCACCCACAATAAGAAGCCCACAGTCACCTGTAACCCCAGTTCTGGGAGATCTGATATCCTCCTCTGCCTCTTTGGTCACCCACATGTGCCTGTGAGTACATACACACACACACACACACACACACACACAGAGAGAGAGAGAGAGAGAGAGAGAGAGAGAGAGAGAGAATAAATATTTTTTTAAAAAAAATAAAGACTTCTCCCAGCTTCCAGCTTTAAAGAGGAGACAAATATTTCTTTACCAAGTGCCAAAATGTTGTCTTCCATCTCCTACACAGCAAGAAGAAATGGCTGCCCACCATAATTACACAGGTCTGTGCACACCATCAACTCCCCCAACCCTTCTCTGAGCTCAATGATACCCTTCACTGATGCATGCCATTGGAGAGATTCCAAGGCAGCTCCTGTTCTTGGATCGGCCTGCGGTGGCTCTCTAAGAAGTCAAAGAAGGCCACTGCCTCACCTCAGATGAGGCTCCCTCAGATGGCGGAGAGACAGGTGAGTCACTGTGAGGCCCAAAATGGTTTTAGCTGTACAAAGTCCACAAACCATTTTACAACATGGTAATTCCCATTCAACTACCCTCTGGAACCAGTCAAGACCAACACTGATGTTTGATTAAAACAAACACAAAATAAACACTGTTGGGGCCTTGGTCTTTGCTCACAGCAACCTTACAGACACCAGAAATGATACGCAGCAGGCTGGGAATTAACATGTAGACTTTGCTTTCATGTCATTCCGGGGTAAGAATGGGCATGACTTGCTGCAATACTTTGGTAGGAGGGTAATTACTTGATACTTCTCAGCAAGGTTCTATTGAAGCATTCCCCACAACCCCAGATGCCAGGACAAAAGAGTTCCCTTTTAATAAATCTTTATCACATCAGCAACTATTTATACTCTGCCCTGACTCAGAAAGGATTTGAGGTAGCCAGCAACAAGGAGAACAGAAATAGCTGGTCTCCATGAGTAAGGAGCGTGTGTCAGACACTGCCTGTCGGGTGTGTCACGCACGTTGCCTCTAATTGCACAGGAGCTCCTCCAGGAGCAAAGCGTTATGGAGACAATAGGTTCAGGGGTGGAGAACACGGGCCAAACTGTTTGGCTTCTTTCCTGGTCCATTATGGATGAGCTGTGAGATCCCGGCAAGTAGCCTCACCTGGTTCGGTTAGCCTCCGTCTTAACCGCACGCACCTCTCCAGCCCCTGCACAGAGGACTTTTCATGTGCCAGGTAACTATTGCTGTTCCAGGCTGTGATGAGTTCCAGGTGGATGTGTTACTCCACCAAGGCGTCCACTACGCTGACCACAATAGTTACATTGTGACACAGTTCTTAATACTTTCTGTCCACACTTGAAGTAACGAGGTTCACGCAGCTGCAGAGAGGTAGTCCTTTCTGTTTAGTGATGCCTGCACCATTGTCCATGAATATTTTTCTTGAATCCCGGCTACCCCTCAGGTATAGCTATAAAAAATTTTTTTCAACTTCTGTTGGGTACTGATTAAAATATTGAGATGATACATATTTGATTTCTCTTCGTGGCATATAAAGCCTTCGCTTTTTATAATGTCAATGATGGTAACTTGGGGCATTTGTGTATTTACCTCCTGCCTCTGGCTGGACTGTGGCCTCCCTGGAAAACACACACACACACACACACACACACACACACACACACACACACACACACACACCAGAAAACTGGGATGAAGCAATGTTCAGATTACATCACCGGAAGAGTCATAATCCCTGAAAACAAAACCAGAAAGATACAAGACAGCCTGGTATGACAGAGACCACAAGGACCTGGGGCTAGGGCCTTCACAGGAGAAGGACTGGAGCAGTATGTTACAGGAAGTGAAAAAGAGAGCTGGAAACACAGACACACGGTTGGAACAACACGCACACAGTTGGGCCCACCTCCTCTGGCTGCCACCTGTCTTCCAACCTACTGGGCTCTCAAGTGTAGTGATTTAGGGTCTCTACTCCCTTTCTTGAAGGTCCTCACAGTAAGAATGCAGTAAACCCAAAGTCTCCTCCAAAATGCCCTCCATCTTAGCAACAAGACCGGGGAGATGACTCAAACAGCGGCTAAAGCATGATTGGTCCCCGTCTCCTCTCTGTGGGGCACTGGGCATCACAGTTTCCAAAATCTTCAAGGTCTGTGCTCTGACGAGTATGGATGCTGCCCCGACATCCTCACACGGTTTCTATTTCACAGCCCCAAAGCATCCCTAAGGCATGATGCAGTCTGCATTCTGGGCCTCCTCCCCCACCCCGTAATACATAAAATCATCACAGCCCTGCTGCCGCGCACACAGGGAAGGTATGAAAATGAGTTCAGGTGCTAGCAAACGCTCCAGAAGCCTCCCACAACATGTTACATAAGCCTAAACATTAATATCCAACAGCTGCCGCTCAAACTACAGATTTCTAATTTAGCGCTTCTACCTCTATCACCTTCCAAAACCTACGAGATTTCTGTCTTTGCCTTTTGCTCAATAACACTCGTGCTGAAATTGAAGTAATTTATGTGTGCTGCGAAAAGTTAGAAAACAGAGAGAGATATAAAGAATAAGATAAAACCCCTAGGCCCATGCCCCGGGGACAACTTTGATGAAATCATCAGCATGATGATTTCCCTTTCACCTTTTACCAGTTTTATATTTTTTAAAATTACATCAAAACCAGGCTCAGCTCACAATTCTATGTCCTGCTTTAGCATTACAAACATTTTCCTACATCCCATCCGTTGAAATAGGCTCACAGATATATTTGTACGTGGTGTGTGCATGTGTGTGTTCTGATGCATGCAGCTATAAAAGTATGTCACTCTGTGTGTGTGTGTGTGTGTGTGTGTGTGTGTGTGTGTGTGTGTGTGTGTGTCGAGGTCAGAGGACAACCTCTGGTGTCTGTCCTTGCCCTCCACCATGCCTGAGGCAGTCTCTCATTCACCCCTAGGCTGCCCACATGCTTCCAGGGAGTATTCTGCCTCCAACTCCCATCTCACCACAGAACACGGGGACTATAGATGCATGCTATTGTCTCCTTCCTGTAGGTGAGTTCTGGGCGCTCAGACTCAGGTCCTCGAGCTTGAGTGGCAACCATCTGCTGAGCCACCTCCGCCCCATCTCACAAGCATACTTTCTTCAGGGCTGCATGAAGCTCGCACTTTACAAAGCGCGCTAATCCTAACTGCAGCCCCCTGCTGGACAGTTTTAGCTAGTGTGGGCCCTGTAATTAGGTCTGAAGGTCGACTCTCTGGAGAGCATGCAACTAGTTCATACGAAATGCAACATTCAGCTTGGGAGAGACTTGATTCTGTCTAAAAGATAAAAGATAAAAAGGATCCAGTCCTTGTATCATTGCAGCCGGCCTGACTAACTGCCTCTCTGGGTGGCAGAGCTCCCCGGGGAGGCCTGCCTGCGAGCGGAGAAGTGGCAGCGTCCAGCGAATAGCACCAGGAGAGACTCTTGAGGCTTGCCTGTTCTCAAGCGAGGGTTAAGACACTGTTCTTGGCCACCACTTAACCAGAGAGCTGTTTCATCAAGACCAGGCGCTAGTTTACAAAGTGTAATGTGCTATTCACAGAAGGTATCTGGCCACCCACACCTTCCTTGTAATTCAAAAGGCTCTCTAAAAAGCACATAGTGCCTACCGACACTGGCTGACAGGCACAAAGGGCTTTGAAAGTCTAACCTTTCTATGTCCTCTAGCTGCCTGCAAAGATCGCAGGAGCTGAGCTCTCCCCCAAACAGTTGCCAAGGCGACCCTGAGTAGCTATAGAACCTGGGCTCCATTAGCCCAAGGTCCCTCATTGGTTAAACATTTTTGCTTTCTGTTTTGACAGATGAATGCGTATTTTTCCAACACAAAACAGAAGAACACATAAAGCATCCAACTTTCACTCTTTAGATGCAGTAGCTACTTAGCACCCAGGCCTCTGGCTTCCGAAAAGACCATCCCATCAACAAGCATCACAATAGCAATGTTGACAGTCGCAGTAATTAGAGTAGTAGAGAGCTCATTGTGCCAGACACTTCCTGCGTGAAGGCAGTGTCTACATAGATCAGTCATATGGCTTCGGGTGTTTGATCAGGACCAAAGCACACAAAAGCTGCAATGAACTCTTCTAAAAGATTTTAAATTAAATTAAAAAAAAAAAAACGGTTTGCTAATAACAAACATCCGCAGCATGATGACGTGGGCGCCGTCTTCTGCTGGGCTCCAGAGACATTTTACCAACCTCCGTCACTGCCCCAAAGGGAGGCATCATTAGCCCCATTTTACAAAAAGGGAAGCTGGGGCTCTTGGTAGCTAGGAGAAAGCACGTACAGAGCCAGGGTTTAAGCATAGGATCAAATGGGGGGGCCTCTTGTCCTCTCTCCCACCTTCTCCGCGGCCTCTACTGAACAGGTAAATTTCTGATAATCCTTGGTTGGTCCCAAGGTGGGAGACACTGCCATTTAAGACAAGAGGTAAAGGAGACGATTGATGTAGCTAACTGGGAAGTGCCGGGCAGAAATGAACAGACACTCTTTGAATTTTGCCCGTTCCCTGTAAATATATTGAGGGCTGGGACACTGTCATTAATAGTAGTGGAGAAAGAAGCCTTATGACTTTTGTTTCTGAACCTCTCTTCAAATAGACATATATATATATATATATATATATATATATATATATATAAAATTTTTCTGTCTCCAAGGAAAAGAGGCCAATTTTACCACTCCTTCATAAAAGAGTTTCCTAATCCTCTGCTCAGGGAAACCTCCAGAACCTTTAGATTGGAGCTATCCTTGAGCCAAAAGCTTGTACGAGACTAAAAAACAAACAAAGCATTTTGCACCCAGAAAGGTGAGAAACGGCCCCTTTCAAGAAGCAAGGAGAAATCTGCGAAGGGGTCCGAGCTGTGGCAGGTGGTGATGACGTGCAAGAGGCTGTCATACTGTTACTTCTGAGGAATGGCTCCAAAGAAAGCCATTTGAAGCTGTGGACCTGGTGGGTGATACTGAGACAGTGCCATTTAAACCAGCGAGCGCCACCTCCAGCTTGCAGGGGAGGGAGCCTTCTGTAGCATTTGCATAGTTATCCAATGCTGTGAGCCCTTTCGGGGAGCGGGGAGCGTTTGAGAACTGAAGCTGACATCCTAAAGGAAGTGGACTGGAAATCAGGACCACGGATTCCAATCATAAGCTAGGGTGTATCCTCACCTTCGTGTGGGAAAAGGAAGGACCAGAGACACGCTGAGGTCCCTTCCCGGTCTGTGTGCATGCGTTCAAGTCAGTTCAGCGGATGTTCATGTATCATGCACACTGGGCCAGCCGTGATTCTGGCACTGAGAGCTGGGGAGAAGGGCACCGCCGCAGACCGTCTGAGCGGTTTCCGTGCAACTAGCGCCACTGATGTGTTAAAGGTGTCCCCGAGTAGGCAGGCAAATGTCAGATCTAGGAATGGGAGAAACAGAGGGAAATAGTGTTGACGTTTCTCTGCTACTCGCCAACCTAGATACCAGATACCAGTCCACGCTCTGGAAGCAAAGATGCTGGGTTCCTCCGTTCGTGGACAGCGTGGCCTATGAACAGACTCCAGGGTCCTTCTTTCTGCTCATAAGTTAGTTGTTCTAAGTTTAGCAGGTCAAGTGGGCTTCTCCTAGGGCAGGCCTGTTTCTATGCCTTTCCTTGGAGTCCTGGGAATCAGAATTGGGAGCGGGATTCAGGCCAGGCAGAGGTAGGAAGGCCAAAGGGGATAGGATCTCCTCCATAACCTCCCCAGTTTTGGAGTGACGTCCAAGGAGGGTTGTGGGCTTAAATGTTTGTAGGGACCAACACACTTAGTCCTGAGGTAGTTGGGACATTCCTGGCAATTTCCTCACAGAAACTCAGGGACACAGGACATCAAAGAAACGGTCCCCTCCAGGTGTCTGCTCTTGTCACTGACAGCAGCTTCTCAGTTTCCTGGGCTGAGTCACCTTTGAGGTTGGGATTCCTCTGGGCTCTGCTGAGTTCAGGCCTCCTCTCAAAGGCTTGTGGAGCCCGGTCTTTACGGCCCACCTGTTGGTCTGTACTTCCCCAGCTCCTGCGCTGCAGATCTACCCAGCTCTCTGCTCATCACCCCCAGACACTAAGCATGGGAGCATTGATTGACACCCAGCCACTCTCCCCTCCAGAAATCATGGCACTGCAAACTAAGTAACAGTTTTAGGGACAAATCCTCCCTCCTCCCTCCCAGCATGCATTAGCCACCTATTCTCTCTGTTTTCACAAGCTCCCTGATCCACCCACCTCTCTGCACCCCCACCACCACAATCTTAGTTCGGGACCATGAAGACCTCTACATGATCCCTGCCTCCTGTCTGCTGTGGTGAGAATTTGTTTATGCTATAGCAAATAAAACTTGCCTGAGGGTCAGAGTGTGGAGCTAGCCACTAGTTAGCCATAGAGGCCAGGCAGTGGTGGTGCACACCTTGAATCCCAGCACTGGCAGAGCAGAGGTAGACAGTTCTCTGTGAGTTCAAGGACATCCTGGGCTACACTAGATTGATCCAGTCTCAAAGAGAAACAGAGCCAGGTGGTGATGGTACACACCTTGAATCCCAGTACTTGGGAGTCACATGCCTTTAATCCCAGCACTAGGAAGGCGGAGACAGGAAGGGACATGGGGCTGGGTGGGAAGAGGAATATAAGACGGGAAGAGACAGGAGCTCGCGGCACTCAGTCTGAGGATTCACAGAGACAGATTCTTGTCCCATTTAGTCGGAGGATTCATAGAGACAGGTTATCCCATTTGGCCTGAGGATTTCGCAGAGGTCAGAACTAGTGGCTTGCTTCTCTGATCTTTCAGCTTTCACCCCCTAATATCTGACTCTAGGTTTTTATTATTGAGAACAATTAGAATTTGTGCTACAGCTTTTTCTCTTTTGTTTTGATTTGGTTTTCTTTGTGTAGCCCCGGCTGTCCTAGAACTCACTCTGTAGACCAGGCTGACCTTGAACTCACAGAGATCCACCTGCCTCTGCCCCCGAGTGCTGGGATTAAAAGCGTGCGCCACCACTGCCTGGCTCCCACCTGTATTCCTAATAATTGGCTCTCCACACCATAGCTCAGGAATAGCTCAGGAGCACGGATGTGACAGTGAGAATCACCCCACTGGGTACCTTTCAGAGAGTCCCATTGCATCTCACAACTTCAAGTCCCTTGAGTGACTTGAAGGGCTACGAAAGACTGGATACCTCTCCAGCCACAACTCAGGTCACCGGTCTCTACTCTCTGCTCCGTCTCATTGGAGTTCCTAACAGTACACACACACACACACACACACACACACACACACACACTCGGAGGCTTGCCAGGTAAATAATTCATCTCAAGCAGCACGTATCAGCTGCTATCAGCCGGCTTGACGCTCACAAAGTGGGTTCAGTGAGTTGTGCAATCCCCCTTAACAAGCGCCAAACATAGCAAGGGGGAAAAAAAAGCACCTTGCTTTCCAAAGTCTAAAAGCATCCCTCTGCTGCAGAGAGGCTTGGTGCAGGCAACGTGACTAGGAACGAGGGTGAATGACAGCCTCCAATTTGTTCAGCAAAGCCCATTTCAAAGCAATTAGAAGGGAAATGTCATCTCCTGTCCAAGGCGCAAACAAAAGGCCATGGAGGCTTTTTCTCTCTTTTAATTGATCTAGGCTGTCAAGCGCCACATTAGCAACCCGATTGGGTTCTAATTAACACCCTAATTAAGTGTTTTACCATCAGAACCTAAGAAGGGTGTGAACTGGGAAGTGAAGGTGCCAGCAGAGTGGGAAGGTCTGAAGTCCCCTTGCAAGACATTTAAACACCTTTCTTAGCCATGAGCAGAATTCAGATGCTTTTTTTTTTTTTTTTTTTTTTTTTTTTTTTTTTTTTTTTGTGCGTGGATTTCCAGAGAGAGGAACCTTTCGAACAGGTTGTCTCTGAAGCAAATATTTCAACTTCTCTCTCAGAAAACCTGGGCAGGGACGGGCAGAGAACAGCCCAGAAAGAAAATAATTGGAACATAGTTAGCAGACAAAAATAAACAGGAGAGAGCCAAGAGATGCTTCCGGTTCCAAGTGCCCTCACAGGATGGCATTCTTTGACCTTACAAAACCCTTGAGTTCCAGGCAGCCGAGAAGAATCCTGGAAAGTGTTCTCTGACTTCTAATGTCCCCTGAAGCATTCCTGGCAGACCAGAGGGAGGCGAGTGAAGATGTTACCCCATACACCACTCCCAAGCTGTCTCACTTTGGGGATACTTGGCTACTGTTGGTGGTCCCTCAGCTGCAGGTCACCTTCAAACTCCCATGTGAAGCTGGCATACTCGGGCATGGCGACCAGATCAGGAATCCACACAAAGCCTTGGGAATTTTTTCTCCTTCCTGACCACAGGCATGAGGCTACAGTTGCTGACTATTTCAAATCAATCAGGGAGGAGAGGAAAACCTAAAGACTTCTTCAAAAGTGGCTTCTCCTGGGTGGTGAGATGGCTCAGCAGATAAAGGTGCTTGCAGTCAAGCTTGATAAGCTGAGTTCAAACTCTGGAAACCACACGGTGGAACAAGAACTAACTCCCTACTCATACCCCAAAGTGTCCTCCGGCCTCCGCACTCAGGCTATGGTGCATGCATGTACACACACATCCATATACATATACAATTAAATAAATGCAATCATTTGAAAGCTTTTCTCCTTCGTTTTCTATCTTTGCGGCAGTCAAAAGAGGGTATCAGAAACCTCAGAGTTGTTTTGATTTGCATTTCTCTGATGACTAAGGATGTTGAGCATTTCCTTACGTGTCTTTCAGTCATTTTAGATTCCTCTATTGAGAGTTCTCTGTTTAAGTCTGTACTCCATTTTTTTTATTGGATTATTTGTCCTTTTGATGACCAATTTCTTGAGTTCTTTGTATATTTTGGAGATCAAACCTCTGTCTGATGTGGGGTTAGGGAAGATCTTTTCCCATTCTGTAGTCTGTTGTTTTGTCTTGTTGGCTGTGTCCTTTGCTTTACAGAAGCTTCTCGGTTTCAGGAGGTCCCATTTATTAATTGTTTTTCTCAGTGTCTGTGCTGCTAGGTTATATTTAGGAATTCATCTTCTGTGCCAAGGCATCCAAGTGTACTTCCCACTTTCTCTTCTATAAGGTTCAGTGTGGTTAGCTTTATGTTGAGGTCTTTGATCCATTTGGACTTGAGTTTTGTGCATGGCAATAGATATGGATCTATTTTCATTCTTCTACATGGTGATATCCAGTTTTTCCAGCACCATTTGTTGAATATGCTTTCTTTTTCCATTTTATATCCTTTGCTTCTTTTTTCAAAAATCAGCTGTTCGTAGGTATGTGGATTAGTATCTGGGTCTTCGATTTGGTTCCATTGGTCCTCTTTGTGCCATTACCAGGTTGTCTTCAGTACTGTAGCTCTGTCAGGGACCAGCCTTGACAAAAATAGCACTTGCCAGGGTAGGGGAATGGAGATAAAAAAAATTAGTAAAGAATACAAAGACGCTAATAAAATAATAAAACAGAAGACATAGGATAGTGTCATGAGGGCATTCCAGTGAGTACTGAAATCACCCACATTTAATTTTCCATGCACTTTTATACCCTAATACAAAAGGGGGAAGAAGACAAAAGACTGCTTTAACATGATACAAAGGACAGCTCGAACAGTTAATTGCTTCAGCACTTTGAGACATCAATTCATTAGCATTCTGTTGTTTAGGCAGTGAAGCCACCCTAGACCAAGTATCCTGAAGGCAGCCATTCCCTAGGTCAAACCGATTAAAAAAGAAGAAGCAGAAGTATGCTTGCATATCCCGACCATCTGTCAGGATGGAGTGGATCTTCCTGGTGAGCCATCTTAATGCCAAAAGACCCAAGTAACCACACCCTAGGTAAGGACGTGTATCCCTGGTTGTCGTCAACAATTTTGAGCAACCTCCGAACTCTCTGACCATCAGATAAGGTGGGGATAGGCTCACATTTTTGGGTCTCCACACCAGGGCTGGTGAGATGGTTCCATGCGAGAAGGTATAAGCCTCCAAGTCAGATGACTGGCGTTCTCTCCCTGTAGTCTACGTGGTGGAAGGAGAGAACTGACTTCTAAAAGTTTCCCTCCAACTCCCCCACATGGGCACCATGACCATGCACGCCCCATCCCTAGAAGATAATTTAAAAACATTCATGGCACTAGAGTGTCCTTATCCCTCTACCATCTAACTCTTCTAGTGGGATGGGGTAGGGTGAAGACCACAGGCTTTGGGGCAGACCCTGCTGAGTAAGATTTAGGGGAAAAAGAACTCTGTTCTCTTATCTGTAAAACTGGGGTGAAGAGGGCTCACAGAGGTTTTCTGACTAATAAAGAGGAAACGTTTGTCAAGTGCTAGCGCAGCAGTAAGAACTAAAAGATGTTAGCGGCGATATCAGGAAGTGGTGGAACTTTTGGTATATTCTTCCTTCCTTCTGGAAGGAAGCTAGGTCGTAGATCACTGAGGGTACGCCTGTAAAGCGATATTGGGACTCCCAGCCTATCCTGCTTCCCAGCCTCTGTAAGGTGAACAGGCCTCCTCTTCAAGCCAAGTGGCCCCATTGTGATGTGCTGGGCCACAGCAGGCCAGAAGAAATGGGGTCACGTGACCACAGGCTGACTCTTCTGAGACCTTCCCTTATTGATTACCTTGGGTGTTTTGTCATAGTAACAGACACTGACGAAAAAGCCCATCCATCATTTCCACAGACCCTGTGCACCCCTGGAAGTCTCAGAGCACAGATGTCAACACCTGACATTTAAGGTCTTTAGCAGGGTCAGCTCAAAGCCCCAAGAACAATAACATCCTCTGCTCTTTGTTCGGGGATGGTCACCAAACTCCTTCACCCACCTCTTGTCACACACCTCGACAGCGCTTGCCGTCTTGCTGCCTGTTCTTATCTTCTCTGCATCATCAGCCTTGACAACAGCACCGATCAGGGGCTGCTAGGAGCCCTTACTCAAGGGCAAGAATTGCAAACAAGATCGCGAAGACAATCTCAAAGCTTTGCCAGGCTGGCTTTGGCAGCAGCCCAATAGGGAAATGCTATGTGTGCTCAGGCAGAGGACAAAACCAGCTCACCCCATCACCCACACACATACCCACCAGGGCTACCCACCGGCCCTGGGGGCAGGCTGGCCGCTGGCTGGTAACGTGCAGAAGACTAGGAAGAGTGGGGGGCGGGGAGAAAGAGGAGCTCAGTCTGGAGAAAGTCTAAATTTAGGGGTAGGAGAGGAAAGAGGAGCCAGCAAAGAAGAGAATAAGTGTTGGGGAAAGTGGGTGATTCAAGAGAGTGTGATTTCACAGAGTCCAAGGAAACCGGGAGATGGAGCAGCGCTCGACAGCTGTTACTCCTGACCCACAAGCACTACTACCTGCTGCAGTGTGCCAGAGTCTATCTGGGGACATGACGAAAGTCACCTCAGTCACACAGTCTATAGTATTACACTTATATTCCAAATAAGGAAGCCGAGATCCCAAGATTACTCCCAAACCCCACACGGCTGTAAATGGCACGGTGTGGGATTCCGGTCGAAGCCACACGTCTTTTGGAACATTCTCTGCCATCCCTTGTGAGTAGGGCTCACGCTCATGCCTCACGTGTCGGGATGTCAGAGTACATATGGGACTTCCCCCAAGGATTTCCTGAGACTGATTTGTGCAGAGTCCATTGAACAGCGTGCCCTTGATGCTACTTGTGGGAGAGCGGAGCCCCAGGAATGCGCAGGTGAAGCTGCACTGTGGTGCATCATGATGAACACCGCAGTCAACCCTACAAACAGCCTGGAGATGGGACGGCCCTGGAGTTACCCTGCACTGAGACACGGGGCCACTGAGGGGTCTCACGGACAGCCATTAGGCGCCAACACACAGCGAGAGGAATAAAGACCTTGGCCCCCATATGTGCCAAATCTTACATGCTTACCACAAACTCAAATACATACTGGTCTCCATCTGTATCCTCTGATGTTGGTGTTGGGCACGAGGGTGCTCGAAGAAGGGAGATTTAAGGCAGGTGGTGCAGCCTAGCTGAGGGGGTCAGGGAGGGGATGTCATTTGATGAGTGTTGTGCTGCTGGACATCACATGTCTGGGATTAGGACACTGGAGTGTTGTTGTTTAATAGAGCCACTGGGATTTCAGACAAGGGCTTGCTCTCTCTGCAGCATTGCGGTCTCTCTTTGCAAAAAGGGTGTCCCGAACCCAAACCAGCCTCGCAAGCATGAGAAGTCAAAAGACCCTTGGCCTTTTATCTCTGACATCTATAGTGACTGCATATCATCCCATTGGTGGGAGCTCAACTTCAGACTCTGACATGATTGGCTAATAGGTGGAAAGGGGAAGGATCCGGACCCTTGACTGGCTAACTACAGAGTTCAAACTCTCTGTGGTCACGGCTACTGGCATTAAGCATCTACATATAAGGCTCAGTGTTAAGAACTTTTATGTCAGCTCTCGGGCTTGTATCTCACACCCTACACATCATGAGATACTAAAACTCAGAGGTCACTTTATCACCTAAAGCCAGGGAACGGCTTGTCTCAGAGGCACACGCGTGGGATAAGGTGTGTTGCTGTGGATCTTGCCTCTCGCCTGTGTGAGCCAAGCCAGTTCCAGCTTGTTCAGGTTTCATATTTCCTTAACCTAATATGGTCTCACAAGCCCACATTCAGGTTGAGGTTCTCTGACTCCAGGCCTGTGCACACCTTAGGTGGGTACCATAGAGTTATCGCAGCCCCGAGGACTCCAGCTCAAATGCTGACTCCTCCACTCAGTGATTAACCATGTGGCCTGGATTATGTGGCTACCTCCCACAGTCAGGGGACGCAACAGCAGCAGCATCTGAATCCAGGGTTTTCAGACCCAAACTCATTTCTGAGTCAACAGGGGCTCTAAAAGACAGGGCAGAGATGACAGGCCTCCCACATAGTAAGCGCTTAAGTGGTCACTCCTCGGTTAGTTTAGGACTTCCAGGCAGGGGCACCAAGGGACGTTGTCTTCTCAAAGTGGGTTCAAGAGCTGCACAGGGTGGTAATGGTGGTGGTGGTGTTGATGGTGGATGTGGTAATGGTGGTGGTGGTGGTGGTGGAGGTGGTAATGGTGGTGGTGGTGATGGTGGTGGCAGTGGTGGAAGTGGTAGTAATGGTGGTGGTGGTGATGGTGGAGGTGGAGGTGGTAGGGGTGATGGTGGTGGTGGTGGTAATGGTGGTGATGGTGGTGGTGGTGGTGGAGGTGGTAGGGGTGATGGTGGTGGTGGTGGTGGTGGTGGTAATGGTGGTGGTGGTGATGGTGGAGGTGGAGGTGGTAGGGGTGATGGTGGTGGTGATGGTAATGGTGGTGATGGTGGTGATGGTGGTGGTGATGGTAGGAGCAGTTGCTGGGGTGAAGCCAACCAATGCCCGGTTCTTGGAACTTGCAGCAACACTGGAGTTTCTGCTTCCCTGGGGATTTGCTAGTGAAAATGAGAGGAAGAACCACTCACTCTGTCCCAGGGTAGAGAACCAACCAGTCGAGCACAGGCCTCAGAGCCAAGGAGGGGAAGAGGCTGAGAAGCACGGCAGAGGCCAGACCAAGGCTGCAGTTAGAGCCGTCTGCCCCAGAAGAACTGTGACAAACTCTAAGCGGATGTGACTGAGAAGTGCTGGGAGGGGAGGTGTCCACAGCTGAACCAGAGAAGCAGCAAGCTCCTTAACTCAGCCGAGAATACAGTGTGGCCTCTGGTTCCACCCATCAAGAGCTTGAACCTGTCCGATCAATTACACCAGTACTTGTCTGGCTGTGCTTTCTGTTGCTCTCATGAACACCTTGACCAAAAGCAACCTGGGAGGGGAAGGCTTTATTTCACCCTACAGCTTACAGTCCACCATGGAGAAAAGTTCCAGTGGGAACCGGAGGGCAGGAATGGAAGCAGAGGCCACGGAGGGGTGCTGCTTACTGGCTTGCCTTCCATGGCTTGCTCAGTCTGCTCTCATGCGCAACCCAGGACCACCTGCCCGGGGATGGTACCACCCACAGTGGGCTGCGCCTCTCACATCATTGTGAATCAAGAAAACGCCCCCATGGGCTTGCCTAGAGGCCAATCGGATGGAGGCATTTTCTTAATTGCAATTCCCTCTTCCCAGAGGACAGCAGCTGCATCTTGTGTTGAATTGACAAGAATTTAACTGGCACAGCACAGTGGGGTGAAACTCTTCTTTAAAATCAGAAAGGAGATGGATTAAAACTCCTACACGATGGCTGACTTTTCTGCCTGCTCTAAGGGGGGAGGGGAGTGTGGTTTGCTTGGGAGGCATCAGATAGTGCGCACAGCTCACCGTGGGGGACACAGAAGGGAAGCCCCAGGCTCCCCCTGCAGTTCTAGGCTGGCCCCATCTTCACTGGAACAACACTGGGTAGGAGACTCCGTGTTGGAGAGACAGAAAAAGAGACAATTGCGCAGAAGCATTCACAAACCAGCCCCTTCATTTTCAAGGACAGGAGCTGATAAATGCTGATTGTCCTGGCTGCTCTGTGCATTATGCAAATGAACCCAAAGGGGAAGGATAATGCTTCAGGGTCACCACCTGCCATAGTCTAGTGCCTCACATTTTAAAAGGGGGTTAAGAATGGCTGACTTCGTCCTTAAATACCTGTGTGGGAGGCGACAGTGTTGAACCACCATTATCTCAGATCTGAATCACTGGGGGCCACATTAATTTCCTATTTACAGAAGCCTCTCTCCGACGCGTGATGGAGCCTGCTCATTCAATTTACCACCCACGTATCCGTCATATGCTCCTGATGGCCAGAGGCTCTGCGAGCTAGTCTTCCCTACGGACCTAGAGAAGCTCCGCTCTTTCAATTACAATCTTAAGACAGTAGCGTCTTAACATCTGCCTCAATCGTATTAAACTAATAGATGGGCCATGAATTCTTTAAAAGACTTGAAAGCACTGGAGGTTCAAAAAGAAAGAAAAGAAATGGCCTATCAAAGTAGGTCAGTCAATCAGACGATAATCTTACCAAGATGGTAACCGTGCCCCACCAGTCAGTCCCCCTCAGCCAAAGCCACAACAAAACAATTTGTCACCTTGCTGGAGAGCATTCATGTAGTATCTTCTGAGTTTCTATGGGGACTGGGTGGGGTTCAGATGCTCAGCAACCCGGCCAGGCCATGAGAGCTGTACAGTCCAAGCTAGAAGGAGAATGACCTAGAAGCTGCACTTACTTTACGTTAATGGGAGCCCAGAGCTGAGGAAACAACTCAGTAAGCAAAGAGCTTTCCTTGGAAGCATGAAGGCCAGAGTTCGAGTCCCCCAGAATCCTTGTTGAAAAAAGGCCAGGTGTGGAGGCCCGTTCTTGTAACCTCAGTGCGAGTGAGGCAGAGACAGGCAACACCACCACCACCACCCACCTTCCAGCCACCCACCCCCAGTCCCCTCATCCCCCCCCCCTTGTATCCTAGTTTGTTTTCTAGAAAGCAGCCTGGGGAGGAAAGGGTCATTTCATCTTACTGTTTACAGTCAGAAAGGAGAGTCAGGGCAGGAACTCAAGGCAGGAACCTGGAGGCAAAAGCTAAAACAGAAGCCATGGACGAGTACTGCTCACTGGCTTGCTCAACCTACTTTCTTATAGAGCCCAGGACCATCTGTTCAGGTGAGGCACTCCCCCATCAATCACTAATTAAGAAAATGCCCTCATAACTTGACTGCAGGCTGATCTGATGGAGGAGACCGTTTCTCAGTTGAAGTTCCCTCTTCTCAGGTGACCCAGTCAACAGACAAAAGCAGCTAACCAACAGACCCAGGACTCACTGGCTAGCCGAGCCAAATGGGTGAGCCCCAGGTGGCTCTGAGAGACCCCGCCTCAGAAAACAAGACGGAAGGTTCCCAAGGAACAGCACTTAAGGTTGACCCCCCACCCAGCCTCTACATACATGCACCTGGGCACGCACATATGCACGTGTGCACACACATATATGCGAACATGCACATGCACGTGTATGCACTCACGTATACACCCCAAAGACCTCAATAGAAGAAATGACTGTAGGTGAAAAGGAAATAAATCCCAAATAGATTCTGTCCTCTCCTCCTCACCATCGATAAATCTCCGGCATCAGGTTTTAAAGAGTAAGGGCTGCACAGCAAAGCTAACACTTACTTAAAACCTCAGCAAAAAAAAAAACAAACCTATATCATAGCCCTGGTATTAGCACACCTGACCATGCTATTTCAGAAGGATAGATTTTTTTTAAAAAAAAAAAGTACATTTAAAGGATACAAGATGAATTGAGACAATATTTATACATATCCCAGGGGCTGTCTGTCTTTTTAATAAGACAATTACAGTATTCTACTATTTTCCTCCTCCTCCTCTTCTTCCATTGTTCTTGTGATAGAATTTGTGCAGTAAATAAAACCAGAAAGCTGAAACAGAACTGGGTCTTTTGTAAGACTCACTTTCCTATCACAGACTCGAAAGAGCGATTCATCACTGCCAGTGGGTTGACTGACAGACTTTCTGTCTCCAAGGTTGCTGTGTGTGATGAGTGATGCTAAAATGCAATGGTCAGGGCTCCTCTTGGAGCACAGAACATCACCAATTTACAGACAATAAGATGCGAGTTGAGCATCCCAGAACTTGGACCCATCTTGGTCCCATCTTTCCTTTCTCATGTATCTCCCCAGTGCTGACTCAGCGGGTTGATTGGCAAGGCCCCTTGACAGCCAAAGACTTTGAGAGGGGCTTTGCTAGTAACAGAGAACTGTGTGACAGAGTCTCATCCTCCCAGGCTTCGCCAGGACTCAAGCAGCCCCCAGCAGCAGTGGCCTCCCTTGGCTCCAGCCCTTTGTACCCACTGCCAGACTGATCCTCCTTTCTGCAATGGGATATTTTTCCTCTGGGGCTCAGTCTTCACCTCCTCTACTTCCTGCAACAATTCTTATGTTTGGGAAGCTGCTCCCCACTGCCCCTCATCCTCTGTGGTTTGATTGGCACTGACGCTATGATGTGCTAAGAAAGTGGCTGGTGAATTTAAACTTGGCCTTAATCACTTGACCTACTGTGTCCACCTGGTCATGGGTCCTAAGATGTGTGCATGCACAAGCCAGGCTGTACCATCCACTCCAACTTAGTCCCAGGATAGTCACTAGATCAGTTGGGACAGTTAATGACCTCATTGTCTCTAGCCCTGAAGGACGTGATCCAGGAGTTTTTACAGCCATCTGCCCTAGTGGTTTTCTGGGTGTAAGCAGCACATCCAGGGAATGTAAGACAGGGCAAGAAAGAGTCCTGGGTCTCTGAGTTCAGGCACCCCATGAAGAAGGGCACTCTAAGTGGTAGAACAGGCTTGAGGAGGGTTCCTTCAGATGGGTTAAATACAGCATAGAGGAAATGCATTTATTTAAAAAAAAACAGATATATGGTCTAAGAATTTAGAAGTCTAGACTTTAGTTATAAATTTCGGAGTCTCTGACACTTAGAGATTATTTAAAGCCAGGTGGTGAATGTCTAGCCTAGGAGACTGTAAATCAGAACGATGAACTCGGCCAACCTTCAAGAATTCCAGTTTACAAGGTCGACTCCTTAGGATCGAGTCGGGAGAAAGGAAGTGGAGACTGTGACTTCCTGAGAAGAGAAAGCATGCATGCCTGATGGAGGAAGGTCATCTGTCTATTGTGTTACTTTCATTGGTTAATAAAGAAACTGCCTTGACATAGGTGGGTGGAGTAGACAGAACAGAATGCTGGGAAGAAGGTAGTGAGGCAGACGCCATAGCTCTCCTCTCCGAGATGGACTTGTTCCGGTAAGCCACAGTCAAGTGGCAATACGCATTAATAGAAATGGGTTGACTCAATATGTAAGAGCTAGCCAATAAGAGCTTGTAACTAATGGGCCAAGCAGTGTTTAAAAGAATACAGTTTCCGTGTAATTATTTCAGGTAACGCTAGCTGGGTGGTGGGCGGGGATGCAGCCCGCTGTTCATTTTACACATGCCTTGTCCATTTCTTTAAAAACACAGTATGCTGGGTGATGGTGGCACACACCTTTAATCCCAGCACTTGGAAGGCAGAAACAGGTAGATCTCCTTGAGTTCAAGACCAGACTCGTCTACAGAGTGAGTTCCAGGACATCCAACACTACACAGAGAAACCCTGTCTTGAAAAATGAAATAAATAAATCACACAGTACTTTAAACTGAGCAGGTGACAAATATTTGTGACTTACAGCCCACCATGGCCATGGCATGGATTCTAAAATGTCATGACTTTGGATGAAAAAGAAAACTTTTAGTCCCCGTTCATAATGTAACTGGCTATGACAGGCCCACCCTCACTCATTCAATGAGCAGTATACAGAAAGCATTGGCGCAAACACTATTTAAGGCTGGGAGATTATTAAAGTCTGAAGGAACGAGCAGGCGGCTGCTTCCCATCTTGTTTATTAAATTCTTTCCATGTGACTATGGAAAAGAATCCTGCGAGAGAAGTTTTACATATGCTCGCTGAAGGAGCTGAGGCCCTCGGAATCTCAGTTGTGCAAGGCGAAAGGAACTGGACAAGAACTCAGACTCAAGGGAGTGCACCTCACGAATCTGAACTTTCCTGCCTGCTGCAGCTCACCCTCCAGCCAGCCTGCAGAACTCAGTCTTATCACGCACGTGATCAAGTCAGATGTCTCATAATTAAATCTTAAAAAAAAAAAAGCTGCTGTGTACGTGGGTGACAAAGAAATGAAAACCAAAGTGATCAGGGAGTGAGGAGGTAGGAAAGATTAGCTGGACCTTGAAATAAAAAAGAGTTTGGAGCACACATTTGTGGTGACAGGGCAGCAACCCCAAAGCCAGAATATCAACGTAAGTAAAATTGAACATCAGACATTATTTTGTGCATCACATGGGTCTCAGAGAATGTGCTCTTACAATCATTTATGTGATTTGTCTATGGCAGAGGATGTTGCATCAGAAACATGAAAAACACTTAAGGTCCTCTCCGCGACAGCTAGGTGGTCTGGCAAAGCGTGCAACTAGTTATTCATGGAAATGTCCCTCACGACACAGGTCATGAGTAAATAAAATTCCCACTGGCTTTAATAAGATGGAGAAGATTATCTGCGAACCCTTCACTTACTCCTAATATAACTGTACCAGCATCACGCCAGCCCCACATTCTCTTCCTTCAATACAGTGAGATCCTTGAGAAGAGGGGTGGACCCCCCACAGGGTCTCCCTGATGCAGCATCTATCAGAGGACTCCCACAGTCATTCCTCTTGACTCAGAGGCTTGGCACAGTGTCTCCTCCATGTTAAGTTTTCCATAGGTTTTCCCCCACTGGAAAAGAAACATTCTGTTGGAACATTCGTCCATACCAAAGCGATGTGAAAGCCGAGAGGAAGCAACGTGGATGTCAAACTCCTTCCCCACCCTTCCTGGGTTTTTAATCAACCGTTTGAAGGTACTGGGAGGGAAGCAGGTGCCAAGTGTTCCATTTTCTACATTAGCAATTTCCAATTTTCCAAATTAATTAGTAAATTGAAATACAACCTGAACCTGCCAGAGAACAGAGAACCGCTACAAATTACAGGCTCACCCCACTCCGGCTGGAGGAATCTTAAAGAAACACTGCCTAGCGAGAGCAATACCATGGCCATCCGTCTGCACGGAGACAGCCCTATTCTCAATTCTTCTGGCGACTAATAGGATCTATTTACAAGAAACCTGGCCCTGGAGAACGGGTGTGACCTGAGGCTGGAAGTCTGCAAAGCTTGACCTCTTTTTTTTTATTTTTTTATTTTTTTTTAAAAAGAAAGAAAGAAAAGAAAAAATCCACCACTAACAGCAACTACAATTCCACTTTGTTCCACTTTGATAAAAGCTCGCATTTACAACACGTTTAAAAGCATGTCCAGGGCTGCTAGCTAATCCTGTCGCATGACTGTCTCCTCAATAATCTTGAGAATAAGAAGCACCCAGCACAGAGTGCAATCAATAATCAATATATCGACTGGACCACCACGCGTGATTTCACTTCAACTACGTAAAGCCTTGCTCAGAGAAGGAAATCTAAGCTCACTTCACCGCTCTGGAACAGGCGGTGACTCAGTTTCACCTCACTGAGAAATGTGTGCTTGGGCTGATTCTTCCGAAGCTCGTGAGCCTGCCATTCTCTCAAGCAATTTCTAGGCCCGCTCTCAGCCACACCCTCTTCGTCACTCTGTCCTCTGCAGACCCTCCTTGCCCAGCTGCATCTCAAGCCAGCCGGGAAAACCCCACGGAAGGGTCAGCTAGCGGGGCTCGCAGGCTGATCTTCGCATGCACAGACCCCATCTAGGAGCCTAGTAGAGACTGCACATGCGCAAGAGCCTTGTCCATGCTTGGGAACCCAAGCCTTGCTCTTCGTTCAGCATGCAAGCTCTAGGCTGATTCCAGATGCGTTGTTTTTGTGCCTGGGTCTCTGTTCGAAGTCGACCAGAGAAAGGATTTTCCCTAACTTCTTAAGAAGAGAAACCTCCATAACATCTTTTTATTACAATTTGAAACTGCCAGTTAGGGAAAAGAAGTGGGGAGAAAGGGAGGGAAGGAGATACTGAAATGATAGCACCATCAAGGCAGATTCAAGAAGCCAAACTTGCTGAGCTCAGATTCCAATTCTGACACTGGATGACCCTGAGTCTTGGTTAATATGAGACTTACGTGTATTCAGAGATATAAATTATCCATGCTGAAATAGTGCTTGGCTTATAATGTAACCATAAATGGCACTGTAAATACTTTACTGGAAAAGGCGCTATCCATTCTTTTTTTGAGTAGGTGTTTCTGATCGTGTTAAGGGAGGGTTATGAGATTTGCTCTGCCCTCTCTTAGAGCCTTCTCCCTTTACCTGAATATTTTACCATTCCTCCTAGTCTGCTGACCACAGGGCGTTTTTCCAAAGTGGAGGTAGGGTCTTTGTTGTGAATAAACGAAAAACTGTATATTTTTATGTTTGGGGGAACTGAGATGTAGTTATTATTTGACATTTGTCTGGTGAAGGCTCTCCCTGTATTTTCTTGCTTTGTACAAAAAAATGTCCGTGAACGACACCAACACCAACACCAACAAATAACCTTACTTTGATTTCTGAGATCTGCTTGCTTTCAACAAAACACATGTCTGAATAGATATAAACTCAAGCACTCAAAAAGCAACAAGTGAACAGTCTCAACATGAAAATGAGGGTGATGGGGTGAAAGAAGAGGACTCCCCATTTCAAATAACTATCTCATGACTGATCTCCTTAGCTTGTGCCGATTGTAGAGTTTGGAGGGAGCTGTCCTTTCAGCACCATTCACAGGCTGAGCTCCTTCACCCAGGGAGCCCTGGGGCCTCTGTGGAAACACTGCTTCATCCTGGCCAAGGGAGAAGAGACAAGGTAGAGGAAGCCCTTGGCCGTTTCTCAAAAAGATTACTCTATAAGTGGTACGAGGTTAATCTTGGCTGTCCTGTCAACTGGACAGGATCTGGAATCCCCTGCAGACAAGCCCGTGGACCTGGCTGTGAGAAATGATCAGGTTAGTCTCTGGGCATGTCTGGAATGGAGTTTCTAACTCAGATTAGCTGAGATGAGAAGACACACCCTGAATGTGGGTGGCACGATCCCACGGGCTGGGGTTCTGGACCGAATGAAAAGGAGAAAGCGGACTGAGCACCGGTGTCTGTCTGTCCCTGCTTCCCAGTATCAAGCAGAGGCAATGGGACGGGTCACCTCAAGCTCCTGACGCCACGCTTTCCCCACTACCATGCACTGTGCCCTCCAACAGCCAGGCAAGATAAACCCTTCCTTCCTCCTGCTGCTCTTGCCAGATATTTTTTTTTTTTAATTTTTCGAGACAGGATTTCTCTGTTGTTTTTGGTGCTTGTCCTGGAACTAGCTCTTGTAGACCAGGCTGGCCTCGAACTC
Organism: Myodes glareolus; assembly: GCF_982192425.1. Taxonomy (NCBI): domain Eukaryota; kingdom Metazoa; phylum Chordata; class Mammalia; order Rodentia; family Cricetidae; genus Myodes; species Myodes glareolus. The sequence continues at coordinate 16,312,835 of NC_142031.1, forward strand.
ACAAAGATTCGCCTGCCTCTGCCTCCCGAGTGCTGGGATTAAAGGCGTGTGCCACCACTGCCCGGCTTTTGCCAGATATTTTTGTCACCACAACACACGGGGACTGAAAAAGACAGGAACATAAGAAACGCACAGTGTCTCATCCCTACACATTGATTTGACTCAGCACTACATGAGCTTAAGGAAGTGTGCTGGGGTCCATCTCCTTGCCACATCGCTCCCACCATGGCTTCTCACCCTCACATCCCTCTATGGTCACCCCTGAACCTCTTTATTGATTTCATATTCTCAAATGTTCATGTGCTTCTTGCCTCGGGACCTTTGTTCATTATGTTCCCTTGGCTTGGAATGCTGCCCATTGCTTCCTTTACCAGCTTGACTTAGCCTTCACGGAGATGCTGTTCCTCTGGGGAGCCCTGCCATAGCCTGGTCAGACCAAGTCAGGGAACTAGGTGACCATAAGCAATAATACTGCCTGACAGAGGCTCACAAATAGCTTAGTGGTGAACACCATAGCATGTGTGTCTATGTATGCACACGCACATGTGTGGGTGGAGGCCAGAGGTTGATTGACATCAGGTGTCTTTCTCTATCACTCTCCACTGTATCTTTTGAGACGGAATCTCTCTGTGAGCCTGGAACTCCATGATTCAGCTGAACTGGCTGGCTGGTGAGCCTCAGGGATCCTCTAGTCTTCACTTCCATGAGCACTGAGATTACAGGTGTGTGTTACTGTGTCCAACTTTTTTACATGGATGCTGGGGATCTGAACTCAGATCCTCATCCATCCACAGAAGGCGTTTTACCAACTGAGCCATTTCCCCAGCCACTTGAGCATTTACAGATGGGCAGAGGGCTAGCAGTCAACTGGTCAGGGTTGAGGTCAGTTAGGTCGCTCTGCTGACCTCATCTGAGTACACTTACTCAAGGACCAAGAGCGTAACCAGCCACTCTTAACTGGAGTGGCCAAGGGGCATTTGGTTCAAGGAGGCAAGAGGAACACATTAAAACCTCTCAAGGCTTAGGCTTAGAGTTGGCCCTTAACTAGCCCAAGCCTAAAGTCAAGAGGCTATGGAAATGTACTTTGTTGTACATAAGAGAAACTTCATAGTCATGTGACAAGACTGAGCACACAAGAGAAGGAACAGAACTGGAGTCAATGATACTTTTTTTCGTTCTATTTTTGAAACAGGGTATTTCTGTGCAGTCATGGAACTCACTCTAGCCTCGAACTCACAGAGATCCGCCTGCCTTTGCCTCCCAAGTGCTAGGATTGAAAGGTGTGCGCCATCACCACCTGGCCTCCAGGGATGTAAGTTACCACCAGCAGGTTGCCGGTCGCGCTATCTCTGATGACCCTAGTCTTCTACGTGGGGCTCACCACACTGAAAGCCGTTTTAAACAGATCCATCCACTTTCACGGAATCCCATTCTCCCACTGTGTGATAAACCCCACAGGATAAGAACAAGTCAAGATCACTCTTTCTAATGAGGGGCCTGACAGCACTGAGCACACAGTAGGTCCTCAGATGAATGTGAGTGGCAGAGCCACTAGTAGGAGGCATTCACAGGAGGGCCAATGGCTCCCGAGTGAGTCAGGCCAGGCAAACTTGCAAGCTTCCCGGAGGAGTGGCAGCCTGAGTATTAAATGCATTTCTGTCTGGCTCACTTTTCCCTCCTACTGAAGCAGAGCCTGTTCTCCTTTGCAGACAGCAGAAGGCATGAAATTGCACTCAGACCCCCTTTGTAGGTCGTGGGGAGACCTTTGGATGCAGAGTTTAAGAGTGTCCTGGACCAGAGTCCTAAAGTCCCTGGGTCTCCCAACCACACACTCTCCCTTGCCAACTTCCCTTTCAGCAGCCAGAACCTGAAGCACCTCCTCTTCCTGGGAGAAAACTTATTTTCATATAAACCTTCTGATCAGAGTCTTTCAATGGCCTCCAGTGTTTCTCAGGATCTTGTTTAGAGTCTAGACATGAGCAACAGCGTCCCTAGTACCCCAGAGGTGGCACCTCCATTTTCCTCTTCAGGCCCATCTCCTCTCACGTGCTCTGTCCCCCACCATCTGCACCGGGCAGGGTCCTCCAGTATAGTAAGCATATGTTATTAAAGAGGTGTACCGGGGGGCTTGCCTGCCATTGCCAGGCAGTTCAACAGTGGCCGGCTGCATAGTTGAGAGGCTGAGAGTCTAGTAGCTTCCCAGTCTATGAAGTCACCTGCCTCAGTAGTCCCAGGGCAGTGCTGAGGGCCTGGAATTTCCTGAAGAGTTTCTGGTGTGGAATCCACACTGGAAATCCAAAGAATCTGTAGGTCAATGAGGTGGGGGGTGGGGGGTGCAGCAAAAGGCAGTTGCTAAGGAACAGGGAAAGGGGAAGACAGGAAAAAACACACCACCCCTTTTTCAAACCTCTTTACATCTGGGCTGCCTGTTAGAAGAGGCCACCCACTCTGAGGGCAGGTATCCTCTCGAGTTAGTCCTCTCTGGAAGCATCCTAGGGGACACACTCATAGGTGCTGTCTTAGTTAGGGTTTCTATTGCTATGAAGAGACATCATGACCACAGCAACTCCTATTAAGAAAAACATTTAACTGGGTGGCTTACAGCTCAGAGGTTCAGTCCATGGTGGGACATGGCAGTGTGCAGGCTGACATGGTGCTGGAGAGGTAGCTGAGGGTCCTACGTCTTGTGCAGGCAACAGGAAGTGATCTGTCTCACTGGATATGGCGACCTCAAAGTCTGGCATCCACAGTGACACACTTCCTCCACCAAGGCCTTTAGTGATATTTTATCTATGTTTTAATAAATAAAGCTTGCCTGAAGATCAGAGGGCAAAACTAAGCTACTAGAGCCCAGGCAATGGTGTCACATACCTTTAATCCCAGGATTTGGGAGACAGAGGCAAATGGATCTCTGTGAGTTCAAGGCCACCCTGGGTCACACGAGATCAAAGCAGGATCAGATCCAGGTGGTGGTGGCTCACACCTTTAATCCCAGTACTCGGGAGTCATACGCCTTTAATCCCAGCACTAAAGGGGAATATAAGACTGGAGGAGACAGGGCTCAGGGCTCAATCTGCAGTCGCCCAGCCTTGGTAGAGGTGAGACTTTTCTAGTGGCTTCGCTGGTTTACTTTCCTGATCTTCCGCTTGAACCCCAATATCTGTCTCTGGATTTTTAATATTTTTACTATTTGTGCTATAAAGGCCACATCTTCTAACAGTGCCACTCCCTTTGGAGGGGCGTTTTCTTCCCAACTACCACAGGTATGTCCCCTAGGCTAGTCTAAACCCTGCCAAGTTGACACTCAAGATCTACCATCAACCCACCCACCAGCAGATTGTATTACCTTCCATCTCTGGAAAGCCCCAACCCACTTCCTGCCTGGGCTTTGCTTATGCTTGCCTCTGCCTTGAACACAGGGCTCCATTCTTCCTGCCTGTTCCTGCTGCAGGCGTGCCCCTCTACCTTCCACAGCCAGAATCATGAAGATCCCTGTGCATTCATTATCTCCTCCACAAAACCTTGCCGGGTGCTTTCTAAATCCCTTCCCTTCTTCTTCTCAGACCTCTGTTAGGGCACAGAGTCCTACTTAAAGTGTCTGATTCTGTGATATAGAGGGCGACACCATGGTTTTCTAAGGCCAGCTCTGCCTGTACTTGGGTCAGATGACAGTCGCTCATCCCCTAAGTGTGGACTTAGTTTTAAATCTCTTAGAACATGGCTGGCACCAGGGCTCATTCAGTGGTAACTCTCTGTCCTTCCTCCTCTTATGAAAGGCTTTGTTTCTTGCCCTGGCTGCCAGGAAACTCCAAGAAAATGCTCGAGCTGATGGGCACACCTCCAATCTTTCTCTTCAGAGAACTTTCGGCCTCGAAAGGGGACAGACATTGAATCAAGTTTTCTGTCTCTGAGTAAGGTGTGTGAATGTGGTAAAAAAAAAAAAATATATATATATATATATATATATATATATATATATATATATATATAACTCTGAGAAATCAAAGTGCAGAGAGGGTGTGGTGGGCACAGCCATGGTCAGGAAGATGCCATGTGTTAGCCTAGGGCCTGTGACGGTGTCATCAACGCAGCATAGGGACCAGAGGGATGTGACTGTGCTTGGAGCATGAGGGAGGGCTGAGGTGTCCCTGGAGTCCTTGAATAGGCCGATGTCAGCACAGGGGCTTGTGAGTGGAGGAGAGAGGCAGGAGAATTCCAGTCAGAACATGAGCAAGACCTGGGTAGCCATTGTGGCTTTGAAGTAATGAAAGGGGAATAATGCCTGAGGAGGGTGGAAAACATCTAGAAATAAAAGAAGATCTGAGGAGATTGCTCGGTCGAAAAGCATTTGTCTTGCAAACATGAAGACATGGATTTGATCTCCAGAACCCACATTTAAAAAAAAAAAGTCTGGGCATGGTGGCTGGAGAGGCAGAGACATGTGGTATTGGTGGTATTGGTCACAACACTCCAAACAACACCACAACTACCACCATCACCACCACCACCACCATCACCCTCACTACAACCATCACTATCATTACCTAATTACCATCACTATGACTAAGTTCACGCCCACCAATACTACTGCCATAAACACCACCAGCACTGCCACCGCAAACCCTACCACCACCACCAATACCACCAATCCTCGAGGCTTGCTGGCCAGCCAGTCTAGTCTACTTTACTAACTCTGGGCCAGTAAGAGACTCTGCCCCCAACCCCTAGCACCAAGAAAAGTTAGATGGTACCTAAAGAACGACCCTCGGGCTGTTCTGTAACCTCTAATCACACACACATGAACACACATGCATGCATGCATGCATGCATGTACACACAAAAATAGTAAAATCAGGAGATGGAAATGGGGCAGACCGATCACAAAGTTTCCATCCAGCAGCCATGCGACCCCACTTATATCTCAGTGATAGCCAACAGGAGACCCATTTTGGACAAGGATGTGGTCATGGTCATTTGTTACAACAGCAAGAGGACACAGATGTGGGTGGTCAGCTCAACCCATTTTGGGGGAAAAAAGGAAGAGAGGGGGCAAAGGGTATCTTAAGACAGGGAAAGGCTGAGCCCATCGGAGGAGGTGGGCTCTGTGGTCTGTACAAGCCAACAACTTCTGCTGCCATTCCTGGCAAAGGGAGCCCATAGAAGTCAATATTTACCAAGGCGGCTTGGCTTCTGCACCTCTGCTTACTCGGCTTCCTTATGAGTCACCTTTAGCCTGCATTAGAAAGCACACAAAGTCAACCACCGCCAGCCCCGGAATGCTTGCAAACATATGGAGCCAAGATCCCCACGGGCTCAGCGGCAACATTTAAAATGCAGATTAATATTTTAATATGAGCCAGGCTCTAGCGCAGTAATCCTCTGGGCCTGGAAGCCAACTTGAGTGGGAGAGGCAGCAGGGTTGGGGGCGGGCCGGGGGTGGGGCAGCCTGGTGGGGGAAACCACCAATCAGCTCCCACGGGCAGTCAGTCACACAGCCATATCTGGCAGGCTTGAAGGGATTGAAACAGGACTGAGCCGGCTCTGCTTTGCTTTTCATCCTCGGCCCTCCGTTCTTTTGGGAAGGCAGGGTGAGCCGTGAAGGAAGCGAGAAACAAGGCTCACGTGTGCAGACCCCGTTCCTGATGTGGCCAGTTGCCCCAAACTTACAATGAAAATATGTACCCTCTGTCTCCAACCTCTTGGACTACATGAGAAGTTGTTCTGTAGATGAGAACATCTCATGACGGATTGCTCACCAGGAACTCTGTGACACCTCCCCCATGAAACACTCAAAGGCTATCACCCTGTGTCTGTGCAGTGTTATGTACATGTATGTGTGCATGGTGCATTCAACTATGAAGATGTGAGGAGGCCAGAGAAGGGCACTGGGGGTCCTTTCCTACCAACCCACCTTATTCTTTGAGGCAGGGTCTCTCCTTTGAGTCAAGAGCTCTCATTTTTCATCTAGACTGTCGGCTGGCAAGCCCCAGCAATCCTCCTGCCTCTGGGCTCTCTCGTGGTTGGGGTTGCAGGTGTGGGTGGAATTGCATAACACCCCTGGCTCGTTATGTGTGTATAGGAGCAGGATCTGAAGTCTGAACATCGTGGTGCTCTCTTAGTAGGTAAAGCATCTCTCCAGGCTCAGGTGTTGGCTTTCAAACCTCCTCAGAGAGACCATCCCGCCTGCTAGGGAAAGCTCACTCCTCCCAGGGACTCATGTGGTCTCGCCCACTGATGGAACAATACTCTTCATCAATTTCTTTGTTTGTGCTCCATCGCACTGTACTAGAATGTAAACCCCCGGAAAGCTGTGTTCACTTCCTCTGGAGCACGGCTGGGCCCTTATGTCTTCCTTGGCTCTTCTTCCTGCCCGGTAATCACGTTTCCCATTTCTCAGTCATGTGAAAGACTGAACTGTGCGCCCCCAATCGTACATTGCCGTTCTAACCCCCGCCCCCCAGTTCTTCAGAAGAAGCCAGCACTTGGAGATAGCATCTTTAAATAGGTAATTAAATTAACATGAAGTCATTAGAGTGGGCCCTCATTCAACATGATGAGAAGAGGAAATTGGGACATGGACCGGTAGTGATGGGGGCAGTGCAGATACAAGAAGAAGCCATCCATCTTTAAGGCAAGGAGACAAGCAGGCCCTGAGTGAATCCTTCCATATCCACGCTTTGGAAGGACCAACTCCGCTAACACTTTGACTTTGGACTCCCAGCCTCCCCAAGGGTGAGAAACTAAATCTGTGTTGTTTAAGTCCCTAGGTCTGGGGTACTTGGTTTCAGCAGCTCTGTCAATCTCACAGACAGGGAGTACCCGGAGCTTGCGTGAAAATCCCAGAGCGGGGGTCTGTCTGTGCCCTTTGCAGGTTAAGGTGCTGGCAAATATAAGCCCAGGGAAAGGGATCCCTTCCTGCCCCTGCCCATTGTATAGGAGCACGGTGACACTCTGTAACTAAACCAGGTTAACAAGAGGAAAGCATAATAAAGTCATTTGATGGTGGCTTTAGTTGGCATGGGAGCATTCTGATCAGAGACCAGAGGTCCCACACAAACCCTCCATTTGAATGCTTAGGTTTAGTGACACAACATGAACCCCCAGGTAGGAACGTGATTGGCTGAAAAAGGTGTGAGCTAATGATGGCAGACCAAGGGGACTGACAAGGCCTGTCCAGCTCCTTCCATTAGTGGGACGTTTCTTCTTCCCTGATGTTGGGCGGGTCCTCCCCTGATTTAAGGTCTGATGATTTCTAAGCAAACCGGGTCTATAAGGGGATTTCTTTAAGGCAAAGTCTCAAGCAGAGATGCGGGGCCGTTAGTGTGATGTCTTAAGTTTTATTGCTATCACTAGGGAAAACGCTCCCAGTCCCTTGACCTACTTTGGGGAAGAGGAATCTAGTTTCTGTGCTTTGCATTAGAGTTTTATGAAGGGCCAGAGAAGGGAGGCCAGGAGGACAAGGGATACAAATGCTGTTTCCTAGGGCTTCCTTTGTGACACAGAGTTTTGTGCCCCTGTCCAAGAATCAACAGGCACCCTCACAGTGAAATCTGAGGGGACATAATGGGGGTAGTGTCTTGTGACATGTGGGGCCACTAAAGACTTGCAGTGCCCTGGGGTGGTCACAGTAGGGGAACAAAATACCCTGGGCTGCCAGGGAGAGAGCAGGAAGTTTTAAGTAGCAAGCTAGAGAGACAACTTCTTGTGGAGAGGGCCATTCCAAAATGAAAACTCCAGGTCTTCAGACAGCCATCAGCCTGTCAGGAAGCTGCCACAGGAAGGGGCCGGGGAAGCAAGAGCTCACTCCAAGTCTCTCTCCCTCAGGGCTTGTGACCAGCAGGACTCCCAGAGTCCCTGTGTGGCTAACCCACTTTGGTCCTAACCTCCCATAGTCTAAGACTGTGATTTCATAATGTCCTGTCAGGGCTGACCCTTTGCAGGCACCCAGGGAGTCCGTTCCCTGAGCTTTCCAGTGCTTTGTTGATGGTTTTGGCACAAGTGCGGCACGGTCCAGCCCTGACGGCACGCGGAAGGCAGAGATGGCCTCCCTCACGGGTCTCCAGCAAGCTCAATGAGAGACATTTCAAAGAAGCTCACTTATCAACACCCAGCCGTTCATAGACAGGCAGAATGGGTGGCTAGTATGCGCTGAGTAACCACGGAGCACTTGAAGGTTAACTCGCCCAATCTGCACATGCGTAACAAGTAGTTAGCTCGCCATTCGGCTCCGCTGCTCACCCTCATACCGCTCTGTCCCATGTCTGACTTCAAGGTGAGCTGAGGGAAGCTGGAGCTGTAGTGAGCTGGCTGGGCAAGCACAAAAGCCCTGGGTTTCAGCCCTGGCACTGCAGAAACCGGGTATGGTGGCCCACAACTGTGATTCCAGGACTCAGGAGAGGGAGACAAGAGGATGAGAAGTTCAAGATCACCCTCTGGCAGATGGTGAGTGTGGTGCATCCATGAGGCTTTGTCCTAAGAAAACCAAAGCAAAGAAACAAAGGAAGATGGGTTATTTTGATTCGTGGCTTCGTTTTGTCATGGTGGGAAAATGTGGCGGACTGGTCACATATATCACAGCAGACCAGAAAGCAAAGTAAGACATATCACACACACACACAAACACACACACACACACATGGACACTCACACACAGACACACACACAGAGACACACTCACACACACCACACACACACTCAACATATATATACACACACCATATGTGTACACACTCTCACATACACTCTCATATACACACACCACACAGATACACACACAAGACACACACACACATACCACACAGATATGCACACATACTCACACACACATACACACGTGCACACACATACACACACAGAGACCAGCTAATTACTCAGCTGGGTAACAAGTATTCAGAACAAGAGCCTGTCAGGGATACATCACAGTCAAGCCAGAACACCAGTTTTGCAGATAAGGAAACAGAGACTGGGGAAGTCATGTGACTACGTAGCGTCACATAAGCCCGCAGGTGGGCAGACAAGAATCAGAACTCCAGGCAGCCAGTTCTGTGTCTTCATTCTGTCCACCATTCCAGAAGTTTGTCAGACACAAAAGGCTTCGAGGTGGATGATGTGACTTGAACCTGTAATCCCAGCAACTGTGAGGGTAGGCGGGAGGGTTGCTTCAAGTGTGAGAGCGACATAGCAAGTTCCCAGCCAACCTGGACTACAGTATGAGACTCCCAGAGGCTGCCAGGAGAGCACAGCCACTGCCCTCCCCTCCTACTGCCCACCTCGGTTCTGACTGAGAGCCACAGCTGCCAGCTCAGAGGAAGGGTGAAAAGCTGGAGGAAGACTCAAGACAGAAGCCTTTCACCTTAAACAGCCAGAACCAAAGCCAAAATAAAAAGCAAAGCCCCCACAAAGCTAACAGGTATGGCAAGGAGGTCAGAGTGGCAATGCTGCCCAGCACACATGAGTGTCCCTTACTCACTCCAGCGTATCAACAGATATGGTTCCATTAAGACTTTTTTGTTTCTTTGTTTGAGACAGGGTTTCCCTGTAGTTTTGGAGCCTGTACTGGAACTAGCTCTTGTAGACCAGGCTGGCCTCAAACTCACAGAGATCCTCCTGCCTCTGCCTCCCAAGTGCTGGGATTAAAGGTATGTGCCACCACCGCCCAGCCCCATTAAGTTTTAATAAGAAGCCATGCTGCTATCTCCATTTTGCTCCCTACTCCCAGAACACTGAACACACCAGACAAGCCCTCTCCTATTGACTTATACCCAGCCCCTCTTCATGCTAGCTCCATTTGTGTGTATGTGTGTGCGTATGTGTGGTGGGTGTGTGCGCACACACCTGTGTGTTATGCGCATGAATGTAGTCATGCACAATGTCCATACAGAGGCCAGAAAAGGACATCAAGTGTCTTCCTCTGTCACATTCTGTCTTGTTGTCTTGAGACTGGCCCTCTCACTGAATCAGAGGTTTAGACTAGGCTGACTGGCCAGCAACTCACTTGTCTCTGCTTCCTATGACGAGGCTCACACACATGGACAGCTAGGTCGGTCTTTTTATTTGGGTGCTGGGGATTTGAACTCGGATCCTCGAGCTTGCACAGCAACTGCTCTTAATCACTGAGCCATCCATCTCTTCAGTCCATACTAGCTCAATTTTAGAGATAAAGACTAGACTGAAGATATAGCCTCATGTTGGAAGAGTCCTTACCTAGTGTGCATGAGACCCTGGGATCCATTCCAGGTACAAAAAAGTAAAATAAAATATAAATATGAATACAAATGAGGGCTTTGAGACTTGAAAGAGTTACGTGAATGACCCGGGTAAGCCATAGGTTCACAGTTCAAACCCTAGACAGCCTGAGTCTGGAGCCGAAGCTTTCCACAAGTCAGAACAACAGGAAACAGAGTCAAGCTGAATCAGAACGTCAGAGATGGGGCAAGAAGGAAGACCTGCCACCACCCCCACCCCGAAACGTAAGCATCACAGATGTGCCCTCGGCTTGTCACTGCACTAAGGAAAAAGGAGAGGGTGTGGTAAGAACTGCTCATGGAACCTTCCGGAAAAAAATCTTCTCAGTGTTCCATGAGACACAGGAAAGTGGCTCTAACTTGAGTTTCCGGCCTTCTCACTGCCGGCCCTGGTCACCTGGGTAATTCTGTGGTGAGGCTGTCCAGGGCATGGCAGGAGGCTGAGTGGCTGAAGTGTTAGCAGCAGTCCCTCTGCCCTGTTGTACCACCCCGCAACGTCCCCGCCCTTCCCAGATAGCTGCTGTTCCCACCTACTTCTCGCCTCGGTTCTGACTGAGAGCCACAGCTGCCAGTTCTGAAGAAGGGTGAAAAGCTGGAAGCAGACTCAAGACAGAAGTCTTTCACCTTAAACAGATGAAGGTGCCACCTCTGCATGGCAACCCCAGACTCAGGAAGAAGAAAGAGCCCAGAATGAGGAATGCCACCCAAAGACCTGGTGCTCTGATGCAAAGATCTTCAGCACTGACTGGGCAAGGCTCCGAACATGGGTCACCCATTGCTACTCAAGTGTAGGCAAATCACCTAACACACAGAGTTCCAGACTGTGAGAAGGGCAGAAAAAAAATCTACATATCATCAAGGCTGTCTTTGCCCAGGCTGTCTTGACAGGCGGGGGGGGGGGTGTCCCAGTGAACTGATCATTCTCCCCTATAGCCAGGACTCACAGAGTGCTGTACCCCTCCCCCTTGTTTCTGAATCCGACAAGGTCAGGTTCTGTGGCCGCTAGACTGACATCCATCTTCCTGCCTGCTCTGATGATGTCCTTTCTCGCCCTCTAAACAGCTGGCCAAGGATGAGTCACTTCCCCAGGAGAGTCATATCTTAGAAAGGGAAAGGGGAGGGGCATGAGGGAGAGTGTGGAGATACAGTGGGGGATGGAGCGCGTGGGAATGACAGCGTGGTTGGGCACCCAAGGTGTGGCGACCCAAGAGCTGAAACCTAGAGATACACTGGGGGCCAGGGTCTCCCTGTTCATCTCCTGCACACACCTACTCATCCTTCAAGATCAACCACAGTGAAGGAAAAATGGAGCTTATTTTCAGTGGGTACCAAGTATTCAGAGTCAGGTATTCCCAAGATACTGGTGATACAGTGTGTTTGAATCCAGACTGTGAAAGCCCCCATCCTTGTTCTGTTGACATGAAAACTCCAGCTTTATTGACCCTGAACCCAAACACTACCTTCTCTGGGATGTCTAGGCCACCACCCGCCATCAGTCCATGTCCTCTGTCCCTCCTCACTTCCTGGGCCTTCGTCGCTCTCTTGATAAATACATGTCATTCTATGAAGCTTCTTTTGAACCTGCTTCTTCTGTAGGGCAGTGTGCTCCGTGTCAGGAAAGAGGACATGTGGCTTGTCTTTCTATTCTCCATTAGCAGCATGGAGTCAACACACCACCTATTGCCAGCGGCCTCTCCAGCATCCATTCCTGCCATCTCCCTACCTAACAGAATCCCAACATGGCGCCAAGCTTAATCAAAACCAGTCACATCATCTGGAATCTCAGATACCATGCAATTTTGCACAATGAGTTCAAGTTGAATTCTACAGGGTGGGCTCTTAGTAGAACTACGGCTTTCCTGTTAAATGATCGAGTCTTGGGGTACTTCACCCCAGTCTCTGCCTCCGGTGTTGACTGCATGGACACAGCCAGAGCTGTCCCACCATGCCCTTGAAGATGAAGGACTCACAGCGGAGAAAACACTAGGAAGGATCTTGAATGTGCGGCTTGTAACAGCTTTCTGCTTCCTTCCCTTGGGCTGGCTTTTAAATATAAAAACAACCCCCAGTTGAGGTGACCCAGCATGGGCCTCTGCTCTGGGTAGCTAAATGCACTCTTTAGTGCTGTGGCCCATTGTAAATGGCACTCGGGGACCTGTGATGACCCAGTTCAATGTCCAGATCTCTCGCCTGTTCAGCTTGGGCACTGCGGCCTCTAGAGGGTTAGTAAAGACACGCTTGAAAGGACTCCCTAGGCTTCTTGTTCTTTGGCTAGATATTCTCTCTCTCTCTCTCTCTCTCTCTCTCTCTCTCTCTCTCTGTGTGTGTGTGTGTGTGTGTGTGTGTGTGTGTATGTGTGTGAGTGTGTATGTGTGTGTTGTGCCCATGTATGTGTACATGTGTGTGCAGGTTATGTTCATTTGGGCATGCTTGTGCACATGGAAACCAGAGGCCAACTTGGGGCATCTTTCTCCACCTCTCTCGACTTTATTTATTGAGATTTGTCTTTAGTATTTTTAATTATGTGTGCCTGTGTGGCTGTGTGTGGCTATGTGTGGCTGTGTGTGTGTGCCTGTGTGGCTGTGCCCATGTATGTGTACATGTGTGTGCAGGTTATGTTCATTTGGGCATGCTTGTGCACATGGAAACCAGAGGCCAACTTGGGGCATCTTTCTCCACCTCTCTCGACTTTATTTATTGAGATTTGTCTTTAGTATTTTTAATTATGTGTGCCTGTGTGGCTGTGTGTGGCTATGTGTGGCTGTGTGTGTGTGCCTGTGTGGCTGTGTGTGTGTGTCTGTGTGCGGTTGTGGGTATGTAATGCAGGTTCTTAAGGAGGCCACGAGATGCCCTGGAACTGGAGTTATAGGTAGTTGGGAGCTACCTAACATGGGTGCTGGGAACTAAACTTGGGTCCTCTGGGAAAGCATCACATGCTCTTAACCACTGATCCAGCCCTCCAGCACATTGCATTATTTTTTGAGACAGGGTCTCTCACTGAAGCTGAATTTCACCATTTTGGCTAACGGACTGGCCAACAAGCTCCTAGGACCGGCCTGTTCTCACCCCATACCACATGCAAATGCTGCCCTCCTTGGCTTATCTGTGGATACTTGGGGTCTTCACTCAGTTCCTCATGTTTGCACAGTAAGCACTTTACCCCTAGAGCCCTCTTCCCAACCACTCTCCCACTGCGCTTAATACATAAAGATTCAGTGTAAAACCCGAAACGGTCCTGTACTATGTGCTATACGGTATTCCGCCTGTAGCTCCCGTGCCACTACAGGTCGGTACGTGAGCCGGGAACTAAGCCTGGAGACTTAAAACACATGCACACACAGACAGACAGAGAGAGAGAGACACGGACACGGGTCATCCTTGATACAAGAATGCCAAGTTTATTGTGCTCAGAGGCAGCTTATATAGGACTCTGGCCACGCCCAGCTCTCGGGATCTCTCAGCTGCAGACTCATCAGAACCCACTCCCCTGCTATCAAGGTCTCGTGCTCAGAGCAGCTGCAGCCTGCTCAGAGCAGAGGAAAACAAGTTGTTTTGCTCAGAGCAGCTGCAAGCATAGAAAAAACAAGCCGCTCACAGGAAATTCAGGGTCCGGGGGTCCACAGCCCGCAATAGCTCCCAACAATTCAGGGGTACCCTCCTTTCTTGGAAGAGACTGGTTCTGGGGTGCATTCCTAATCTATCCATGGAGTTTCATGGGGGGAATCTGCGGAGCTGTGGGTCCAGGCATTGGCCTGAGATCAGCTGCAGATCTGTCTTTCAGCAGCTACGCGCTGAGCCGCCCGCCCGCGATGAGCCGCCCGCCCGCCCTGCCGGGGCCACTGTGCTGAGGGAACGAGGACTGCCCCTGGGGGAATCTGTTCACCAGACAAAAGCATTGCGGAATGCTCAGGTGCCCAGAGCACCGAGGCTTCCAGAAAAGGGTGGCAGGTTGGGTGACGTCCGCGCATAGCCTTGAGTTCGAAGCTCTGATTTGTCACCTGCTAGCAGATGTCCTTCTGGATGCCTCGTGGAGAAGAAAGGGGCATCGCTGCTGGTCTCTGCTGGTTCAAACCTGCCTCGAGCTGCCCAGGAAATCTACGCAGGACAGGATGCGAGCAAAGCCTTTCCTGAAGTCAAAGGATAATTAAGTCCCCAGGGCTGGCCCCATCCGGGTACCCATCTCTCCTGCCACGGTACTTTTCCTGGAGTGTGCCTTCCCACACCACCTCCAGTTACCTCAGACTGTGCCGAAGGAGCTAATTCAGGATAAAGGATGGGGCGGGGCTTTAAATAGCTCCCTGGGAGACCAGAGGTGTAGGATGGGAGGGGTCCTACAGAGCAGGACACTATCCCCAAACGCAGGGTGCCCTCTCCAGATCTCCTACTGGGATGGCTGTAGGGCAGACCCACGTGCAGCAGAGACAGATAAACCCACTTCTGTCTCTGACCCTCAATTCCCTCACTTGTAAAATGCATAGAATAAAATTCATCGTTCTTAAACGATGCCGAATGTTAGAATAAAACCCCCAAGCATTCTACAGCTGCACCCCAGCCCATGAGATCTGAACAAGGAGATCAAGACTGGGTCATCAGCATTCTCAGTTCCCCGGGAGAGCCCATGCTCAGCAGCGTAGGAGGCCCTGCCCATCTTTCCGAACCGTGAACCTCCACAATGTTCAGGACTTCAGAGAAACAACCGGCCCTCTCTGTGTCCAATTCTTTATCAGTGCAGGAGACCTAAGAATAGGATGACCTTCCTTGAGGTGTTAGGAGAAGGAACAGGAGTCTTCTCTGTGAGGGGCTGTGTGGTAATTGCCACCAAGTCCTGGGCCAAGGTTCAGCCAGTGGGAGCCGCTATCTGCTAGAGCCATCCTTGTTCGTGCGTATTGGGATCTCAAAGATGAAGCAGGAGGAGGTGGGGTTGGGAAGGAGGAAGAAGGACTCTGGTGAGATGGCCATGGTCTGTCACTTCTCCGCAGCACGACCTTCCTGTCCCACCAGCCATAGCAACAGAACCCCATATTCTGTCAACCAGGGAGACAGGCATGCACTGGTGGTTAAGAATGTTCCAGGGCCTGGAGAGATGGCTCAGTGGTTAAAAGCACTGGCTGTTCCTCCAGAGGACCTAAGTTTTGGTTCCCAGCACCCATGTGTCCATGCATCAGTTCACAGAGCTTTGTAACTCCGGTTCCAGGGATCCGTACTGCATGCATGCATATGTCTCTCTCTCTCTCTCTCTCTCTCTCTCTCTCTCTCTCTCTCTCTCTCTCACACACACACACACACACACACACACACACGCACGCACACACATTCAGGCAAACACATGAGATAAAAAAAATAAGTCTTTTAAAAAATGTAGTTCAGGGCTGGGGAGATGGCTAGATGGTTTGCCTCGGAGGCATTCATGCCTGGTGGGCCTTGTAGCTCCCCTACAATTCCAGTCTCAGAAGCGAAGCGCGAGGTCATCAGAGCTGAGCTCTGGGTTTGCTCGAGAGCCCCTGCCTTAGCAAATGAGGTGGAAGAGGCTGGAGAATGACGACTAACATCAGTCTCGGCCTCCACGTGGACATGTGCCCAGGGCAGCTGACCCCCCCACACACACACACACAATCACATACATACTCCTCACACACACGGAAAATGGATAAGAGGAAAACCAAATGCTTTGTTTGTAGGAGAAAGGATGGGTTAACACAGCCAGCCAGTAGCAGAGGCCTAGCTCCTGCACTGCGCAGCACGACCTGGAATTTCCAGGGAACTGTCAGAGGGAATCATAATTACTTTATCCTAATTCATTTAAGCAGTGAAGAACCTGATGCACAGAGAGGTTAAATAATTCGCCCAAGGTCACACAGCAATGAGTCAAGCCAGGTAGCAAATCTAACTTGTTTGGGGTTTTTGTTGTTGTTGTTTTGTTTTGTTTTTCCCTTCAAATTCTAGTCTAGAAGTCATTAGGAAGAGAATGATTCTCTGCAACCTTCTCTCGGAGGACAAAAAACCCATCATGTCAATCAGTCTTTTTTTTTTTTTTTCTTTGACGTTCGCCTTATCTCTCCTTTCTGAGCAGACGCAGTGCCTGCAGCTGAATGGAGCAATCGTGATAATTAATAATAACATTTTACACTTAGAACTTCTCTCTGCCGGCAGCTGCTCTGAAAACATCTAATCACTCAGCCACAAATATCAGCCAATCAGCCAGTCCCAGGGCGCTGATGGCGCTTGGGCCACCAGCTCCTGGGCCAGGTCCTGGAGGGACAGATGGTTTAGAAACAAATTCAAAGGGCAGAAATAAAGTCCCACCAAAAGTGGCTTTGGAATCTAAGGCACGATAATGGAAGACATATTGTGTTGATATTTTGATTGTGCTCTAACAAAGCTCTAATCCTTGCCTGAGGATCAGAGTGTGGAGCTAAGCCCTAGTTAGCCATAGAGGCCAGGAAGTGACGACACACACCTTTAACCCCAGCACTCGGCTGCAGAGGCACACCGTCCTCTGTGAGTTCAGGGCCACTCTGGGCTAGCTAAGATAGCTCCCGTCTCAAAGAGAAACAGCCAGGCGGTGGTGGATCACACCTTTAATCCCAGTGCTTGGGAGCCACAGGCGTTAATTCCAGCACTAGGAAGATGGAGACAGGAAGGGATATGGCTGGACAGGGAGAAGAATATAAGGAGGAAGGAGACAGGACCGAGGCATTCAGACATTTAGTCTGAAGACTTGTAGAAACAGGATACCCTATTCCATCTGAGGATTTCGTAGAATTTAGAACTAGTAACTGGCTTCTCTGCTTCTCTGATCTTTCAGCTTTCGCCCCGTAATATCTCCGGGTTTTTATTATTAAGACCAATTAGAAATTACGCCACAACATACACTGTTGTCCTTCTGTGAGATTCAGCACTCAGTGTTTCTCGTCAGGCAATCAAGGCTGCATGGAGTTCATAGGCCAAGAACGATCTGCACACTCAAGAGTGCTGCAGGTGGCGCTTTCTACCCACGGAGGACAAGGTGGCTGAAGGCCACAGGAAGCCCCCAGGCAGAGGGGGTGGCAAGATGGCTCAGCTGCTAAAGCGCTTAGCCCGAGGATCCAAAATTCACACAAAATCCTGATGAGGTGGTGTGCACCTATAGTCCCAGTGATGGTGTCCTGGGGGGCAGAGCTAGGAGGACCTCTGGCTTTGCCTCATGGGGAGACAATATCCCGAGGAAGCATGGCAGTTATAGGCCCTTGATACACATTGACTCTAACTAGAACCCTCAGGCTTCTTCAGGCCCCAGGTCATGAGTTTTCAACTCTGAACCTCAGTATGGAGAGAAGGCAGAACCCTCCCATCTCCTGTCTCTCCCGTAAGGAGCCCCCGAGGCTCACAGAGGTTAACCTGAGTTGCTCAAGGCCACAGACTCACAGAACTTGAGCCAGGTGGTTCTGACTCTACAGACAGGCCTTCCACCTCCGTGCAGGCTCCACGTCTCTAGTGTTTCCAGGGAGCAAGGAAGCAAACAATTGCCTGGCAACCACTCTGGGGAGCCCTGATCTGCATCCTCGGCCTCTCGACCTGCATCACCTCCTCTGTGAACCCCACCGGGCTTCTTAAGAAGCCCCCACACACAGTATTCACTGTCCAGATCCAGCCCACCCAGATCTGTGACTGGTCTCAGGTCCCAGGAGGGATTCGAAGGTGGGCAGAGCTTCCCTCAGGACGAGCAGCTGACAGTGGTCAAGGGCCTCGCAGCCACTTGCCTCTCTTCTCGATGCTCACCCCTCCGACAGCCTAGGCACAAGCTTTCCAATGCCTGGTACTAGCGTTTCTCCATTAGCAAGCAGAAATGGGTTCATACTATCTAATCAACATCTGGCTTTCTTTTTTATTTATTTTTTATTTTTTTATTTTTCGAGACAGGGTTTCTCTGTAGTTTTTGGTGCCTGTCCTGGAACTAGCTCTTGTAGACCAGGCTGGCCTCGAACTCACAGGGATTCGCCTGCCTCTGCCTCTCAAGTGCTGGGATTAAAGGCGTGCGCCACCACTGCCCGGCAACATCTGGCTTTCTTATCTACTCTCCTTCCTCCCCTCCCCATTGTCTATCTCCCTTCCCTTATTCTTCCTTGATTCTCTTTCTTTTCACCTTTCTAGCATTTTCCCTCTGCCCCCAACAAGCCTCCCCCATCCCCACCCCTGACCATAATCATGACCACTCTGCTGTCAAATTCTCTGCACCCTTTCCATGTCCCCACTACAGAACACCTGTAACATGAGGGCCAGCTTGTTGGGGTTTCTGTCCCGCCCAGTACCCCAACAAGCCAGCAAGTCCCAAGGAAAATCACACGGAGTCTACATCAGGTTATAAACTGATTGGCCCATTTGGTCAGGCTACTTATTAGCTCTTATAACATATATTACCCCATTATCCTTATCTATGTTAGCCACATGGGCTCAGTACCTTTCTCAGTGTGACAGCTTACATGTTGCCTCTTCGGTGGTCTGCGCAGGAGTGGCTGAGAGAGAGCTTCTGCTTCCAGAATACTCCCAGTCTCTTTGCTCCACCCCTACTTCCTGTCTGGCTTTCCTGCCTATACTGCCTGCCTGGCCAATCAGCGTTTTATTAAAATATGATTGACAGAATACAGATAATTCTCCCGCAGCGCCCCTAACCAGCAGGAAGTAGCCTGAAATACTACGCCCACATTCCCAACAAATGGATTATGGGTATTTTCCTTTGTTTAAAAAAAAAAAAAGAGGGAAATGGTGCGGGAGAATTATCTGTATTCTGTCAATCATATTTTAATAAAACGCTGATTGGCCAGGCAGGCAGTATAGGCGGGAAAGCCAGACAGGAAGTAGGGGTGGAGCAAAGAGACTGGGAGTATTCTGGAAGCAGAAGCTCTCTCTCAGCCATTCCTGTACAGACCACCGAAGAGGCAACATGTAAGCTGTCACACCGAGAAAGGTGCCGAGCCCATGTGGCTAACATAGATAAGGATAATGGGGTAATATATGTTATAAGAGTTAACAAGAAGCCTGACCTAAATGGCCAATCAGCTTTATAACTTATAGAGATCTCTGTGTGTGATTTTCCTTGGGACTTGCTGGCTTGTTGGGGTACTGGGCGGGACAGAAACCCCAACAAGCCGGCCCCTCACACTACAAACACCCATCTCCCATCATGGGGAAGCCTGTGATGAGGAAGTGGGCCTCCGTAGCCCTTCATCACCAGTCTCTCTGGGGAGTGAGCAGCCCCCGGATAACCGAGTTCTGTTTGGCTCCTCCAGTCCCTGTCATGGCCCAGCGCGGCCCACACACGGTGGGCGAGCCTGCCTATTCTGAGTCCAACAGAAGGCAACCCCACTTCTCTGCACAGAGAGCCACTCTGTCCACCGGCGGCTTTGTCTTAGTGGAGGCGATGGTCAGGCCTCCATCTGCTTTCTTCTCGGGCTTGCTTCTCAGCTGGTTCGAAATGGACCTGGGGGTGTTGGGGTACTGTTTAGGGGCTCCTCTGATTTACGATCCTTGAGGCAGAGCTCACGCCCAAAGGCCTGGCTCATTTTAAACTGTGATTCCACTAAGTTGTGCTCACTCACAAATAACAGAAGGTCCGTCTAAATGTAGCTTGAACAATAAGGGGGTTGTTAGCTCAAGTGCTAAGAATTCTGTGGGCAGGCTTGTTCTCCAGCCTCCTCATCTTGGCCTCGTGGCCATGCTGGACGCCTGGCCCAGCCCTGGGTCCCTTGTCCCATCACCGCACACACTGCACAGGTGGAAGGGACAGAAGTTTAGATCACTGGGTCCCCATTGTTAGCTGTGTGAGCTCCCATCTGGGGGGTCCTTGACCAAGCGCACTAAGCTCTCTGACCCTCAGTTTCCTCCTCTGAAGTGAGTCCAAGAACACTTTCCTGCTAAGGGTGCAGAGGGTCTGAAATGAAACCGAAGTGCCTGGCACTGTCCTGCACGGCAGGGCTCAGCTCCTTGCAGTTTATGGCCTACTTTCCCTCCTGCAGCCTCCTCAGTTAGGGAGGGAAGCTCGGAGTGCCAGCGTTAGTACTTAGAGGTGCTCAGTTTATGCCTTGGCTTCGTGTGGGCGCTGTTCTAAGCAAATGGAAGAAGCCTCTTACCCTGATCACATTTTTCTCTTTTCTTTTTCCTTTCCTTCTTTCTTTTTCCTTTTGAGATGGGGGTTCTGCTATCTAACTGCGGCGCGCTTCCTGTCCAGCAGGAATGAACGCCACTAAAAACGAGAATTCCTTCTCTGTACACGTCTTTATTTGGAGCATTCCGTTGAGGAAAATTGGGGGAAGGGAAGATAGAGCAGGGACAAGAGAAAGCTTAGAGAGAGGAAGTAGAGTCCAGAGGCAGCTGCTTTTAAACGGTGGAGAGGCTTGAACGCTGTCCTGATTGGTTAATGCCATTCTGCTGGTCTGAGCATGTGCAAGCAAGGGTGCAGGCAAGGGTGCTCAGCCCCACGCGGCCAAGCCAGGTATACCTCCAAACTGCAGGACCACCTGTGCCTCCAGGTGGCTCCCAACAGCTCCCCCTATTATTGTCTTTAAGAGCAATAAAGCAAAACTATTTTCCAATCTGGTCCCCACCTCATGATGTGTGGACCGATTAAAGAAAAGAAAAACAAGACACACCCTCCGCCAATGCATACCTTCCTCCGTGCTTTGTGGGACTATCTGGTCCCTAGAGGGTATAAAGGCTATACATGGCTAATTGTCTATGAGCTCTTTAAGGCTGAGAGCCAAACTTGGGGTGAGGATACACATACCAAGGCTGCCAAGGCCAGTGCCACAAAGACCTTGTCCCTCCTCACTTGGGCTAGCAGGTAGCACACCAATCAAAGACATACAGCACTTCCACCTAGACACAGCATGCCAGGAATATCTCTGCTCCCACCCATTCCTAAGGAAGGAAAAGGCAAAATAGAGTAAGTCAGAAAATTGTTAAGAGATAAGAGGTTGCACAGGGTGCTGCTCAAGTCGATGGTGTGAAACAGCTGCTCTTGACACCGCCCAGAAGGTCATCTCTGCTGCCTCCGCATGAATCTT